>NC_092799.1:51263311-51575811 GCF_918797505.1 Bemisia tabaci | reverse complement strand
TTGATCATTATAAGACTAATCCCTTGTCCTTAGCTCATTCTGAACTCGAAACATTACTCGCATAAATTACGTCTAAAACATGATCAAATTTTAATTTAGGTATGTCTATGTACTGCGCCAGGTTGCGACCAGTTTTGACCAAAATTCCGGCAAATTTTAATTCAAAGGTGTTTCACATCAAAAGAAGAAAACAAAGAAAAAAAGGCCAGCTATCTGACAAAAAAAAATTAAAGTTGATTAAAGCTGGAGAAAGTAACCCTTAAACGCTGCAGATGGGAAAAATTAGCTTACAATTGGACTACATTTTGCAATTTGGAACTATAAATTCTAGCCCAGTTTAAAAACAACGTATGTGCCATTAGTTTCCCTATGCACATAAGTGTTTTTCCAGAAAAGCCAGAATTTATAGTTCCAAATTTCAAAATGCAGTCCAATTAGAAGCGCAGTTATCAACCTTCACTGAATGCGCGAATAACAGAACGTACAACATGCGTTACTTAATTTACAACATTGACGCATTTTTATTTCAAGTGGAAGAAATAAATTTTTTGCAAGTTTTCATCGATACTTCAGTTAAAATCATACATTATAAACATTGCACACATATTTTAAAATCATAAACATAATCATTTTCAGTAATGCCGCACCGCGGCGGAGAAATTCATCATCACCATACGAAACTTGTTTGAACGTTTCCATTTGCATTACTTGCCTGCCGTCTACTCTACATTCCTCTTGATATTTTAACAACCGCGTTTGAGTATAAGCACAGAAAAAACATACTTATACCTGATGTTTGCATTATTCGCAGAGCGAAAACTTGACGAGGAAAATTAGGCGTCTAAGTCAGTGTCAGGCTTGCCATGTCGGAATAAAACGCAAGACTTAAAAAAAATTAAGAGTCTATTCACGCATAATGTCAGTTACATTACGATTACCAACAACGGTGTAATGTAACACAATTATATGACTAGAGTAATTTTCTTGCAGACTGAGTTGCAATAATTTTTGACGGCGAGGCGTCGATTAATTAAAAGAGTTGCTAGCACCGAGAGGATCCTGACAAACATTAGAGTTGCTAAACATGGGCTGGAGTGGGAACATTTTGCGGGGGGGGGGGGGGGGGTTGCAAAAGGATACCTCGTCTAGGGAAGTCAAGGGGCCTTAAAAAACACCCCGCCATGGAGAATGGGTGGGATTCCGCAGATCTATAGAGAAGCTCGGGGGATTTCTCGAGCTTTAAAGAGGATCTGGGGGGCCTCCCCCGCAAGATTTTGAAAAATGGAGTCGTCTCAGGAGCAATTCTGAGCTGTTCCCACTATCATATTACACAATATCCGATCTTATGTAAGTTCCGCTCATGCTTTTATGATTTCTAAACAACGGAAACGCCTTCCGAATTGAGAACGAGGAGGACAGGGAATAAGGGAGTACATTTTTTAGTTTCAAACTTCTCAGATTTGAAAGTCTGGAAAACCAACGATATTAACGTAAACCCCAAAAAACTACAATCTGTCAAATCGACAGCCAATCTATGTTTGTTTAGATTCCTAGGCTTAAAAGTCATGTTCAAAATTAAGGATGTCTTTCCTTGAAGAACTTTATCCATATAAAATTTACTCTAAAATAATTATTCCCGCCAATTAAGTTCAAACTTCATACTAAACTAAGTGAGTTCCAAACGCAAGAAACCTCGCAAAGAGTCTAGTTTCATGATGCAATTTTGTAGAACTAAGTTTGAAATAAAATTCCTGATTCGTATTAAACCATTGACAGAACAAAAGCGCAGACACCGATGACACGAAATACTTTATAGTAACCTGGAAAACTTTGAGCGTAAGAAGACGCGTGACCAAAAGTTAAAGGCGGCTGAAACTAAAGGTGGCTAGCAAGTCGAACAATTACCAAGGAATGTCCCTGTCTACAATGAAAAGATATGAGGGGGGAAAATGCTGATTTTCCTACATTTTTTATTCATTTTTCCTTGATAAAAAGATGAACTTAGACATTTTACCAATATTTCTAGGGGCAAAATTCTGATTCTCCTTAATTTGTGACTCGTGTTTCCTTGATAAAAGGAATACCTTAGTCAGTTTACTAATATTTACATCCTAAATCGTAAATTGGGTTCAAGGCAATAAAACGACAGTTGATCGAAATCAAAACCATCCGAGTGATCAAAGATGGAAGCTTTTCTCTTCTCTTTTTTTAAAAAAACAAAATGAAACATGGGCGACCTTGAATGATACTAAGTACTCGGGATTTTTTCCACCTTCTTTGTGCCTCAAGGTGTTTAAGTTCAATTTTTTAAAGTTTGACAATATTCCGCTTATCTATGCTTTCCTTAAACTCATATAATATTGAAGTCCATATAGTGAACGTCCATTAAGCATCAGGACGCACATCGGTGTGATACAACTATTCCTCAAGAAATTTTACAGTCTTTGTGAGCGTTTATTCATTTCGTAACTATATGGGAGGGGGGGCTATGAGCTTGCGTTACGCTGTGTTACAAGGGGGAGGGGGGTCAGTGCCAGCGTTACGTAACCCTCTCAGTTGGTTAAAAACACAGAGAATCCGAAATGTATCATTCTCCATTCTTCACGGTTATTTGTCACACTACCTTCTCAAAAAATTCAATTATACAGCGATATATTCAACAATCTCTCACAATTTTTGGGATATTAAAGGGATGTTAAAGAGTTACGTGATGACTAAGGAGGTCCGTGGTTGCGTTATAAATCATTACTGAGGGAAGGAGGGGGGGGGGGTCAAAAATGCCGGAAAAATGCGTTACGTAACTTATGAACGCTCCCTGTCCTACAACTGAATCAGTTAGAACGAAAACACACCAACTCGGAAAAATGAAAGTAATCAAGACACACACAAAACTGCACAGTGGATGAAGAAATTAGTCTCAGAAAATATTTTCGGTGCCGAAATGCAAGCAATTAAGGGCATTTTAAAGGTCCAAGTTGGAACAGATGAGCTAACTTCAATGACCTTTATAAAGATTGACAGTCTTTGATGAAAATTGAGCATTTCTGAGTTACCGAGTTGGTGTGTTTTCGATCTCACTGATTCAACTCAAGATCATTGGTGAAAAGTTTCAAGTAGCTATCATCTCTCAATGCTCAAATCAATTTAAACTGATTGATTGAGTTACTTTTTTTTAAAAAAAGAAAGGAATTCCGCATTAAAATTAGAAGTATGTTACCTACATGAGTTACTAACTTTATTCTAACTATATGTTCATGTACATTTTTCTATCGCGCTATTAAATTAGCAAAAATTAAAGTGGCAAAATCAAACTTGTCTATATATTGATCCAAACTAGCAGGTAGACGTTTTCAGGAAATGCGTAGTACTAGGAGACTCTTCGGTGGACAGTACTTACAAGAAGCAAAAAAATATGAACTGAAAGTTTAACAAGTCATTGGTCAAGTTCCAGAAAAATGGCGAACCCAATAAGTTGTCTTGAACTTGAATCTATGATAAGGAATTTATTTAAGAGGGTGGCAGACAACTCTAAAGTATGAAAAAACTTAAAAATTCTCGTAGAATGAAAAATAATTGTGATGATACAGAGGAGCGATACTTCAGTCACCTCATTCATTCTCGACGACTTGTTAGATGGATATCACGAGAGTATGCGGCTTGAAAGATGGGTTGCATTTAAAAACTATGACATTCATTTTTAATTAAACCGCTTCTTTGATTGTAGGGACCAATATTTCCCCAGGAAATCAAGTGCCGGGAAATGGAAAATAAGTAGCGGGAAAGATCTATGTAGCAAACGTTTCCGGAACGTTCACAGTGGCCTGGAGAATTTGCACGAAAAAATTTCGTAGCTTCAACTAAGAGTGCTTAATGAGCGGAGATCATAGTAATTTTTATCATTTATTATTATATGGGAAATTGTTGAAAACGAGATTTAGAAGTGAAAAATTTAACGCTTGGTGACGGTGCCAGGCGGCAATTCCCATCTAAACACAATAATTTTAGCAGATGGGCCATCTGATAGTCATATCTCATCCAAAAACTGGTCAATTTAAGAACCAAGGGTATTCTCGTGCTTAGTTCGGTCAGTAGGTTCCTCTTTCGTGTGAAATTTATCAAATGTTTGATACCTGCAAATTCTCCACTACCGGTAAGATAAAAGAAGGTCGAGTCTCAGAGTAAGGAAAGCAGGGCCGCCAAAACACGAGATGGGACCCGGGACAAATTGAAGTGACGGGCAACTTGGGTGGGGGCAACCACCGCCTAACAAAGGGAAGGTCCGGGAGGCTCCCCCGGTGAATTTTTGAAATTGAAGGTAAAATAGATGCATTTTTTAACTTACTCGATGTAAATTATTTCAAACCTTTTCGATAGCTCTAATTGCTGAATATGGCTTCCAAGAATTAAGAGAATAGATGCATCAGAGGGGCTCGTAAGACTGCAAGTGAGGACCCAAACTTGGTTAGTACGCAAAAATTGTGCTTACTCAAAAGGTCCAGAGACGGATGAACAAATTGCTCCGGTACCTTACCTCAAAATTTGAGCCACTTCGACCCCGGGCCCCAAGATAAGAGGACCAGTTTGCCCACCTCCCCCCCTCCCCCTTCTGGGCGGCCCTGATTAAGACTCAGTAAAGTAATAGTAGTAGATGCTGCAGTAGAAGTAGTAGTAGTAGTAATAGTAGCAGTAATAAAAAAATTGTACATAATTATGTAAAAATCAATCTCTAAATAAGGAGACAAATTCAATAAAATGTTTTAAAAAACCATTTATCCCATGAGCTGCATCCAACTTAGGACTCATTTGAACCGATTATTTTCCAAATCACGTAAATAATTCATATTAAATAATTTAAAACAAAATACAAATGGAAGAATCAATATTAACTCTACGTCAAAGATGAGAAAAATGATTGACACAAAATAAAAGTGTAGAGAAAAAGGAAGTCGTAAGGACGTTATTAAATCTATTCCACATTCAAAAGTAGAGAATTTCTCTCGAGCATTGATAGACTTTTTGTTAATGACCTTTGACGAAGGGGTTGTTTTTTCTTCGTTCTCTCTGATGTTATCAATCATGTCCGATTTCAAAATAGCCTTCTACAGGAACACTCATTTTTTGGAAATCAAAGATTGTCAAGAAAGCGAATAGAACAGTTTTTCTTGTTTTTCTTGCATTCGCTATTTTGGCGCTTACGTAATTTGGAAAATAATCGGTTCATTGCATCTCGCGTTCAGAAGTACAAATTCGAGAAACTGCAAACCTACGTTTACCGCGTGACGCAGTGAGTCGTCACTTTTTTTCTTTAGGAAACAGGTGTGACATCTTAAACCACGAGACACAAAGTCGGATGCAGAGTTATTATGAAAGTATCATTTGGTGCCTTAGTAAAGGGTGAGAGGTGCATTCGGCCCCAGAAAAGTTCCGTTGGGTCCGGATTCCGTTCCGGATCGTCCGGAACGAAAACCGAACCGACGTGCAAATCACAGCAATAACGCCCAACGCAACGACCGCAGGCCAGCGTCGGCGGGAGTTCGATCCGTAGACTTTGCCTCACGACGGCAGGTCTGACCGCCCAAGGTGGATGGTATAAAAAATGAAAACGGCCTCCCGGCTCACCATCATGAAAAGCGCTCGTTGCATCGACAGGTTACGAGCACACTTCCGTCAAAATGAAGTCATCGCTGACCACACAATGATGGGAGTTTCTGATCGTAACCTGATGATGCGACGAGAGCTGGGTGAGGCCTCGCGGTTTGTCAGACCGTCATATGGACAGTATAGGTCGAACGATCTCTCGAAAGCTTTATCCGGGGAAAAAGCAATCGACAAATCGTTCGACCGACTGCCCACCCGACCGTCAAACAAACCACATGCACTCACCGTTTGTCAGACCGTCAGATGAACAGTGTAGGTCGAACGATCTCTCGAAAGCTTTTTCCGGGGAAAAAGCGATCGACAAAAAGTTCGGCCGACTGCCCACCCGACCGTCCAACAAACCACAAGCACTCACCGTTTGTTTGACCATCAAATGGACAGTAGGTCGAACGGTCTCTCGAAAGCTTTTTCCGGGAAAAAGCTTTCGACAAATCGTTCGACCGACTCTCCAACCGACCGTCAAACAAACCACATGCACTACACCGTTTGTCAAACCGTCAGATGAACAGTATAGGTCGAGCGATCTCTCGAAAGCTTTTTCCGGGGAAAAAGCGATCGACAAATCGTTCGACCGACTGTCCACCCCACCGTCCAACAAACCACAAGTACTCACCCTTAGTCCCGGTTTCCCACCACCCACCTTCGAATACATCCACGCGGGAGGGATCAACATTCACCCACTGTTGATCTCCATAAAGTCATCTAATTGTACGTCAAATTTTGTGAGAAACACAATGGGGCCACTTGTTTTCTCTAAAATCAATTCCCAAGCCTAAAAAAAGCTCTCCGAGTCGAGTCCGTGATGGAGGGGATACCCCGCGCAACGATGAGTCCACCTCTATATGCAGTCAAATTTTCATGCAAAGATATAGGGAGAAAATGCATAAGCAGGATTGCCGTGGTTCCAATTTTGAGTCTCCAAACAAAGTGGCAACTCTGCTAATGTATGTGCTCCCTTATTTTTGCATGAAAAGAGTGGATGTAGAGGTTGATTCTCAATGTTGCGTGGGATATCCTCTCTATTAAGGCTTCAACTTCGAGAGCTTTTTTTGAGCTCGGGAATCGATTTCAGAGAAAACCAGTGGCACCATCGTGTTTCTCACAAAATTTGAGGTAGGTAAGTAAAGTATTCGACGGACGCCATTTTTTGTGTCAGAGCGATGTGCGATAGATCGCATCGATTCGTTCCATAATGTCAACTACTTGTCATTTTTTTCAAATTTTGAGATCGCGCTTCTGTTGTCATGAGACTGAAGAATTCACGTACCAACTTTGACAAATAAATTCAACTTGACGAAGGCGTGATTTTCATAGAAGAAAAATACCACGTCTTTATTAAGTTGAATTCTTTTTCAAATTTGGTCCATGAATTCCTCAGTCTCATGACGACAGAGGTGCAATCTCAAAATTCGAAAAAAATGACAAGCAGCTGAAATCATGGAATGAATCGATGCAATATATCGCACATCGCCCTGACACAAAAAATGGCGTCCGTCGAATCACCTTAAATCGCAAAGTTACACATGCAAGAACTTCATTTAATTAATTAGGTAATTCAAAGGTAATTTTTTGTAAAATAGTTACAACACTAAAGATGATATAAAAAACAAAAGCAAAGAACAGAAAAGGAAAGAAACAAGGATGCCAAATGCCATGCATTAGTGAGTAAAGTGAATAGGAAAGGTTAAGAATGACAAATACTGAAAAGATAAACTCAAATCGTGCTCCAATCTGCCTTTAGAAGCAAGGAAAAGGAAGAGGGGTGAGGGGAATGGGGAGGGGGGAGGGAGAAGGAATGAGAAGCGTTGCACACTTCTTATCTGACTCTTTGGAGACTCTTGAAGGAAGGGTGAGCTAGGAAAAACCTCGGCAAACGATGAACGAAAGATCCGACGAGGTGGGGTGTGGGGCCGCTAGTCTGGAACCACTGGCTGAAATCTGCGAAGCCTGAAAGAATTTCGAGAAAGGTTTGTATGTGTGTGTGCCTCTGCATCCGGCCCGGGCGGACGCAGGTTGAGCTGATTGTGAGCGGGGAGGGTTTACCTAGCCTCCCGCCAACTCGTTCAGTCCCTTCTCCTTGACAAAATCACTTTTGCACTCGGACCTAACGAAAATCCTCTTGCTACTAAGTTATAGAATTAGAAAGGCAATAATCTGATGGAGTTATATTTCCTGAGGCCTTATCTCCTAGGGCATGGACAAATCGATGGTGTAAGTCCGCAACTACGTATCTCGTTTGCGGTGTTTGAAAATCTCCGCTCCTATTCAATTCTTTTAAAGAATAACAAATCAACATCATTAGTTGAAATTTTTAAAGAATTTTCCTCGCACAGACAAAAAAAATCACAGCAGTTTTTAAGATTTGCCGTTGAGTAGTTTTCCATGTAAAAAATACATTACGACAGGAGGTCTGCCACGTCGCGAACAGAGATACGTGGTTGCGGACTTACACCGTCGAAATTTTCTGACAAAAATAACTTTTCCTTGTGACAGCAAATTATAATTATTCAAACGGGCGGGGCAAGGAGTGACCACTCTCGACCTTAGAATCGTCAATTAGGTATAACATGATTTAAAAGTTACTTCAACTTCCACTTTCAAGGGAGCCATTTGAGCTGGGCAAAGGAGTAAAACGACCCCTGTAGAGAGCAATTTTAAGAATTTTAAAGATTTTCCGGAGATTTTTCTTGGCGGCAAATTTCGCCACCTCCGAACAACCTCCCCCCCCCCGCCCCCCTCCCACAAGGATTTATTTGAAATGCCAAAGAAAATGAAGACACACTTAGTCACACTTTAGTCTCAACTTTCGGTAGGAATGTTTTCAGCAATTTTCAGGAAAGATAAATATGAATACTGGTGTGTACCTAGATCAAAATTCGGGGCTGGGGGGGGGGGGGCTGCTTTTCAGGGAGCCCAAGTAACTAGTTTCAGCACAACGGGAAGTTTCGGAGGGCCTGCTTCGGAATGTCTGGGAATTTAGGATATCTTCGAGATACATTTTGAGGCTTCTCTCATACACCAAAAGCCGTTTAAGCATAATAAAGTTAAGGTTCTTGTGACTTTGGAGGGGCACAGTTGTTCACTTTTTCCCCCGTCCCCCCTTCATCTATCCTCTCACTCTCTTCAATTTCACCTGATGGACCTAGTTGACGAAAGAGGACACTCACATAAGAAAATTTAAAAATAAAAATAGGTGATACAAAATCTAAGGATAAACTCTACCAATGCTCATGGTACCATCTCAAGATTTTTCCTGTCTCTATACAGGGTTATCCAAAAGTCACTGACCACCCCTGTAACTTTTTTCCAAATTGAGATAGAAGTTTGAAACTTTGGGTATGTTCCTGGGTCTAAAGTAGCAACTTCTTGGTCCCCCCAAAATTTTGGGGGGCGGCCCCCCCTAAGGGGGGCGGGGGCTAACTTTTTTTTTTCAAATGGCAACCCCCCCTTTGTGATACCTCATTCGAAAGATAATAAAAAAAGAAAATTTTTGGCGCAAACCGCAGGTCAAAATGTTGATTTTTGACAAAATGGCGGCCGGTCAAAGTTCAAAATGGCGGAAATTTGGCATCTCCGTTTTTTATCGGCGGATTGGTCTGAAACTCAGAATCTTGAGGTTTTTTGGGACGAGAAAAACGATTCTGGCATCGGTTTTCCAGAAAAGTCAGTCCTTTTCAAAATGGCGGCGGTCAAAATGGCGGCCTAGAGTGAAAAGTGGATATTTAGGCTGCTTAGCGTTGCGGATTTGCATGAAACTTGGTATCCGGGGGTATTTTGGCACGAGAAGAACGAATCTTTCATTGGATACCTGAAATTCCGACGAATTTCAAAATGGCGGCTGAAAAGTGGCGAGAAATCAGTTTTACGGCTGTTTACCGATGGATTTGCATGAAATGCGATATCGATTATTTAGTATTTCAAGAATTAATGAAAGATTTCTTTTTATCCAGCCAAAAACCACCAGGATATCGCATTTCATGCAAATCCATCGGTAAACAGCCGTAAAACTGATTTCTCGCCACTTTTCAGCCGCCATTTTGAAATTCGTCGGAATTTCAGGTATCCAATGAAAGATTCGTTCTTCTCGTGCCGAAATACCCCCGGATACCAAGTTTCATGCAAATCCAACGCTAAGCAGCCTAAATATCCACTTTTCACTCTAGGCCGCCATTTTGACCGCCGCCATTTTGAAAAGGACTGACTTTTCTGGAAAACCGATGCCAGAATCGTTTTTCTCGTCCCAAAAAACCTCAAGATTCTGAGTTTCAGACCAATCCGCCGATAAAAAACGGAGATGCCAAATTTCCGCCATTTTGAACTTTGACCGGCCGCCATTTTGTCAAAAATCAACATTTTGACCTGCGGTTTGCGCCAAAAATTTTCTTTTTTTATTATCTTTCGAATGAGGTATCACAAAGGGGGGGTTGCCATTTGAAAAAAAAAAGTTAGCCCCCGCCCCCCTTAGGGGGGGCCGCCCCCCAAAATTTTGGGGGGACCAAGAAGTTGCTACTTTAGACCCAGGAACATACCCAAAGTTTCAAACTTCTATCTCAATTTGGAAAAAAGTTACAGGGGTGGTCAGTGACTTTTGGATAACCCTGTATGTGATGAAATGAGATAATATGTAGGTACACTTAAAATAAAGCTACTTGCAACTGTGCAGATCATCTGAGGAGACTGAACACGATATTATTTTCAGAAAAGTACCTAGAAAATCTACTTTGAAACTTCCCAGATTAAAAGATTTTTTGACTCCGCGGAAACCATTTACAGGCATGAGGTGGCAAAAGAGGGGGGGGGGGGGGGTAGGAAGGTTGAAAATCAAGAATTGGGTGCATGTGAAAATTATCTGACTCCAGTCTCAAAAAAGGGTATTGCTGACTAAGATTATGCTATAGTAAAACTTAACTGGAATCAAGTCTGGAACAAAGGCTCAAAAAATAGTTTTAATGTGAACTTTTTCAAGAAAATTCCATGGACCACAGAGCGTAGGAGGGGAGGAGAATGAATCAGATTGATGTATAGGTATGCTATACCTGAGTGCATATTTTAAGAACGTGTTGGAAAAATGATCATGATAATAGTAAATCGATGACTAGTTCGAAAATTGGAGGAATCAAGTTCTTCAGAGTGGAATCATTTCCGTTAATTATGTAAGTAAAAAGAAGATTGAAAAAAAAAACCCAAAAATTTCCACCTGTAAAATTAGAAAGTTAACAGACCTCGACTCAAAGCAGTTTAATCAGAAGACTGGAACCCTCTCATTCTCGCGAATACATAGTCCTACAATTCGCTCGGTGGCGCTGGAATTTTCGACTAATATCAGATCGGAACAATAATCTGTTGAGCTTATATGAATGTGCAAGAATAAGAGGTGCTAAAAAGAGACGAGAAATTTCGGAGGACAGATCTTTGTAGATACCTAATTATGTAAATTTTGTTTAAGTCAAACACCTAAAAATGATTTTCTCAGTAGGTAATTACAATGCCTGCTCGTACGAGATATTTATCTGCAGGCCTAGAAAAGTGGGATAGCAACAGTCTGCTTCCGGATTAGAAGCACCTAGCTAAGGAACTTAACATCAAGAGTCACCTATGAACTTGCTTTTAGAATTTACAGAAAGATAATTTGAACTCTAAAAGTGAAGCAAAATAAACGTAAAGGAAGACAGGACGGAAATGGATAGGTGAAGGAAGACGAGAAAGAGGTGAGTAAACTATGAGTAACACACAATTTTGAAAACGTGACACCAAATCTGAGCAGAATCTAGGTAAGTAATGTGCTAAATAGTTCTGACCTGAATCCAGACGAACGCCAAGATATACACACATCAAAGGAAGCTACGACCAGATACCAGACTCTTTCCAAGGTATGGAACAATTAATTAAATTAATCGTGGTGAGTAGATTGAGAAGACGCCGACACACTTCAAACGCGAGGCCGATACTGAGAGTCCAGGAAATACCGCGAGCACACACATAGAAATACGCGAACACACACATAGAAATACGCGAACACGAGGGACAGACATCACTCCCGAATCACAGCCCCTGCTCAACAGCAGTAACAGCACTGAGCTAGCTAAATCGAATTTCGAATCACTAAAAATTCCAAAAAAAAAATCACAATGGCGGCCATAATCGGCATACCTAATCCAATCCAATGACACATTGATAGACACGATCGTTTTCATGTACATTGCTGACGAGTTTTCGCGAAACACACGGGGCACCGAGCCACGGGCGGCGAAAATAACTGCCGAAGACGACGAAACGAAATTAAATAGGAAAATCTATGGAAATTTTGGGGACCAGTTGCCTTTGAGTCAATTCACTCCGACACCGGGCACAAGTTGGTAACTTAACTTTCGAGAGGATGAAGGACTCAATTCAAGCGACAAACTTATTCGCATGATCGTTTCCACACACGCACACCGAAGAGTTCTCGCGAAACAAACGAGGAAAGTAACGAGATGCGAAGTAAAAGTTGAGGAGTGAGTCTTAAAACCTTTCATGAAAGGAAAATTACTTGGAGCCACGAGGACCTCACTCCGACCGGACGCGAGACATTGCAACCAACTCGTGCGACCACCAACCGAACAGTGAGGAGTGAGAGTGCCGACCGCCGAAATCAGATGAATGAATCTGCATGGAGTGGGGGGGGGGGGGGGGGGGGGGGCGCGGAGTCGACTTCTCCCGATCAACACTGATTGTGATTGGCCCGCGCAAGGGTGACTGGACCTCCAGACTATCCTGTCCGTGTTGGCGTCGGTGTGGCCCGTCTCCGTCGGTTCTCGCTTTTCAGCGCGTGCCGCCCGAATTCAGACAGAGAGACGACAGGATCAAGATCCATCCATATAGGTCAGTCATTGCGCAGATTTCCCCGCTCGGGGTAAGCCCCTTTCCATTGGCTCGTGACGTCAGCATTACTGCCGCGAAAACCAGAAAAGTCGGAAACAATGCTTTTCTTATGGGAGAGAGCAAATTTTTCTTAATGAATCATTTAAATTTCTTACTTTTAAATCCTTTGAAACTTTCTGTGTGTCGAAAAGAACGTTTAGACATTAGCATTCAGGGTTTCGATTTTGCCGAATTTGTGTTCTTTCATTTTTACAGTTTACTCTGCATCAGCCATTTTTACACGCGAATCTATACCACTAGATGGCTTGTTACATCGCTGACTTCAAAAATCATTTAAAAATATAAAAACGCAAATTCAGCTGAATTGAAACCCTTGACGCTAATTTCTAAACGTTCCTTTCGACACTCAGAAAGCTTCAAAGAATTTAAAAGTAAGAAATTTAAATGATTCATTAAGAAAAATTTGTTCTCTCCCATAAGAAAAGCATTGTTTCCGACATTTCTGGTTTTCGCGGCAGTAATGCTGACGTCATGCGCAGAAGATTCTAATTTGGGTTTCGGGAATGACTGACCTATATGGATGGATCTTGGACAGGATGTCTGTTACCTTTTCCCCAGATAGCAAGAACCCTGTTCGCATTCACTTTTCACTGCACGCCGCCCGATTATGTGAGCAAAATCATCAACATCCGCTGGTGGAAACGTCGAAATTTTCTCAATTTGATCCGCTCTTTTAGAATTTGAACGCAGATTTTCTGCCGGAAGTCATCTTCGGAAGTTATCTCCTTCTCCTCTGTTTTGCCACAAGAGTAGGATGCACTAATATCAATTGCGCTATTAATTCACAAAACATGCAAGTCAATGGATGTCCATAGTCGAAAAAATTCGTAATACCCACGGCTCCGTTGAAGGGAAGTTATATGAAAAGTGACTGGTCGTCTCCGAACTCTTCGGCATCTTCAAGTAGGGTAAAAATACTATGTTTTTAGCCAAAAATCGAAATGTGTTGTTCGAGCTCCTCGAAAAATAAATCGACTTTTAGGCTTTTTTCTCAAAAAAATCACAAAATTGAAGAGATTTCCATTTTTTTCAGGGACAAATCGTATCGCAATCTAAAATCTAATTATACCGTTAAAAAGCCCTTGCTTTCAGCTTTCTAACGGCCTATAGTTTTTGTAATTTGGAGCGACTGACCGTCTATAAACGGAATTTTACTGCAATCATATCAAGGAATTTTCCGCCAACTCGGACGGCCGGTTCCCTTGAATTTATCTCTGCTATTTTTGAAATTAAAAAATAAAACATGCACACCGTTAGAAAGATCACACTCTCAGCTTTCTATTGGTATAATAATTTTTGAATTTTGAGCAACTCAACGCCGGCACATAGGAATTTTTCGAAACCATGTCAAAAAACGAAGAAAAACGGGTGGCCCCGGTCAAAGTCAATTTCTCACCGCCCATATGCACCAAAATAAAAAACCAGCATGTCGTTGGAAAGCTGAAATCGTCAGCTTTCAAATGGTACCATGGTTTTTTTGGGTAGCGTTAAAAATCATGAGTAAAAATAGGAATCTCCGTCGAAGACGAAACCTTGTATTTTGGCTACTCTTTTTTGTGGGGAGGCATCTCTTAATTTTTCCCCCGTAATTTTTGGGGGGATTTTGGTCACTCTGAACATTACCTGAGAGTCCTGTGTCCCATTAGACACATTATGAATCACACCTGACTCAGTGAAAATGCATGGTTGTCAAATTTAGCCATTTATCATAGCTTTTCCAAATTACCTAGTGTATAATTATCGTGTTTTTGGCTACATAAATGGGTCATAATCGGTGCGAGGTCAATCGAAAATAGAAAGCTCGAGTCGTTAAGAACATATGAAAAGGCTGTTCATCGATTTTTTTTTGGGGGGGGGGGGGCACTTTCAATACTTTATGCGAGAAAAAATGTAAAATAGATGACGATTCAACTAATTTGAACAAAGCAAACCTATTGTTTAACAGATATAAAGTTTACTTCATTGCATAAACCAAAGGATGTCGCAAAATATAGCACAATAGAATGAACAACGTACAAAAAAAATTAGTCTCAGTTAATTAAGTACAATAAGATAAAGTAACAGACAATCAACAAAAAAAGATTATTAATTATAACACAAATATTAAAACATTAATAGTAAATATTATAATAAAATATGAACTCGATGAACAGCCTACACTAGGTAATTTGGAAAAGCTATGATAAATGGCCAAATTTGACAACCATGCATTTTCACTGAGTCAGGTGTGATTCATAATGTGTCTAATGGGACACAGGACTCTCAGGTAATGTTCAGAGTGACCAAAATCCCCCCAAAAATTACGGGGGAAAAATTAAGAGATGCCTCCCCACAAAAAAGAGTAGCCAAAATACAAGGTTTCGTCTTCGACGGAGATTCCTATTTTTACTCATGATTTTTAACGCTACCCAAAAAAACCATGGTACCATTTGAAAGCTGACGATTTCAGCTTTCCAACGACATGCTGGTTTTTTATTTTGGTGCATATGGGCGGTGAGAAATTGACTTTGACCGGGGCCACCCGTTTTTCTTCGTTTTTTGACATGGTTTCGAAAAATTCCTATGTGCCGGCGTTGAGTTGCTCAAAATTCAAAAATTATTATACCAATAGAAAGCTGAGAGTGTGATCTTTCTAACGGTGTGCATGTTTTATTTTTTAATTTCAAAAATAGCAGAGATAAATTCAAGGGAACCGGCCGTCCGAGTTGGCGGAAAATTCCTAGATATGATTGCAGTAAAATTCCGTTTATAGACGGTCAGTCGCTCCAAATTACAAAAACTATAGGCCGTTAGAAAGCTGAAAGCAAGGGCTTTTTAACGGTATAATTAGATTTTAGATTGCGATACGATTTGTCCCTGAAAAAAATGGAAATCTCTTCAATTTTGTGATTTTTTTGAGAAAAAAGCCTAAAAGTCGATTTATTTTTCGAGGAGCTCGAACAACACATTTCGATTTTTGGCTAAAAACATAGTATTTTTACCCTACTTGAAGATGCCGAAGAGTTCGGAGACGACCAGTCACTTTTCATATAACTTCCCTTCAACGGAGCCGTGACCCGTACCACATTTTCAAATATTTTATATTTTGAAAATACTAAGTAAAAATGCCTCTGATTATTCTGTGAGCCTCTCGATGGGGGGGGGGGGGGATGCACAAAAACTTAGGTATATAAAAACTAATGGCTGGTTTTCTCATAGAAAAATAAATTGTGAGTTGAGCACAACAACGTTGCAATCAGAGATAAATGTACGCATTTTTTTTCTCTTTTTCCTCTTTACTTCAACCAATTGTATATTTGAACTGCGTTTTGCGATTAGGAAGTACAATTCATTTCTGGCTCATTTGTAAAACCACTTATGTGCACAGGGGTCTAAACTAGTGGTCATTATGATAAACCGAGCAAGAAATTTTAGTTCTGAATAATTGCAAAATGTAGTCCAATTTATGAAAATTCAAATGAGGGGCTAGGAGAACAATAGGCGCATACTAAGTGCAGTTTTTGATATTTCAAGAAATATCTGCACGGGGTTTCAAAATTACATCGATTCTTATGGTGGTAGATAAAGTTCAAACTGGCTTTTTTGTTGCTGAAAAATTCGGAATTTGGGAGGGAATTTTTCATAGAATATACACTATACGACTAGTTTTACTTGAAATCATTAATATCTCAATTTTTTTCAAAAATTGCACTTGTGCGCCTTGTCCTCCTAGTCCCTCAAATAATATTGCGTTCATGTTTGTACAGATTTATTTTTGGGTAAAAAGGCTAGCGCTTCCATTCCTGGGGGGGGGGGGGGGGGGGGGGATATGTTCGATCAACTCGGGGAGGTAGGGCTTGTCTATCACCTATGTAATGAATTCCATTACTTTGGGGGGGGGGGGGGATTTTCACTTTTCTTATTTATACATATGTATGGGTGAATATTTTTACTAAAGTAACCTAATCTAGCTGATGTGGCTTGGTTCCTTTCTGTTTAACGTCGTCTAATTCAAACGTACGCGGCGGGAAGTACAAATTCAACATTTCATGAGGTCTTAAACAACTTGATTGCAAACAATTCCTCACTTCAATTACAATTACTATTAAAAAAATTTATTTGCGATTTCGATTAATGTTCGATCAATCGCACTGCTCTACTTCTGACTTAACAAATTATTGAAAAGTGATGAAAATTGGCATGTTTTGAGGTCTTTAACTGTGAAAGAATTTTTCTGAAGAGCTTAGTGGATTGTTGAACCTTAATTTCAACATTTTTAAAAATGATTAAAAGGAATAAATTGGAATGCATCACTAAACAAGCAATGAATGAAGGCACTACGGAATGTGCTTTCTCTTAAAAATGCCACAAGAAATAGAAATGACATGACAGGAGGCCTGAAAATTAACTCTTAAAAAGGTATAAATATTTACAACTAGCACTGGTTTGTGAAAAAAATACGAGCATCAACATTTATACAATCTAACTATATTTGATCACTGTTGGGAATACCGGTTACGTTTCATTTAGGGGCCAATTTCCAATTTCTTCTAATGTAAGGAGTTTTCTATTTGAGATTTTGAAGAGAAAACATGTACTCCTTTTTAGTTCAGATGTTGCCAAGTCGCCCATTCTTCTAAACTGTCTGTCAAACGGTAAGCATTTCATTTTGAAGGGCCTTAAAAATGTTCCGCTCCTTTGAAGTATTTCAATGTTTGGCATAAAATGTGACTCAATGTTTATAAGAAGTGAAAAAAACAAAACTTGACAAGTTTCTGTAAAAACTTTAATAAAGACTTTCAGATAAAAATTATCTATACATACATTTACTGAAGGAAAATTTTTGGAGCTAACATTCAGCAAAGATTTAAACAAATGAAGATCAATTAACAATTTTTTTCTCTATATACAGGCTTTACAAAAAGTACCTCTGGGCTTTAACCAAGAGCAGAGGTTATCAACTCAGCAATTTCTTGAGATGGAGCTCTGACGGTGATTTGCATGGTTACACCTTCAGCTAGCGCTAATTTAGCACGTACAAGAACATCATGACCTCCACGGAACATGCCTAACATAAATAAGAAATGAAAAGTTATCAAATGGAAAAAATCAACCTGTGCTTTACTTGCTCAGGATAGACTCACAGATTAAAAAATGATTTAAGTTCAGAGCAAAGCTTGTGTTACCTGCTGATTGATTTTGTCTGTACTTAATACATTGTAATAGCAAAAGACTCCTTAATTGGAATGTTAAAAATCTCGGATTATAGTTTATTTTCTTTGAGGAAAATTAATCATAATATTTCCTCACAATTCGTAGTCCCTCTAGCATATCGACGGTGAAACTACCAAACCACGTATCTCGTTTGCGGTGTTTAAAAATCTACGCTCACATTTTATTTTTTTGAAGTAGACCAAATCAATATCATTCCTTGAAATTTTCACGGAATTTTCTCCGCACAAAGAGGAAAAATCACAGAAATTTTCAAGACTGGATGTTAAGTAGTTTTTCATTTAAAAAATAAAGTATGACAGGAAGGCTGCGACGTCGCAAACCGAGATACGTGGTTTGGTAGTTTCACCGTCGATATGGGCCTACCTCGATTTTCACATGAGCCCTAGAAAGCATGGCTTTGTATGTAAAATTAGGCTTACGTGGAAATTGAGCTACTCCTTTACGTCAAAGAAGCGACGAATCGTGTGTGCTTTTTAGAGAACAGGAGGAAAAATTTTAAGAAAAATTCAACAGACTTTCGGTTAGTTTTTTGTTTTATAGGAATTAACTAATAAAACTTAAATGAGGTTTTTTTGCAACTTCAATGGGATTTCAGCGAGACTAGAACTTGAGTTAAACCAATTTTTTTTAATTTTTTAATGCCAGTTTTAGATTTTTTGGTAAAGCACTGCTTTACTTTGGAGGATTTCAATTGAGGAGAGTTCGATGTGGGCAAAAAAATTCTAGTACTGGAAAATTTTGAGTTGAATTTTGTACCTTGTCAAGTTGTCCATGAGGTGGATTAAAATTCACCCTGTTACAAAGAGGGTGCAAAAACAACAAGACAACAAAAATGAAAAAATCAAGAGCTTACCCGCAAGGAGGAGAGTATGAGCTGATTTTCCTTGAGGAAGCCTGTCTGTTCTTTCAGCCGGTTGCATGCCAAGAAATACAACAATATTTTGAATCGCCTGCTCCAGAGATGTAACACTGGTGAGCACGTAAGTATCTTCAAGTTCGAAAAATGACTCGCCTTCTGCTTGCTCCCATGCAGCTCCCCAATTCCCTTTCATAACCCGAACCACTTGATCGCTGAGCAACACATCCAGGTCCTCCAACTGAAAATTTAAGTCAAGAAATGTGAGTAATGAAGCCAATAGAACAAGTAATAATGATTAAAAATGAATCATTGTACATATAATATAAATTAATCATTTTTTGGTAGAAAAACAAACATTGTTTGCTGATTCTACGCATGCTTCTAAATGAAGATGAAGACGCACGAATTTCACAACGCCATGATTGCATTTCTTCTACTACTAAATGCCATCCAAATTATTGACAACCTAGAATCAACACCAAATAAGTTTATGCACTTAGGGACTACCGCAGAAGATTTGGGACATCAGTTTAGCAATGAAAGTAAATGTTGGAATCAAGATGGCAGGTCTTCCATCACAATCTAAAAAAGTATGAATTTTTTGGGCATCGACTCTAAATACTCTGTGAATACCTTGAGAAAATGCTTTTGCAAGCAAGTTACACATGATTCCTTTTATGATACATGGAGACAACATAAGCTGACATTATTTCTAAAAATAATTTACAAAGACTTCATGTTTTCAAGAGGCTTGTAAACTTTTTGTGGGTAAAGGCTTCTAATTTTTCAAATGCATCCTTGAAACCCTAGCCTCAGTTACATGATCTTGGTCTTAGCTTGACAGAATAGTCTACAATGTTGTTATTGTTTTTTTTTAATATGATTGGATTTTTAAATCGTACCAACTTCATTAAGTACACCAAAGTAAAAATCTTTGATCGACTACTAATTTTTTTCATGTAAATAAATCACAGTGTACTTTTTTGTTCTTATTTTCGACTTTATTTTATCTTTAAAAACAATGCAATTGTTTCTGTAATTCAAAAAGTTTCACAATAAATATAATAATAATAATAATAATAAAAAAACATCGACATGTTATAATGAAAGAAGAGTATAATTGAATAAAATTACTCACCATGTAAGTATCATGATAACCTTCATCTGTGTCAGGCTCCCCGGTTGTAGGGTCACAATCCTTGACGACAAACTTGAGAGTAGCACCAAAAGTGCCTAAAAATTGAAACACAAAAACGTTGGTGTTATTTAAATTGCTGTTATTTAAGTTGCCTCTTTCTATGCTCATCTTGTTATTTTGTTTTTTTACCCATCTGTAATAGGATTTTAAATCGGTGAAAAGTGTAAATGAATATAGAAAGAAAGGGGAAGAAAATGAGGAAAAATGCCAGTGGATCAGTAGAATCAAATAAGACACAACAGACTGAATATTGATAAAAACCACAATGAGAAAAATTTGCCACCATATAAGAAAAAACCAGGGTTTTCCACAATAGGCGACCATTGCACCGAAGTGTGTAGACTTTGGATTCATGTTGAGTATGAAATTACCCAGAACATAAAACGCTAATTTCTTAATCGAGCTGGACTACATCAAGCAATTAGGTACTACAGTTATTGGCTTGGTTTAGAAACACCGTAAAAACCATTAATTTCTCTACGCAAATAAGTGTTTTTACGGATGAGCCCAAAGTTGAAGTTTCTAGTTGCAAAATGTTGTCCAATAATGAATCGATTGAAAGTGAAAGTTTTCAGTGTACCCACTGCAAAATTTACAAGAAAGAATGTGTATTTCTGATGATTGATCGCCTGTCCTGCACGGTGCAGCTTATTTAAGTCACATTGGAAAATCTAGTGGCATGTGTTGGCAATTGGTTCCATCCATGAAAATAATCAGTTGTCTAAAATATAAGTCAATTTGAAGCATGCTTAGATAACCTGCAAAGCAATCGAAATTTTAGAAAAATTACATTAGTTTAAATGACCCCTTAACTACCCCCACCAATGAGTCTTGAGTGTAATTTTCTCTTCTTAAGGAATGGATAAGTTTTTTAACGTTTGGGCTCATATTATAGCCAAAAGACCCATTTCTGCAGATCGGCCTGTTTCTTCCCTATTGAACCAATGTAATTTTTTCTGGAATTTTAAATCCCTTTGACGGTTCACTAAAAATGCTTCAAATTGGCTCAAATTTAAGATGATCGATTATTTTTATGAATGGGACCAATTCCTGCCTGATGCAACTTGATTTTCCAACATGACTGGAATAAATCACGCCCTCCTGTCTCATGGTACACTTACATTAATGGTCCTTCATCGGTTGACAGGAACTTATGAATAAACTTATGAAATTGATGGGCAACTGCTTTTGAACCTGAGGACTTTTTGAACATGGTTTGAAAATTGAGGATCCTTGTGTTGTTTCATTTTTTAATTATACTTACTGACTGATAAGGAGAGATCCTCTGGAAACTTGAGTAGTACATAAACCGAACCAGTTTCACCGCAGGATAATTTTGGGCAAGCGACTTCTTTCAGAATCTCATAGCCTTCGGGTTCCTCTAATGTAACTCCAATTGATTCAAGTAGGGTATCGCTCAATGTATTTAGGATGTTGAACTGAAAAAGAAATAAATCAGTGAGTTCACATTTTTTTTTTTTAGAAAACATGATTTACAGAAAAAATTAAAGAAAATGAATAATTAGTGGCACTAATTCATCTGATCATTAATTTTACACTTGTTTATATTGTTTTATTTAGATAAGCCTTCAGTTTGAATTTCCTTTAACTTCTGTTTCAATGTTTTGCAATTTTGAATTTGTTAATTGCTTTACAGTAAAATTTTTTTAGAGGTTACTTAATTCTTTCATTAGTTTAAGAAAAAAGATTACTCAATTGTACACTTAGATTAAAAACAAAATTCTGCAAAAAAAGACATACAAAGCGAAGAGAAATGTTAAAAAATTAAGTTACCTGAAGAATTAAGTGGTCACTGAAGCAGTGTTTTATACATTTAACGACATACTCTGTCTCTGATTCAGTCAATTGAACAGGGTCTGAGGAACGGAATAAAGAGCCAGGCAAGGGAGCTAACTCTGGAATACTGGCTAATTTCACGGCATATGATTCGGCTGCTGAAGAAGCAAAGGAAAAATTAAAATAAGGAAGAAGAGTATATGAGTTAATGAGGAGGAAAAATTCATCAAAATAAGTTACGTACTTTTAAGACAGAAGAATAATCATCAAAAAGAAAAAATCAATTTGCAATATTTAAAATTACAGAAAACAAATAACTCTGAGTTATGGGCCCATTCTACAAAATACGATGCAGTAGCTGACAATGAGGTTAGAATGGTTAGTTACTGAAAACTTACACAAAGAGTAAGAAATAAAAACGATGCGAAAATGAATTTAAATACTGCAATTTTTTTTTTTTTTTTTTTTTTTTTTTTTATATTCATTTTTTTCCTGGTACCATTATAGCTGTGTTAATCATAATTGAACTTTTCAGTTGGAGAACGACACATCTCGGAAAAATGAAATTTTTCAGGAGATGATAAAAACAGTGTAACCGCCAGGAAAGGAGTGTTTCTTGGCAAAGAAATGAGCATTGTAAAAACCCTGAGTTG
Source organism: Bemisia tabaci (assembly GCF_918797505.1). Taxonomy (NCBI): domain Eukaryota; kingdom Metazoa; phylum Arthropoda; class Insecta; order Hemiptera; family Aleyrodidae; genus Bemisia; species Bemisia tabaci. The sequence goes on along the minus strand of NC_092799.1, from coordinate 51,553,511 downwards.
GGTCCCTTACAAACTGAGAGATTCAATTCAAGGAAGGCACAAAGTCAAAGGAAAAGTGATCATTTTTACAAAAAAAAAAATAAAGAATCATCAAAAGAAGCTCAGTCCTTAAGCGTACGGACACTAATAATAAACTGAAACAAACGAAAACTAAACGGACCAAAACAAACGGTAAATCGAGGAAACAAACTGTGAGCTAAATAATGAAATAAAGAAAGCCAAAACTAAAAAACTCTAATTCACAAAAATAAATTATAAGTGACATAATATAATAAATCCACAGTTCCATTATAAACGCATTTAAGAGGGTCAAAAAATTCAATTTTCCACCCTGCTTTTTCCAACATTATCATACAGAAAGATAACTTTAAAATCTCACCAAATTTTAATCTCTCATGGTCTGGAGGCCACAAAGAAATTCATTTAAAATAATACCAAACTTTGACTGGTGCCGAAGTTCTTTGCACATAGTCCTTCGAGTTCTCAAACAACTGATGCAAACACCAGTAACATAAATCTAGCATACCTTTAGCAGGAGTTTCTGGTTGAACAGCGACTGGATTAGCAATGTCTACGGTACCGTGACCCTTTTCTGGCACATTTGTAGGCTCTGGCGCTGATACAGGAACGGTGGAAATATCAAATTGTTCTGGGGTAGGATTCGCAACGTACTGAGTGAGAGCTCTCTCTAGGCTAGGAATAGATACCTGTAAAGAAGGAGGACATGATAATATCAGCCACATGCATGAAGATTTTCAAAAAAAAAAATACCTCTTTTTTGCAAAAATTTTCAGATAAGTAAGCATTCACAACAAAAAGAAAAGAAAAATATATAATATGATGGAGTTTTTTTTAGCCAATGTGCGTTAAAAATTCAGCATAAAGCTGAAAATCTCAATACAGAGGGAAAAAGCTCATATGAGCACTATTTTCCCTCAAAGAGATAAGCTGTTTGGTGCAACACTAGTTATGACCATTCAGGAAGGAAACTGCAGACGCGTTTCAGCCTTGTTGGGCCAATCCTCAGTGCAGCGCAGCCTCCTGAATTTCCTGCTACAAAGCTCGGAGAGGTCGTGACAACCAGCCTGAGACTTGGGCAAGAGGTCGCTGGCACAAGTAAACATGCGCCATCTAGTGAGCAATTATCCAAACAGCTAAACTGATTGCGGTGGACGCACAGGTTGTAAAACAGTATATTGGAGTTTTTATAGCCAACAAGCATTAAAAATTCAGCATAAAGCTGAAAATCTCAATACAGAATGGTCGTAACTAGTGTTGCACCAAACAGCATATCTCTTTGAGAGAAAATTGTTCTCATATGAGCTTTTTCTCTCTGTATTTGAGATTTTCAGCTTTATGCTGAATTTAAATGCACGTTGGCTAAAAAAACTCCAACATACTATCTTACAACCTGTGCATCCACCGCAATCGGTTTAAGGACAAATATAAACTAGTAAATGACAAGTTGATCGTATCATTGTTTGATAGAATCTTACAATGACAAGACATTCATTAATTACTAGAGCTGTGCAATTAATTGAATGTTTATTGTAATTGCAACTGGTTTTTTGAAATTATCATTACGGTACAGTTGAAAAATCAATCACAATTGAATTGACTTTTCAAAAACCAGAGGCATCAGATTACTTGACTAATGTTTTATTGATAGGATTTAGACAAATACTGATGTTCAACATATAACTCACTACTTGGACAGACTCAAAATAAAATGCGGAGCCATCACTTAGCTCATCACAAATCGAATCAAATGAAAACAAGAAAATACCCCTTTAGCTTTACAGCAGCGACTGGAGACTTTTTCCTGAAAAACGAAATAGATGCTGCATTTTCGAGTTCCCGGTATTGAGAGAGGACGAATGAAAACTTGTATACCTGGAGGTGATCGACAATGTAATGATAAATGAACTGCGGCTGGTCTCCACTGAGAATATGGTAGTAAAAAGTAGCCCTGTCTCTTGTCTCGTCGTCGCAATCCATCTGACACCTGGCCAGGAGAACCAGAATATTCGGCAATAAGTCCGGGCAAGATGCACCAAATTGAGCCATTGCAGCAACAGCCGCACAGCGAACGACAGCACTCTCTAGAATCACTCGGTTGTAAATGAAGCGGATGTATCTAAAAAAGAGAAACTAAATGTTACTCCTAATGAAACAGGTTATTTCTTCTTATGGTAATACATTACTGAGGTATCAGAGAAATTAGAATAAACTACAATGGATTTTTTCAAACAAATTCCGCCCTTTTTTGAAATTTCCTAAAGAAATTCTCCAAGACTTTCTTCCAAAAATATTACTCATAGTCTACGACTGAAAAAAGACTGCTGAAGAGCGGAGTCGGTGACTTGCCTATGGTATTGTTTAAGGTTTAAATAAACTAAATTTTGCAGCAAGGAACTATAATTTTTGGCTCGTTCTAGAAAAAACGTATGTGCCATTAGTTTCTTTATGCAGATAGGTGCATTTACAGATGAGTCAAAAATTTAAGTAGCTGATTGCAAAATGACCTCCAAATCTCAGTTACATCCGCTCATTCATACACCAAAGCTAATGGACCCATAAAAAATAGACCAAGTCACTTCTTGGACTGCGTCACATTTTGTGTTTTCGACTTTAGTTTTGATTGGAAAAAGATCTCATCAGGAAGAGAGGAGAAATTTTGAAACATTGCAATAGAGATGAAAAAAATAAATTTTACTTCTGCCTACAAAATTTAATTCAAGTTCATAGAAATGTGACACGTTTTGAATTAAAACAAACAACAAACCTGGAGGGTTGTTTTGTACGAGGCCCTTCCTTTCCTAATAAGTGTAAAATGCGGACAGCAAGGCTGGTATGTTCACAGTCCTCTATGAACTCACATAAATGGGCTAAACCTGGACACAAATGAATGACAAACCAATGAGCTAGAAGTAAGTGTAATGAAACATTATACAAACAGAGAAATAAACATGCTTCAAAGCCAATAGAATTAGAATAATTTTGAAACTTGGCCAAGAAATTCGTAAAAAATATCAAAAATATACAGACTCTTCTTTTTTCTAATGAAAAATCAGTAAATTATGATACAGAGTAAATTCAAACTTTTTGCTTGCAAAAAAACCAAGATCAACGCAGGTTAAACCAACCTTAAAACCAACTTTTATTTTAGGCGAAAAAACCAGGACCTGGTTTCACAGACGTTTGCTGCCTTCTCTGATACAGGGCACCACTAATCTTGTTGAAAAAATCACCGCACAGAAAAGTTCTTCAATTGTAAAATATGCTGAAATCAGCTTATGTTTTTTGTGAGCGAAAAATGCGAATTGACATACACAAAAAAGGCTACTTCCTCAGTTTTCAGTCAAATTTAGAAAGCTTCATTGTGTCCATTGTAATCTGGGTAAAATTTCAAAAAGGAGATGTATTTCAGTGTTTAATTTCATACCTTATCTAGTTGTTCACAGAACGTTTAATTGAATTCTTTGAATGTTTGGCATTAAGCTACAAAGCAATGAGTAACACAAACAAATTGCTCCATTGTGAATGTCAACTGGTGACATCTTTTTTAAACATTACCTGTTTCTTTGGCATCGGGATTTTCTTCTATGATAGATATTATTGTGTCTGCAATTGAAGCTTTATATTCTAAACCTCCTTCATCACGTAACATAGCTGATAAGAAATTCATCAACACACCATGCTTCCTCGGAAACTTCAGACAAAGAGCTCTTATTGCCTGAAAGGAGATTAAATAGTAGACATTAATTTACACACACGATAAAACAAAGGCATTCAGTGCCCTGATGAACTTCTGTGGTAAGAGTATGATCATTAAAGGTGGTCGCCTAAAAGAATCCCGGATAAAAATATAGACTGATATGAGAATATGCAGAAATATGCAAGAACAAGAAAACCATTAGGAATTTTAAGAGGATCGTCCAGAAAGTAAGTTCGCCTGTTCAATATCTCCTGAACTAGGATAGGTAGAGAAAATCTGTAAAAAGCGTTAAAAAGCCACTACTCTAAGCTCCCTAACGGGCTATACATTTTTAAATTTGACTTGATAGAACTCTAGAAAAGTGAATTTTTCTGAACCCACCTTCCTCTCCGCACAGGTCCAAAATTTTAAGAGGCTTCATTCGCAAGTGAGCCGCTGTGTCTATCGCTCATGGCCAAAAAGTAGCTTAGAGGTGATTGAAACACATGTAAAACATAAGTACAGCCATTTTCCAACAAGGAAATAGGAGGATTGACCGTGTTTACTTAGATTATTGGTGGGTTTGGGCTGCAGTACATGGAAATGTTAAGCAACATAATAGTCAACTCGTGGAGTTGTAACGCTGAATTTGGTTTCGGTGTCTGAATTGAGCTCTATTATTCGTTCTTTTGCCAAGAAAGGTGACCCTTGCTGCTCAAATTCAGGTTCATTTATGGTAAAAGAGTTGTAAAAGCTGCATATTTTTCCGAATCATACATTTTTGACGAAATTTCTTTGAGAATTGGCAGGATAACTTAATTCTTATTAAGGTTTCACTTAGCTAATGAGAATTAACGTTGACAATTTTATAAACTTTTGCTCGGATGCAACTGATTTTGAGGTAAACACTGTCAATCCTGCTATACTCTTGTTGAAAAGTGACCTTACTTATGTTTTACAAGTATTTCAACCACCTCTAAGCCACTTTTTTGCCATGAGCGATAGACAAAGTGGCTCACTTGCGAATGAAGCTCCGAAAAATTTTGGACCCGTGCGGAGAGGAGGTGGGTTCAGAAAAACCCACTTTTCTTGAGTTCTATCAAGTCAAATTTAAAAATCTATAGCGCATTAGAGAGTCTAAAGTAGTGGCTTTTTAATGCTTTTTAGAGATTTTCTCTACCTATCTCAGTTTAAGACGGGATGTTGGAGTTTTTTAGCCAACGTGCATGAAAAGTTCACCTTAACGCACGTTGGCTAAAAAACTCCAACATCCCATCTTACGTGTATCTCAGTTCAGGAGATATTGAACAAGTAAACTTACTTTCTGGATGACCCTCGTACAAAAATTAAGGGATACTAGTTGATTTGATATCATTAATGCTTAATATTTCAAGTCATTTTTGCAATTATTGACATATCAATGGGGTAGTTGCATGCAGCTGGGATTTTAGATTTGAAGACTGTTTCTGGCAGAACTTTTCGCGAAAAAGCAGTTTTTCGCATTTGCAAGTTCCGAAATTGAGTCGAAAGCTTCGTAAAAGTTCGATGAAAAGTCGCAAAATCGCAGTAAGAAATAAACGATTTCCATTGGCTGTAACGTCAGTTGGTATACACGGCCCCGCCCAACGCCATCATCCCTATCTCGACCGTGTGTTTACCGAGCCGAAGTATGATCTGTTGTGTCATTTAAAGTGTCTAAATAATCTTTTTTCCTCGGAAAATACTGTCGGAAATCATGCCAAAAGGTGTTCAGAACCGTATCTTGATCATTAACTCTAACACAGCGCTAGTTGAGATCAGAAAAGTGATAAGAACAAGTCTATGTTATGGTGTTGTTGCGATTTTTGGTCACCGGCGCCACCAGCACCTAAAGAGCCCAACTCGAGCTATGATTGGCTACAACGCACGAACACTGCCGAAGCAGTCCGGACGCACCCTAATCCGACAGACCGCACGGCTCTTGGCAGCGGCAAAAGATACGCGAAAAGCTCTATTCCAACTCCCTTATTCACCAAGAAATCATGATGGAGAGTTTTCAAAATTGTTTTGAAATTATCAATCAAATCCTAAAATTTTCATCAACGTAAAGAAATCAAGTCTAGACAAAAAAATCGATTTTTCGCGAATTTTTGAACAGACCGTACTTACACGTATTTGGCATAGGGCGAACACGGGCGAACCTTGGTGTATACCATGTGACGTCACAAAGTCCCAGTTTTGAAGCACGGGAAAAGACCTGTTTCAAATGGCATTTGACTTTGAGGAGCTTTTTCTCAAAGTTCCGGTGACCAGGAATTTTTTTTAAAAATACCTCAATACTCAGTAGACCTCAAACTTTTAGAAATTGAATTAAAAAAATGTCATGCAACTACCTCAATAGCAATGGTTCCAACAAAAACGATAGAACCTGAAATTAGAGCTACATGAACATTTGAATTGCATTTTGTAAGAAAGAACCACAAGCATTGCAATGTCCCTACGGTTAAGCAAATTTTTCTAAATGGCAAATATAAACTGAGCATCTAAACAAGTTGTATCTTCACTTTGAATAAACTATAAATTCAATACAAAATTTACCTTTGAAACTTAAATGTTTTACAAGGAAAGTTGCAGAATCCTAGCAACATCGGAGTGCTCTTGGTTCTTTTCTGCAAAACGCAATCCTTTTTAACTTAAGTTACACTTGGATATGAATTACCTGAACGACAACAACTTTGAATTCATCTGAGATTTCAGAAACAAAGGTGGATATCTGTTTCATTAGTCGATCGACTGAGGATTCCGCCCCTGTCTTGAGAAGAGTAGTTATGGCCAAAGTAGCGATGGATCTGTTTGAATCACTGATAAGGTTCTCAAGATCCAAATTGCATGCTGTCACAGCAGCTGGATGAGACATAGCCACCTGAAATATACAAATATCCAAATTTTAGATAAATATTTAAAGTGTTCAAGAATTTTATAAGACTTTCATGAGAGAAATTGCCAGACTCTTGTTTTAGAAAATGCTCTGTAGCAGATTACTTGGGCTTTTTTTAAAGCAGTTGAGGACGATAATTTTTTTGTGAGCAGTAGAGTTTCCTTTTTTTTCTTTCGATTTCTTTCCTAAATTTTCTTTTCAGCTCTTTGAGAGGAAGAAGCAGCGTTGATTTTAATGAAAAAGACTGAATAGCAAATTGGTTCTAGTGAAGAAAAATGTCCAGTGCGCTATTCTTTAGTAAAAGCTGGATCTTTCCAACACATTAATAAGCCTTTTTACTAAAATAGTATTACGCATCAGTTGCAACTTATTAAGAAGACAAAATGTGTGATCTAAATTTTCAAATTTTTCAAATGTTTTCATTTTAAGATTTTATAGAACATTCAAAAATCTAAGGTAATATTGTCCTTGGTTGGGGACTAGCAATAGAAATAAATAATTCGAGAAATACAAAAAGAACCAAGGAAGAAAACATTGTCTTTTTTGTATCATCCAAAAGGTTGTGAGGACCTTCCACTGACACAAAATATCCACACAAAAAAATTGCAGAGGCCATTTGAAAAAACATTGAGATTTAAAATAACTGTCAAATCAAATTATCGCTTGACTTTTATTAAATGATCTTATTAGTCACTGTAAAACCTTTGTTGATAAAGATAAAGGTAAAGGCTGTAAAACTTTTCTCACTTTGTTATGTACTTACTTTATTCAATGTTCTGACAGCTGCAAAACGCAGAGCAGGCTTTGGACTGGAACAGAATAATTGAAGCACCGATACTGCGGGGGCCAGTTCACGGGGTGTTGTGCGTCTAAGATTCACAACTGCATGCGCAGCCTCATAGATGACTGTCTCTGACTTATGCCTCAAACATTTTTCAACGAAGTCAAAAAGGGGTGACTCACTCAATGCAACATCACCTTCTTCTTCCAGTAGTTTGCAAACAATTCGGATCTAAAATATAACATACTTTTCATTAGAAATCGAAAAAACAAAATTACTCCTTATTGTCATTTTATGAGTTTTGTTGCATGATTTCATGTTTTGGATCTTGTTAGGCATCAATTTATATTTTTTACTGATCTGCATAAATTTTTGTCTTTATTTCTTTCACACAATGCTCCTATAATAGAGGTCGCTTTCCCAAAAATGTACTGTGATTTAGTTGTTCGTTTCCTTTTATTGAATCCTTTTGGAGGGAATTGTAATTCATTCTAAATTCATTAAAAGAGTGCTTAAATTAGACAAGTAAATTGATGAAAAAAATATTGACTAAAATTCTCCTTCAGTTGATAGGAAGGAGATAAAAAAAGTAAAATTTTTTTGCTTCATAAAAAACACCTCCACATCAAAACTCGATCTTTAAAAGTATACGTTTTCCTACTGATCACTTTGCCCACATATTTACTATGAAAATAAATCCATACAACTTTAAGGCCTTTTTTTATAAATTATGTACTGCAGAACTTTTCACAATAGAAAGGATTGGGGGAAGCTTCAATGAGAAAGGTTTGATGATTTTGTAAAATTGATAATAGTGATGCTAAACATCAATGGCTGAAGTCGGATAAGGTATACCTCAGAATGCAATGTTGTAAATCTCCTCTTATATTTTATTTTTCCAAAGACAAACTGCCCAACAATTTTTCTTGAATATTCCAGGGAATATTCTTCACTTATTCTAAAAAAATCAAACAAAACTAAGTGGACACATTTTAATTAGTATTCCTTAAAGAAAAAAAATTAAACATTATAGTCAAAGAATTTTAAGCATTGAAATAAAGATGCGATGAACTTACAAGAAGACAGACAGCAAAAGGCGACTTCAAGGGTGAACGTGTTAGCTTTGTGACTAATTTAGTGACAGCCAATCTGTCAGATTTTCGAATATGGTATAGCACTCCTAGAGCATGATATTGCACCATCACACTGTAACAAAGAAAACAAAATTGATATTCACTTCCTAAAGAGCTTATACAGGGTGTCTACTGAAACAGGCTGATCAAAAATAAGTACTTTTACAGTACTTTTTCAGTACATTCTTGAGTAATTCAGAACCTCCTCCAACAGAAAAATTCCGTACTTTTTCAGTACCTCCATTTGACGAAGTTAAAAAAATTTCAAATATTTAAAAGTGCGACAAAAATGACAAAATATCTAAAAATATTCCGGACCTTTTTGCAGAATTTCCGCACTTTTTCAGTGCTTCCGGACCGCCCTTAAAAAATCAGAACTATTTCCGGACTTGTAGACACCCTGTTATACTTGCGGTAACACCTAGATTATTCTCTGTGAAGGCTTCATAAAAGGTAAATATGCAAGTACTATTTGACCGAGACACTGACTGTGCCTGCAAGTTTGTTTGTAGATAATGATATCTGCACCACCAATAAAGCAGATGATGAGGCATCTGCTTGAGAACTCATAGATTAAAATGCTTAAAAGTATCATTTTCAGATTTACCGTAACAAAGTTTAACAAGTGTAAACAAATTTTTGTCTCTTAATTTTCATGATGTAAGAGTAGGTTGAGGAATGATATGAGATGTTGCGTGTGAGAGGAATGTTTCGATTTGACTATTGATTCTTATGTAAAAGTTCGCGAGAAACACTCCCAAGCTCAAAAAAAGCTCCCTAAATTGAAGGCGTGATGGAAAGGATATCCCAAGCTAACCTGAGAGTCCACCTCTACATCAAGACAAACTCTTCATGCAAAGATAGGGAGCAAATAAATTGACAGGGCTGCCACTTTATTCGGGGACTCTAAAACTGAAAACACGGCAATCCTGCTGATGTATTTGCTCCCCATCTTCACATGGAGAGTTTGTCTTGATGTAGAGATGGACTCTAAGGATAGCATGGGATATCCCCTCCACTTAGGCCTCAACTTGAGAGCTTGGGAGTTGATTTCAGAGAAAACAAGTGGGACTATCGTGTTTCCCGCGAACTTTTACATAAGAATTAATAGTCAAATCACAAATTTCTCACACATGCAACATCTCCATTGAATGGGCCTGTTGCAAACTTTTGCTAGAGCAAAACTAAGAGTTGTTTCTTATAGATAATGCCTCAAAAATCACGATGAGCGCATCGGCAAACTCTGAAATGCACTCATTACTTCACAATCTGCGTAAGAAATTTGCGGTTTTTTGAGCTTCCCGCTTCAAAAACGATACTACGGCACAGGTGAACATTTTGTAAGAGGAGTCGTTCCATCGTCGGCAATAATCATCATAGCCGACGCCAATCCGCCAAAACACGTTTGATGGGACGAGATAACACCTGAACTGGATTAGACCAGATAACAATCGGTGTGTTAACGTTCATATTTTCCACGCCCGAATGGATTGACCTTGAACTCTCCTTGAATTACTCGCGCAACTGCGTGCAAGCGTCGGCCATGATGAATATCGCCGACGATGGAGCGACTCCTCTAACAAAATGTTCGCCTACGCCGTAGTATCGTTTTTGAAGCGGGAAGCTTAAAAAAACGCAAATTTCTTACGCAGATTGTGAAGTTATGAGTGCATTTCAGACTTTGCCGATGCGCTCATCGTGATTTTTGAGGCATTATCTACAAGAAACAACTCTTATTTTTGCTCTAGCAAAAGTTTGCAACAGGCCCATTATATGATCATTGGTGTGAAACAACTACAGAGACTTTTGCAGATGTAAGATGGTGATCATACAATCATGACCAAGGTAACGTCATGACCTGCTTTATGCAAGGTATTTTCACCATAGAGAGAAAGTCTCATTAAGAGCACTAATTCTCTCTCGGAGTTATGTTGTCTGGAGCAACACTCATTGTGCATAAACCTGTGATCTGTCAAAATAAAAATAAAAAATTGCGGCAAAAGTTTTCCTCGAAGCACAAAAAACACTGTCAATCTGATACTAGTAATTCTACGCATTTTGGCCTGTGAACTCACAGAGTGATGCCTCATCATCTAACACTTCGGTGATAGTGAGATCATCATAATTTCTTCGCTAACAAGCAGACCCAGGCCCAGTTTGTGATAAACGGTATTGTTCTAAAATTTTAGACAGAGGACTCTTTTTCCACTTGCATGTTTCTAGAATATTTTTTCTAGAAGTTTCTAGTTTTCTAGAATATTTTTGTTACATACATAAACTTACTTAGCAGCATAGCTCCATAATACTTTGACTTTATCATTCTGTTGAGTTTGCTATGAAAACTTTATCAAACGTTACTTATAATATTACACATCAGCGTTTGAGTTATTTTTTAGTAATAATTGCTTCAAAAGAAAATGAGAAGTACAAAATAGGAATTGATAAATCAGGAAGAACGTAGAAAGAGGTTTGAAGACAGGTGGATGAGATATCTCTTAAAATTACTTGTCACTTATGAGAGCTTCTTGCGCCTCATTAACCCAGCGTTTGACAACATCACCCGCAATTCTTGTCATATGCAGGCTACTAACGAGGGCTGCACTACTCACAGCAGCATTTCGATCAACAATTGCTTGCTTCATGTAACGTTCAATGGCTTGAAGCATTGATCCCTGAAATGAAAAAAATAAACTTAAAACTGATACTTATATCAGCGTGAATGTTTTATTACGTAAACTTGTAACAATGCAAATTGTTACATATTACACAAATGATATTAAGAGTACAAGTAAGTTCACTTTTGAAAGATAAACATAAAAGTAAGTATCCTGCAATAAATGATTTCTTGTTTCAGATGCACTTCATCTTAAGAGAGCCAGTATCATATAACTTCTGACATGTGTTAAAAAAAAACATTTTAAGACTAGAACAGTCTGTAAATATCCCTGAAAATTTTTCCACTTGTCGGCCTCCTGTGGTGTAGTGGTCGGCCTCCTGAGATGTAGTGGTTGTAGTGTTGGCCCTATGACCAAGAGGTCCCGGGTTCAATTCCCTGCCAGGTGATCTGAGTTCGATGGTCTCAGGCAATGGTCACCTGGGGCTGGGGTAATAAGCGTGAGATTAGCCAATAGGCTATTAGAAATTAGTTAAAAATAAAAATAAAAAAAAAAAAAAAAAAAAAAAAAATTACACTAAAACATAAATCCAAGCCCATTCTTTCAATTTTTAAAATTTCTTTTCTAAGTTTATTTCAACTTACGTCAGTTATGGAACAAAGAGCACGAATTGCAGCTGCCCGATACAGGTCCTCTTTACCCGTCATGTCCTTGGTTAGACTAGAAGTGACAATGATGACATCTTCAGCGAGGGAAGAGAGTTCCTTTATTCCCAAGTAGACCATTCTCCGGAGAATCACATCTCGAGATTGGAACAGCTTAGTCATTGCAAAGAACGTTTCAGTTGCTTCTGTTGTACCTAACTGCTCACCCTGCAGAAATAAATGACATGCATTCCAAGTTTTAGCAATCAAAGTAAAACTTTAAAAAAATAATTTAGGAGGATGATAAAATATAATTATGAAATTAAATGGACCGTTTGACAAAGAGGCACATGGGTTGAATAATTGACCCAAATTAGGAGACTTAGAGGTAAACAGGCGGAGCAAATATTCCAAATGATATTGCGGAAACACGCAAGAGTAGCCATCATCATCTTACATGCAAGGTTAAAAGAATTGACGAAACAAATCATGAGAGAGGGAAAAGTTCAAATGATGTATATAAACAAAATATTAGATTGATTCTTTGATAAGAGTGAGACACGAGGACCATAGTATTACAGGGAAAACTTTCATCCGGACAATCAAGAAAACCATTAATTCAGTATTCCCAGTCTAGACCTTTCAACTAGGTTAAATTAATAAGACTCAGGTGCAAATCAGGTCATTTCAAATAAAACTGATTAACCTTTTACTTAATGAGGATGAAAACCGATGAATAGGTGAGCTACACTTAAAGTTCCATTGAGAAGCAAAATGTCTCTGACGAAGACTTAAGCTTACACACTTTAGTCCATAGGATGCTTCGAGAATGTGGGAGTAAAGGAAATCTTACCTGGTTGATTAAATATAAAATTTTCGAGAGGATGATCGTGCATTTTCTTGGATTGACAGGAGTCTCATTGAAAGTTCGAGCCTCTTGTAAAACGCTTGTCTTCTCCAGGTTGAGAAAGATATTTCCGCCCCCTGAAACAGTTGGCATGGCTAGATGATGTAAATGTTTATTGGTTTCCGTGTTGTTGATGATTGTGTTTCAAGTATTGAAATTGACAAGATTCACATCAGGATATAAGAAAAGAGAAGCAAAATAAATATAGGATGCACATTTAGTGGGAAATCAGTAGAAATGTGATAAGGGATCAATGAAGTTGGATTTGAAGAATCTGGAAAGTTGCCACCTCTAAGCAAATAGACGGCAGGAATCCATAGAAGGTAGGAATCCAGTAGAACACTTACCGTCCTCTTCTTCTTTTTTATCCCTTTTAAATGCCATAATGTAATTATTTTAACTATTAAATAAGTAAAGTATTAAACCGACACGGCGTCCAATTGACAGACCATCCCGTACACGTCACGCATGTAAACGTTGTTGAATGATGATAAAGTGAGCCCCACCGTCATCGATGGCTCGCCATAAAATCAAAACAAACAAAAATTCAAAAATTACCCACGATTTTTGAATTGACGGAGTAACGGAAAATTTGCGACTTTCGCGATTGGTGTATTTAGCGAAAAGAGGGTGATTATAATTATTGAGATCTATTGTTTTATCTCAAAAACATCGCAAGAAACATGAGCTCTATGGATGAAAAAGTGACTCCTTTGCCACCATTCAATTTAGGTGCGTGAATCTTATTTTTTTTCTTATGAGCTATTCTCTCCTACAAGCAGCATACTTACCTATACATATACATGACAACTCATGTAATGTTGCCAAAATTGGACGTGTTTCTATCAAACAGACCTATGTGGAGGTGAGAAATATGGGGTGTGCTCGATAGTTCTCTTTGCGTAAGAGTGAATGGGAATAAAAAAAAAGCGCCAGTGACGTCAGCGGGAATGATCGAGCCCGCGGGCAGAGGCGCGATCTCCGTCGGGGGGGGGGGGGGGGGGGGCATTAACTCATGAGCCCTGTTCACAACGCTCTCGTGCCATGCCCGCGGCTCATGACTGCCGCATTCAGATGGCACATAGGTCTGTTTGATAGAATGTAATATCCCGCTTTTCCAATTCTTCAAAAGGAATCACGCCCAATTTTACATTGCTTCTTATGCAGCTTCGACGAGCACACCCCATATTCCTCACCTGCATAGGTCTGTTTGGTAGAAATACGTCCAACTCATGTACCTAATGTGTTGCCAAAATTGTGCTGTTATCGTTTTCTTGCAATACCGCAATGATACACACACTCATATGACAAAGAGCAGTTGCATTGCCAAAAAGGCAACACATTTTGAGCATTTTTCATTCAAATTTTATGTGTTCTTTTTCTCAGGGACAGTGCTGACAAATGACAAAGAATTGAATAATTCGTTGAATACTTGAAAATTCTTACTTCGTTTGTACAAAATCTCTTCGAGTAATTTTCCAAAAAAATAAATAAATTTAATTTTATCTTCAGTTAATATGAGTACAGACTTACCTGCCCATCCGATAGCTGTATTTTGAAGTATTTGAGTCGGGCCACTAAAGAACCTGTCATTAAAATATTTTGGAGAAAATTTTAAGCACTTTATATTTGTAAATTAAATCTCAGTCTGTTATTTTTTCTTTTTAATTTATCTTCCAGAGGGCTCACTGGTGCAATGGCTGAAAAAGTTACAAGTGGATTATAATCACACTGAACGGAATTCAAAAAACCTGGCGACTCATCAAGTTGTACCAACTCCTTTGGTAGAGTTCATCTTTATAACAAGTAAAGCACTTGAGCTGCCTTTGGAAGTTAAATTCTTGGCTGTGGATCTATTTGACAGGTGTGTATTATTGTATGTAACCGTTCCTTAAAAATTGATCATTTAATGAAGCCTCATACAGTATAACTCAATCTGTAAAAAATTGCAGCAGGAGTTATTAGGAGAGAAGGAACGGCCAGGTTTTATTGTGATCATTGATCAGGGCGCAAGAACATTGTGTAATAGTGTTTTGGACGAGGGAAGATATACCGTACATCCATCAGATAAAATTGAAGCCTTTGAAAATCAACTCAATTCTTTCGTCTGGGATCTTAATTTATGGGGAAACCCAGTTACTACATTACCGCAGGGCAACGGATCTAAAAATATTAAGATAAGTAAGTCAAATTCATCATTACAGAAGCAATCAAACACCAGAGGATTTAATGCTACATCCCACATAGGCCTTTAGAGCTACAAGAAATTAAAAAAAGAAGTAAATGAAAAATGGTGGTTTCAAATTCTTGTTCCATCCTCAAATCTTGAAGGATCAATTTATCAGGTTTCCGAGTGCCCTTGACCTGCTATTTTGAGCCAAAATTGCCTCCTAACTCTTGATCAAGCGAAATGCCATGGTGCAACAGTGCTTCTCATGCTGACTTTTCATTCTATGTAGGTTCATTCGAAATCAATTTAAAGACCTTTACTCAGAAGTTCTTGGATCCTTAACTCCACGCAGTCTGAAACGATGGGAAAAAGTAGAGGCAAAAATTTGCTCTCAGTTAGAACTCCGTATATTTTCTTGCTTACAAATTGCTTCAAAATTCATCCCAGAAAACTCAACTGACTCTAAGGTAAATATTTCACACTTCAGTAAAAGATCATGGAAAGGTAATTCTTTCATTTTTTACTTCCCATTACTCATCACTTCATAATGTCTTTTCCTCTAATTTCACAAATTCTCGATGCAGAGACCTTGGTTTGTACCAAGTATGTCGACAGTGAAACCACCGAACATATATCTTGTTTGCTCTGTTTAAAAATCCCCCCTCTCATTTTATTTTTTTCAAGGAAAGCAAATCAACAGCATTCCTGCATTGAAAAGAAAGATAACGCAAGTTTTGAAGAATTGACATTGCGTAATTTTCCATTTAAAAAATAAACAATGACAGGAAGTATGCAACATTGCAAACCGAGATTCACTGTCGATATACCTACATTTTTTTGAGTACTTTCATAGGAGGAAACTTAAAGAGTACATTTAGCTACCAATTTTCATTCTTTGACTATATACGTGTAACTGACTGACTAAGCAATCAAAGATGCCAATTATTAAAATTTTACAGATTTTGAGCTCAAGAATGATCTATGAATTTATAAAAGAGGATGCAGCATTTTCATTACAAGACATTAATAAATCTGAAATGAGAGTGTTTAGAACTTTGAATTTTCAGGTAGGATATTCATTTGTTTGATTTTTGGTGGAATATTTTTATTTAGGGGTGGAGAAATTTCATGAGCATGCGCGGACTGGGCTGTAAGGGCTGGTAGAAGGGCCCCCTTTCATAACTTTAAAAAATGGAAAGGCCATAAAGTTGGTCTTAAGGAAAGCTGGCTCTTGTCAGTGTGAAAATTATGGCAATTTGTTAGTGAGGGGGGGAAAAAAAATGTAAAAAAGGAGGTAAAAGTAATTACGTCAAAAATTGTGAGGGAAAAGAGGTTTTTATGATGAGAAAGACCCACTTCTTGCATCTCTATCCTACATTTATCCCGGCATGAGCAATCAATGATTTAATAGAAAATATAAGGTTAATACATTTTGGAATGCTGTTTCAAAAAAGATTTCTTAAAATACTTGCGATGTGAAATAATCAAAATTGGAATAAATTTTTGCCAAAATCCATTTGGATTGAAGCGCTGGTTGGTCAAGTCCAACAGAAAAAAATTACTGAGAATTTTCACTCAATAGCTCTGAATGAATTTCGCATGGAGTCTATATGCCAATTAAGCTAACACTTTTTTAGACAGAAAACGCTGTGCTCAGAAACGCGCGGCAGAACGCTTTTTTTGCGACAGAAAATCCGCCATCTTAATTATTGCAATTACTTTCAATGCTGAACTGACGTCTCACCATCTTCTGTTGCAGTCTAAAACTGATTCGACGTGGACTGTAAAAGTTTTTTCAATCCTTTCTGAAAATAATATGCAAACATTCTAAAATTTTTGTATGGATGATTTTAGATCGGAGGGGCAACAATCATAACTTTTGTTGATGCTCTTATTTTGGGATTGTACAAGCACATGTATGGTTCTGCTGAATACAATCACATACTTCAAAAATGTTACCAAATGTGTGAGGTTGTGTATCTGAATCATCAAGAAATATACACACATTTTTTTCACAAACTGACAGCACTATGGGATAGATCACATGCAGATAGGTGAGCACAGATCAAATAGTATCAACTGTAGAATTTATGACTGTCTTTTTCTTTCTTTATAAATGAATTCATTTTAACGAAAAAGGAATTCACGTGACCTATCACAATTTTAAAAAATCAGTAATGATGTTTCAAGTTACAATATAGTCGTTTGTACCAGACATGTTGTCATGTAAACTACTCAAGTAGCACAATGCAATAAAAATATTGAAATGTACAAGGAATGCTGTAGAGTGAAAGTTTTTGAACTGAATTCTGTAATTATAGAAGAGTCTACACTCTTTTTAAATAATTGAATTCAGTAATACACAACCACACATATGTTGTTCCAGGCTAAGTTTCAGCTCAGTAGAATGCAATGGACTGATCAAAGGAGCTGCAATAATCTTGACAACTGCACGACTGTCGCAAATACCAGAAGACAAAGAAAAGATTCTGACAAACGAGCTCTCTAGGCTAACAACATCGCCTGAACAATGTATCCAGGAGCTATCTGCCGTGATTCTTCATATTATTTGCCCACAGTACACACCATCAAAAAAGTACATACACACACATTAAGAATAATTAGCTTTCACTCAGACTCATTGAGCTCCTTTTTGACGATGCAGTAGAGAAAAATTTAAGTTCAAAGATTTTTTTAGGGAAAAAAAGATCATGCTCAAGGATGTGTGGCACAAAATTTGATTGGTGAATCCTCAACTTGTTGATTGGTTCATATGATCAACGAATGATTACAAGCAAGATTTAAATTTATTTTCCAAGCTTAGGTTATCATTTTAATCCACTGAACACTAGTAGCACATGTCATAAAATGTACAAAACAAAAAATTGTAAAAAAAAAAAAAAAAACAGTAGTAAAATAGACTCAAACGAAATATGAGAGAGAAAATGAAAATTATCTCTCTTTACCACTTTGATCAAAAATTGTTTGCAAAAAATTATTGAACTCTATTTACTACAGCTTTACAAGCTTTTTTATATACAACTTTCAAACTCATAATTTACACTTTTACATTTTTTTCGGGTTATTTTAGAAGATGTGCTACTAGGGCAAAAAATGAAAAAAAATGAATTAATTGTTGGCCTACAAACAACTATAAATAAGTAGATGACTACATTATCTTTAATTATTCCTTCTCAATTTTTTATTTTCCTCTGCCGTAAAAGTAAATTTTAATGTTTTATTTCCCTCTTCTGTAAAAGTAAATTCTAATTCTTTATTTTCCTCTTCTGTAAAAGTAAATTCTAATTTTTTATTTTCCTCTTCTGTAAAAGTATATTCTAAAAAAAAAGGTTGCCAACTATTTGAAGTAAATGCTCTCCTTTAAAAACTGAGCTGACTACCAAGCACACTTTAATTATAAAGACGTATTGCACTTCACTAATCAGGCCGCTCTTTGTTTTTTATGTAATTTTTATCCAATAATTGACTGAATTTGATTTAAAAAGAAAAAAAAGAAAAAAAACCTACTGCAATTACTTTGTGTAGACAGAGGAATGAATGACTTTACAGACTTTCAGTGAGTCGCTTCCCTTACCTAAATTAAGCTAAAACCTTTGTAAGAAGCAATTTGATTATGTTGAAAAAAGTTAAGCGGTTCAAGTTTTTTCACAACCCTAAAAAAGATCAATAAATGCAAACAAATCGGAGGCTCTTGTTCAGGCCGGTGAGGAGATTAAACACGAAAAGATTTGTTAAAAAACCAGAGCAGTTTCCTATGAAGGGTACTCATTTGGGTGCTTTTAGTCGACTTTCATCAAAAAGGATGAATCTGTTCAACTCCCAGGAGGCTAATTGTTGATTTTAATGGACAAGGCGCCATATAAAGAAGACGAAGAGAAAATGGAGGAATCCTATTGGTTGAAACGGGCGATTGTTAAACAGTACAGAGGGAAAGTGATGGACTAACTATATGGTCTCTCATCAGTTGCCATTAGTTGGTATATTATTTATCTTCTTGGTATATTGCAAACACCTGCTTCCACTATTAGGATCACTCCATTTTCCATTTTTTTTATTTGTCTACCGTTTTATCTATCTATTTCAACCATTAGCTCTCAGGAGTTCACACAAAAATGAAGGAGCTAACTACCAAATGAATTCAGAAAAGCGTAAAATGAGAAAGCATTTTTATAAACAAAACAGAGTGTAATGTAGTTGAATTATAATCAGCTAAACATACAAAAAAGTATTACTTTTTTTCATCATTATAATTTTAGCTACAACGGAGGCTTAACCGTAAAAGTCAGTGCAATACAATGTATTTGGTTACAATGAGGGGGGAAACTAGATATTAACAAATATGAGAAAAAAATGTAATATAAAACATATAAAACTAAGAATAAAATTAAAAAATTATAAAACAGACAAATAAAGGATTTACTTACTTGTACATATTTAACAGATAGATCTGAATGTAAAATTTATAATGTTGATCCGCTTATAACTAATTAGCTCTTGGAATGGTACAATTTTTACATTTTATTTCGTGCTAATTTCTTTTTCCTAGTAAATATTTTTCACCCCATTTAATTATGTTAAAAGAATAAAGTCTCATGATCAAATCACTAATATTGATTCTCATATCCTCTGCTTTTGCATTACTCAAGACAAATAGTGACAATAAAAAAAGAGGATAAGTAAGAAAAAAATTTAAGACTAAGAATGCTATCAGAAAAGAGTGTTTGCATAACAATACATGTATAGATATTATTATTCTTGTACTGCTGATATTCTTGCTTCAATCACGTTGCAAAAGACCAAGACATACTTGAGATCAACTTTTGCCTCAACTCTTGCGTCTTAAATCACACATCATTGCCTTTTGCACCAAAGAATGTATCTCCATTGCGCTATTTCCGTATTCCTTACTGATGCTTTATTTTTTTATAGGCGAACCTTCACAATAATTTGCCTGAAACTTTCAGTGATTTTTATCCACACTTACAAGAGAAGACACAAAAATTTTCAGAAAAATTCATGCAATGGCTCTTCCAAGAAAAAATTAAAAGTTCGTAAAAATACTAGAGTAGTACTGACGAGATATGTTCTCTTGTGCTGGAGACAAAAATATATGTTGAGTTGGAGCGAAAACCTGATTGGAAAAAAAAAAACAAAGGCCTACTGATTATTTTCTGGAAATGGAGCTAGAGGAACAGAGGCTTTGTTTGCTGTGGAAGTCTTACCTTGTCCTGCCCTAACTGTCATCAAGCAAAAACAGTTTAAAGTATGAAGCCAGGACTACAAAATTCTAACTTTAATTACATAATTTGGCTATTCCACATGAACATTCTATTCTGAGAATGGGTTATTTGCGCTGGACATAAAATCATTCTATAGATTAGCACAAAATAATAAGATTTGTTCCAACACCAATTATTTAAATTCAATATTAATTGCCCTTTTAAAACATGGTGATTGATGCCACAGCTTCTTCCCTTTTGATTTTTGCCATCATAGATGGACGCATTTGATGGTTACTGCATGCTTGTCATTGATAAAACCGAAGTGAAAAAACCATGTTATGCACTACTATGGTAGATGACATTCATCACTGAGTTTTTAAGCAATGAAATCTGTGATAGTATTGTCGTGTCGGAACAGATCTCACTACTTTCTGTTAACCTCCAAGTCATAACCATCAAAACACGATTTTATGACTAGCGCTGTAGACCAATTTTAAGTTGAATACTTAAAATATGTGTGCATTTTTTAAGTCTTTATATTCCACAAAAGATACATGAAAAAAATGAAATAAAATTATTGAAAATATTACAATTACATAGTCCTTGTGTCCTGCTATAGGGGAAATCAATTGTAAAAAAAGAGATATGATAAAAGGAATATAAAGATTTGCGTTTGAAGAGGAGACTTATATAAAAACAAGAGCTTGATAAAAAAAAAGTTAAATTTACAAGGAACAGCTGAATCATCAAATACGTGCAATATCTTTCTATTTAGATTTGAAATTAAAATGTCCAGTGTGCACACGCACAAGAGAAGTTGGGGGAAATCTGGTCGATTGGGATGAAAAATTGGACTCACAGAGATAATAAAATCTTGTTAGCACACACTTGATTTAAATGCCATTGATAATCCCTGCAAAAAGTTCGGATACTGTGAGTTTAGACTTGAAAAATTCAAGGAATGCAAAAGAAAAAGAAAAAAAATCGAACAGAAACGAGCAAGCTAACTAGTTGCAAAAGTTGAACTGGACAAGGTGTGATTACAGAAGACTATCTGATATAGAAGACGCAGGTATTGGAAAAAGTTAGGTACTGCGTTGATTACTAGTTAAGGAACTGTTAAAAATTAAAAAACAATGCAACCGAGAGGAATTCCTTTAGAATTGAAAAAGCATCAAGCAGATGCTTGAAAATTGAAGAAAAGCACCAGTTCATTATTTCTCAACAGAATAAATTACATCTTTCCGGAAGAGCTGTGTGAACCTCCTTTGAGAGACTTGAATTAAGGTACAGTTCCAAGTAGGTTCGATTTCACGGATTTAGTTTGTAAGCTTTAAAATTTTACAAATGATTGCAACAAAGGCAGAAATATCCAATCCGCATTAGCCACATTCATACCACAATCTTTTCCTGGCTACTGGGAATTTGCCTGAATAATTTTTTTCACATGAAATCTAATCTACTCGTATTCAAGGGTATCACAAGTGACAGTTCACACCAGTCACTGATCGTGTTATGGTGAGCAGGGTCGTTGTTTGAAAACACATTAGTAAATCATATATTTTAAATTTAAAAAATTTGGACAAATTATCAACTTTTATGTAAAAAGAAAATGTTTCGCTCAGGCACCTCTTCGAGGGTTCAAATCAGATTCAAAATTCAAGGTTCGCACAGCTCTACTTCCCAGTAACTTAGAAACGGAAGGAGAACAATGAAAGGAAAACAGGCTATAAAATTAAAGATGTATCAAACATAAACATACGCTGCAAGGTTTTAGAAATTAAACTGTACACCAATACTGTTCGAGAAAAAATGAAAAAAAGAACGAACGAATTGTTTTACAATAATTTCTCTTCCATCCACCAACCTTATCAATTGACATAAAATTTCTATAACATTTAATAATCAACTTTTTACACTATCTAATATAATTCATTGCTTTCACTCTCTTAAATTATGAAAATTACTCTAACAATATTCTACAGAACTAAATGATTCAAAATCAATGAATTTTAATCCTTCCGCGCTTTCACGATAAAAGTGCTAAAAATTAGGAGCAGATAAAAACATTCGATCATGGATGTTTCACATTAAATACTACTAGTGGCAAAAAAACTGAAAAAAAAGAAGGCAAATGACACATTGAGATGCAGGATTCGGTAGATATTCGTTAGTCAACTCATAATGAAAAACTATTTGAAATAACTTGAAGTGCCGATAATAATTGGATAGCGTGAAGCAAACCAGTCATGCCTCCATTGGGCCTCTTTGGAAAGAACTTATCCATTAAGCGGAAATTTGGGTTACATTCAGTTGTATGGAAGCAGGAAATGGGATAATTTTCAACAAGAAACCCTGCATAACAAAGCATTAAAATTGAAATAGCCTCTTGGATGACCTTGATCGCATAGAAAGTTTTTCTTTTAACATTTTTGCTGATATGATTGGATTGCTAAACCATGTTGCAGCAAGAATTGTATCAGGCAGAAGTGTATTATCTATAGGAAGATTAAAAACTCCTAAGGGACTGTAGGGTCTAATGCAGCCTTCAAAGGTTCCTGTGAGTGATCCCCATTTCCCGTTTTGATCCTGCCGCTGTAATTTCTTTTATTCCATTAGCGTCCGTATATGTCATATGTTACTAGTCTTGCACTATTGCACATAAGTCTTTTTTTGGAACTCTCGATGATAATATGACTAGTTTTCTTAACGATACGCAAATAGGGTACCTAATACTTCGAATTTCATTCACGGTGAAATTGAAAGGAATCAAACTCTATAAACTACATGATTTACCTTTCTTTGATTACCATATTAGGGTTGGCAATTTAGAATACCCACATAAAGAGCATTGTTAAAAATATTTAGGGATAATAAATTGAAATGGGTGAGGACCATTACAAGGTCCAAAAACTGAGAATTATGTTTGACAAGAGAGAAGGTTTTTAAATGAAACCTTTCATGACAGGGAGTTCTGACAAATTTTAACAAGGTGTATCAGAGAGAGCAGAGCACATCATTTTCCGACAAAAATTTAGGGGTTTGATCAATTTAAAAAAGTACCTAGGAGCCACTGATTAAAATTTTAAAAACGCTGGGCTTTTACTGCAATATATAAAATCAAACCTAGTGCAGTGAGATGAATTAATTGTAAATGAAAAAAATTCTTACAATAAATCAAAGTTGCAGTTGAGCAAAGACTAAAAAATGACGGAAAAACGAAGAAAAAGCAAATAAAATAAAATTATTACACAAACATAATTATTTCAGCAGGCAAAATGTCTAGATTTCGTTGTTCAATAGAAATTTTCCTTTCAGCGACTGTTGCATGCAAACTTCTGTCGAAATTACAGAAACAAAATCGTCTTAGCATTTGTGTAATAAGATATTTCTGAGGAAAGCGATGAGGAAGAGAAAGAAATAGACGTGAAGGCAGTATCAAGCTTTTGCAAGGCAACTATTGAAGAAAATTAAAATGGATGTACGAAAAATTCAAATTGATCCGGGTATAAGGGCTAGGATTCGACGTAGAAAAAGCTTCAATGAGATATAAAACAGATAAAGAGCAATGTTTCGATAGCCCTGTAGAAAAACTCAAGTCAAAATGTAAGAAATGGTGGAAATTATAAGTTAAATGAATACAAAAGCGATTCCAAATTTTCGAACCAAATAGAATTTCTCCTAGAGGAAAAGTATGATGTACCAAAATAAGTTTTCCCTCCAGAAGATTGATATCTCATTGATTCAGAAATTGATGAACAACTGTAGAAACTATATCTCTCCATCACATGACAAATCTTTTAGACCGTCTTCGTGAAATTTTTTATTATTTCAGTCAGAAGAAGTGGATTAATTCACTGTATTTACAAAGCCAGTTTTGAAAAATAATAAATAAATAAATAATAAATAAATAAAATAAAACTTGCAGGAAATAATGCTTCCATAATGCATATTTTCTCAAGACTGATCTTTCAGTAGCTTGGTCAAATTCAGTTGTGATGAAGAGTTTAAAAAACTGAATTGAGCAGCTGCAAAAAAGTTCACTATGCTAAGTATTAAGGGTAAAAATTTTGAAAAATTCCGCTGCTTGTATTGAAATTATTAACAAAAAACAAAACAAACTACTTCTTTTAGATTAAGAAATTAAAAAAAAAATAAGAAAAGTTTACACTATGACTAGCATACGTTGCTCATGTAGAGATCATGGTTAAAAAACAGGTGACAATTATCAAAATAAATCATAAAAATGTAAATTCGACTTCTGCAATAGGTGACTTAGATCTCTGGGCTTGGTTCTGATTGAGTCAGTGATTCAATTATAAGTCTTCATCGAAAATAAGAGGTTCCACAATCTTCAATTAGCTGTATTTTTGCTAAAATTGTCTAAGTTGATAAACAAAACCATTATGCTCCCCTTCATTACCACGAGGACTGCATCTGCGTTTGACAAAATCGTTTTTTTCCCAGGCTGATTTTGCTATTGCTCAACAACCTTTACTCACAAGTATTTACATTTGAGCTCTATCTCTACCTATATCTCATATTTAAAGAGAATTTGAACTACAACTTAAGAAACTTCTGACACAGTGCGCTCTGATTTGTTTGTATGAGAGTAAATTTACATTGTGAGATATGCGCCCGCAGAATCTAGTCTGGTAATGAAAGGAATGAATATTAAAATTCAGCCGCAAGGAGATATATGGGAATTATATAATCTACCAGTTAAAACATTCAGTTGTCCTTGATGCTAATTATAGTTGCTTGAGAAGTGAGAGCGAAAATGACCGTAAAAATTTTCTACCAAAGCGGTAGAAAGAACAAAAAATAAAAATTAAGGAATAGAAGCACATAGAAGCTACTGTGGTCCGCAAGGCTTTTATGGCCCCTTGCAATAAAGTCTAAATGAAATATAAAAAAACTGATACTTCTTTATGAAAATTATAAACAAGCTGCTTGGGGTCTCTGGTGCTAATTCTTTTTAATCTAATCACTACTTACACTTGTGCGTACACACTGAAATACAGCAATCAATTTTATATCATTGTAAATGTCTCAAAGTAAAGCTGAATTCTTACATAAGTAATACATTTTTTTAGCCTGATATGCTTTCAATTAGAACAATTTTAACATAATACTGCAATTAATCATTTTCAATCACTAAAAAATCATTTACAGTTATAAAAAAAATTGAAGAAAGAAACAATTATTTTAGCAAAAGGATTAATTTTTTAGCTGCAAATACAAAAAGATTTTCACTACGACCAATGACGGGTTCTAAGTATATTATTTTTTTCCATAACTATTTGTACAAATTTCCATTGAATTTCATTTAGGCAATTAACACTGCAAAATAATTGAAAGAGATACATAATTCCCTGCTCCTTTGAAACAGAAATAAAAAGGAGTGCTTTCAAAAATATTAGTATAAAAATAGTTATGACAGTTATTGAAAATAATTCAGCTCAAAAGTTGAATAAAAGTATCTGCAAGAGGTAAGAAGCAGATACGTAAAATTTAGTCGTAAGATTAGAAAAAAAGAAAGGAAAAGAACGCTGAAAAAAAGTTAGAGAAAAATTTTTGATAAAAGAGAAAATCACTCAAGTAGATCAACTTTTTGGTAAAGTGAATCCCGAAGAGTGTAGTGAATGCAATCTAAAGAAGAGTAAAAAAATGAAGTAGCAAATGAGTTGACTAGAAAAAAGAGCACCCAAAACATACGTCAAATGTGTACTGACACATGCTTTTCACATTTCCTGAATCGGGGCTCCAAAGTAAGGATTGATGATAGACTTAGCAATAATAAATGCAAATTAAGTAAAGAAACGAAATTTAAAATTTCAATCTTTCATGGTTATTAACTGTGTCCATTTTATGGTTTTGTTTCCATAAATTCCAGATCAGTTTGACTAAATTTATGAAATTTTCAACACCACCAATATACAGGATTAAATCTTGGAGAGAGCTATGCTCAGGTCTACTGAGAAAAACTACATTTTCAAAACTACATGATCATTTACAACATTTACAAACATCGTCTTAAAATGGCAGTGTTATTGCACAGTTCCGTCTTAAAAGAAGGTGCACAAGCCAAGGGTAAAAGTGAATTTTAGCTTAACTTCAAGATAAACTTACATATGCTTCAAGTATGTGACAAAATCAAAGCAGTAACTTAAATTACTTTAGAAATTTTGATTATTCCTGATGTTGAAAAAAAGAAATAATTTTTCTGTACTTAGGATACTTGAGATGCATAAGTCTGAATTACTGATAGAGAAAAGCATTTCCATCACCAAGACCACTTAGCTTGCAAAACTCTCTTCATTTGAGATCTTCTTCGCTGCTCTCTTGATCAGCATCTACGCCTCTTTCTCTTCTCGAGTCCTCTTCCGTCCCTGTGGATGAACTTGGTGTTTCTACGTCTCTTTGACCAGGTGAGATTGGTGAATGCTGCGAACTCAGTCTGGTTGGCAAGTTCCCACTAGAAATATCCAGTGACGATGTTACATTAATCCGCAACATGTTCTCTGTTTGGAAAGGATTTGTTTTAGCGAAAACGTTTGTGTAACTATACGAGGCATCGTGGTTTGTTGCAGTGTCAGCAGCCGAGCTAATAGCCGGCGAGTAGCTGAACAAGCGTGCTCCATTCGATGTTGCTCCTCCCGATATATTGTTCTCTCGCTGGAAAATTGAGTTTGAGAATACATTGTTTTGAAGAATGTCGGAGTTGCCTTCTGACAGTATGTTACGTGCAGCAATTGGCGGGGGTTTTGGATCACACAAGAAGGGGTTGTTTTCTCTACCAGATTTTGTCCCATTACTCAGTCCGTTCCGTTCTGGTAGTTCATTGATTGATGAGTTGTTTCCATTAGTGGTGTGCAAATTATTAGCACTACTCAAAATATTTTTATCTTTAAGGTAATTGCTGGGAGAATTGGCGAACAGATTGCTGCTAGATGTGACAGAGTTGACAACAGTGGTGTTCCCCAGAGTTGAAATATTATTTCTAGGGGGTAACTTAGGTGGCTGGCCATAGTTTATACCCCTGGCGACTGTTGCTGGAGATCCTGGTGCAGACAAATTTGATGTTTTTGTGGTTTGATTGAATCTTTCGATGATGTTAGCTATAGAGTTGCCATTTTCTGGATTTGAGGATGTAACAACTGACTGGGCAAGACTGTTGATAAGATTTGCATCGGAGCGGCTGGTGTCCAGTGGAGATGGTTTTGAATCCGTGTGTGCTTGAATCACAGATACGACGTCATCCTGCTCGTCGTTTTCTTCGGGGGATGTGTCACTTGTTGGAGAAGCGACTACGACTGGTCCAGATGTCTGGCGAAAACCGACCGGCTTTGCTGGCAATGGAGGAGGCTGCTGAGGTAGTAAGCATTTTGAGGGCCGGACTGGATGTCCCACTGAGTCCCGAACTGTCTGAAACAAAAGTTCGTGCCTGAATAACTGCAAAATAAGAATCTTCCGGGCTCATGGAATCAGGGAATGATGATAAAGTCATTCAGAAAAGGACAGAGGTATTTTCCTATGTTTTGACAATAGTTCACCTTTTGAATGCTGCAGTGCGGCTATACTTCCATAAGAAAACAAGTGTAGGAAAATGCTCAAAACTTCCGTTCTCAGTCCCAATTTTCTCAAAATTGGCACACAATAAATTCTACTTTTGAAGCTAATTGTGCTCATGAGGTTGTAATGAACACTGTGAAAAAACTAAAATAATATGTATATAAGGTGCTGAAATGTATGATTCCCTTTTAAAAAATTAATGAAAAGGAGATAATGAAAAAATGAATATATACATATTAATCGTTAAATTATATGTTGACACAAAGCATTTGGATCTAACAGGAAATGGAGCCAATTCTATTTAGCAGCTGAAGCATAAAAAGTTATAAATATTACAACGCAGGAGGGGATTAAATTAAGAGATTTTGCTTCTCTCAGTTTCCAATGCTTTTGAATTACCTACATTTTAACCATTGAAACAAAATATAAATAATGATCAAAATCATATACGATCATTATGTTTATATATTGCATGAAAGTAAATTAATGGAAAAAAGCCTTCTTTTTGTCATAATGATTGATTAAATTCCCATTCTTGCATGCATTGCGTCACACTCATAAAGTTGAAAGAGAGATAAGCAAAAAAATTATTAGATTTGCTGCTAATTTTACATTCTGAAAAATATACATTCTTTAGAAAACCAATTGGAATTTGTGAACATTATCCTCAATAATGATCTGATGAAAACTCATGTTTCAAAGTGCGGTGTTTGCATTCACAGAACAATAATCAGATTAACTGTGAGCATTCTCTCCTAATTGGAGAGACTGAAAGTCTGACAGCTCCTTAGCAAAAAAAGGCAAATCATTAATTAAGAAAACGAACAAACCTAACAAGTACCTATGTATGAAAAGGCTTTTCTAAAGAGAAATCTTGATGACGGAGAAATCTTAAGGGGTTCCTTAAAAACATAAGCTCCTTTAATGGATCATCATGATACGTCATGCAGATAAAAAAGTCATGATCCTCGTGAGCAATATTTTCTCAGGTAGGATTTCCGTAAAATATCTTCATCTCGTCTGGCTTAAAATTTATTAAACCGTCCTTCAACTCTGAATTCATTCTCAATGACTTGTTCACTTTCAAACACAAAAGCTAACAACTACATCTAAGTGAATCTAGTTTTTTCCCAATTAGCATGGCAAAACTCACAAAAGGTTCAAGTCCACCAGGGTAAGTGACTTGTGAAGCCACTGTGCAACAGTTTCAGAGAAGGATAATTCTGATATTTTATAGTACTGTAGTTATATAAATATAATTGCACAAGCAAATTGACGGTGAAATTGCAAAGTAGAGTCTCTCTATTGCGAAGTTTCAAAATCTCCGTTCCTATTTTCTTTTTTAAAAACCAACAGCATGACTTGAAGTTTTCACAGAATGTTTCTCCTATGGAGAGGAAAAATCGCCAAAGTTTGAATGAAATGGACGTATTTCTGTCAATAGAACTAAGCGCCAAATTGCGTTCCTTTTAAGGATTTTAGAATCCCGGAAAGCGCGTTCTGTCAAACAGAACTAGGCACCATGGAAAAGCACTGCGAGTATAGGACAGAACAACCATCGAGTTCCGCAACACCCGCCCAATACGTCCAAATGATGTTGAGTAGTTTTCCACGTAGAAAATGAAGTATGATACATTCAAGTATTGAAAGCATTTGCCTCATTTTTAGTGCACTTTCAGGGAACTCACTTTGCCCCCTTGAATAGCCATGCACCGTAGCATAGCACAGTACCCTGTGGATTCTTGACCCTGCAAGCTAGAAAATTGTACTACCTTTTGGAAATAGGAACTACAATTTGTGGCTCATTCTAGAAACAACATATGGACATATTTCTGCCAAACGAAACTATGTGCATTATGAAGTGAGCCCTGTTATGCATAAATTCTCATGGGTCTCAGGGCTCATGCCTTGATGCACATAGTTCCATTAAGCAGAAATACGTTCATATGTGCCATTAGTCTCTCTTGTAGTTCCTCATTGCAAAAAGAAGTCAAATTCTGGTCCTAACCATGCAGTGCTAACTGGGTTAAGATTATCACATGACCATGCAACTGCATTCCTGCAAAATCGATTTACAAAACTGGATAAACGTAAGGACCGTCGAATTAATGAACAAATAAAATTGTAGATAAACTATCGTAATGTATTGCCTTCAAATTTTTTAACTACACCTTAACTGAAAGAGGAAAAATTGTACTCAAAACTTCAAAATTAAATGGTTACAGGTGTACGAAATGCAAAAAAAATGAAATAAATCAAGCCAAAAATAAACCATTCATCCTCTAAATTCGATGATACAACCTGTTAACACCCTTTCATAAAAAAAATATAAGACTCTCTTCCCAAATTATTTCTCTTGTCTTGTGAGAAATGTAATCAAAGAATTTGGTTCTGTTACTTGCTTCTATTTTACACTTTTTGAAATCGAAATTTGCAGCCACTCAAGAAAAAATAAGAGGAAAATGAAATTTGCTTCTTTTAAAAAAAAAAAGAGGAAAAAAAATAATTCACCTTTCATACCTACTTCAGGAATTAAAAACCACTTGTAGTTGATTATAGGATGTTGGAATAGTGAGTAAAATGGTGTTATATCCTGTTTGAAAAATAAATATGACTAATAAAATTAAGATTAGAAAAAAGCACTTTAAACTAAAAACGTTTCTGGATAAATTTTCATCTAACACATCACAGAGAAAGATTTCAAAATTGCCTAATATTCCTAACTTTCCTACGGATTCTAGTACGTAAGTACAATTCGTCGCTCTTCTGACGTAAGAGCGAAAATTCATAGAGGGATGAGCCCAATTGTCCATTTCATTGAATGCTTTCCAGGGCTCTCTTGAGAATTAGTTACTTGCTTCCGTCAGAGAAGCGGCGAATTAACCTGAGTAAAGAAAATGCGCATAATAATTTCCTAGACCTAGATCTGTGCCAAATGAGGTAAATGGTTGCATCATGCATCTGTGCACAACTATACTCTGAACTTCCGCTAGATTATCATAAGCTGGTGAATAGGTATTTTCAGTCACGTTGCTGGTTAGTCTGCGACCGCAGACCTTACCTACATTGTCCTTCAAAAAAGGTTATCAGTCCTCTAACTGAGTAATGTTCGCCCCCAAGAAAAAAGAGAGTGGACAAACTGTCTTGGGTAGGTTGCAAGTAAACGCTCTGTAATTGGAAAATGAGAGAAGTCAAGTGATGGCTCCTACGCTGTCAAATACTTAATTGAAGTCAAGAAAAAAAACACATATTAACAATAGCTAATGACTAACTTGGACCCCCAACTACTCCTTCCGCAGTGACTTTTCAAAAATAATTATGCAACGCTGCATAAATAAATCAAGAAAAGCGAGGGCTGCTAAGACATCCTCCCTTCAAGTATTTTCATTTCAAAAAAAAGGGGGATTTTAAGGTAAAAAAGAGAGTAACGAAAAAAGAAAAAAGATTGACCGTATATTCTTTGAGAATGAAGACAATAAAAAATTTTAAGCCATTGACTTTCAGAAATGTAGATTATTTTTAGGTAGATTTCCAGGAGGTGGAAGAGATTTTGGAAGGTGAGAAAAATGCTGAAAGAAGATTATAACATGAAAATGCACAAAAAAGAAATTCAAAAAGGGTAAGGAGCTGTTTTCAATGAGAAACTATATTGTTAAAGTTCGAACTTCCATAAAACTGAACAGGTACCGATGTTTATTAATAGACTGGAAGGGGCTAAAATAGTATTGGGGAAAATATGAACAATTAATATGATTTTCCCGAGAATATTTGGACTCACAATGAAATAGCGTTTACTTCTATCTGGCAACAAACAATAACACAAAACACGACAAACAGACAATTAGGACAAAATTACTGTGGGTGTTTAAAATTACAGACAAGTTTACAAATCATTGTTTTGAATGATGGCTCCTGACCTAGATTTAGTTTGATTTGAAGTTTTCGGTCAAATGAAATTTCATGAAATCGAATTAAACATGCTCTAAGTTTCTAGAAAAATCTGATTAAAAGATATATTTTTAAAGGAAGAGCTTTGAAACTGCAGGACTTTTTGGATACATCGAAACAAGAGTTAAAAAGCATGTTTTTGACACAAAGATTTTTTTAATTTTTCAGAGAGATTTTACTTCAACTGCTTTTGTGCTCATCTACATATTTGCCAAATTTTTTAGGGATTCCAAAAAAACAGAGCAGTGGAGAGAGATAAAAATTATACATAGGTCAGAAGCCACCGTTGCTGGAGGCAAACACAAGATACTGAAAGACACATTACCTGATTTATTCGGCCAAATGTCCAGCAAATATCGAAGAACACTGATTGGCTGCATAAAGTCCATGGGGTCTGTTGCTGATTCACTGTGTAAAATCAAAACAGGTGCGAGACAAGAAGCAACACTGCCTGAGCACATTTTGTTTCGACCAGATGCGCCGACTACCATTGCTAAATGATCTAGTAGGAATACTAACGTAGCCTGAAAATTTTTTGAAGAGTAATTATAATAAAATTGAAAATTAAAAAGGTGCTTATCATGATACATTTCTTAAAATAAGCTAAAAATTAGTTTTAATAAGAAATTGACAACACAACAGAGAATGGAATCCGAATTGACGGGTGAGAAAAGTTTCAAAGGCAAAAAGATGGGGAGGAAATGATAGAGAGATTCTTAAAGATTGGTGAAATCATTGCTACACAAGTACACATCACTGATTTAAGTTAGGAATTTGCATTGCCATTGGTGGTTTTCCTCACATTTATTCATGTTTCGTGTTTCATGCGTGGGGTATTCAAATAAATTTTTGTGGGTATAATATACTCTTTTGGAAACAGTCAAAAAGCCAACAGCCAAATTCAAACAAAAATATTTTGTGAGTTTTGCATGTACCTTAAAGTT
The DNA here is from genome assembly GCF_918797505.1 of Bemisia tabaci. Lineage (NCBI taxonomy): Eukaryota > Metazoa > Arthropoda > Insecta > Hemiptera > Aleyrodidae > Bemisia > Bemisia tabaci. The sequence goes on along the minus strand of NC_092799.1, from coordinate 51,520,937 downwards.
TGTCTGAATCATCGTTTGTCTTTTGCACTTTGTACTTTTTGCGGATGCAAATCATTGCAATCCCTTGTAGGTTTGCGAAAAGTGTCCATTTTATAATACAATGAACAAGGCCCCCTTAATTCTCTCTAAATCACAAAGTAAACCATATGAGGCTACTTAAGGAAAGGAACTTTTTAAAGAGCAACTTTTCATACGGCCGAAAAACCCATCGCTAAAAAGGAAATTTCAAGATGATGAGATTTGAGAAGTGTTACGTACTTTGTTGATTCTTGGCAAACAATCTAAAATGGAGAACATTAGCTTCGCATTGCCCTCTGGATCATCCGGCAGACATACTGTCAAGGCATCAACCATCATTTGATACAAGCATTTCGTGAATAGTGGCTCAGGTAACTCCCGTAAATAATCTTTGAGAACACCTGAAAGCAAAAGAAGAGAAGATACTATATAGTTAGAAGCAGTGATTAAAATTTCTTGAAAGATAATAATTTACAGTAAGAAAACCTTTTGAGAAGATGTAAAGGTAAGATGATGTACCTTTTGATACTTCATATTTCATCGCAAATAAAATTACTAAGATTATTTCGGAACTAACCTGGAGTTTTACAAATTAATCACCAAAGCAGGTGGGTCCTTGGATGAGAAGTTAGCGTAAATTAGCATCATGATTTTCGAGAATTAATGAGAGATATTTAGAGACCACAAGTAATGATAAATGATCAAAGGAGATAAATACCAGTGATAACATTGATGTCCGGAACATGATCAGGAGACAAATCGACTATCCTTGCATTTCTTTCAAATGCCTCTCTTAATATCCTTTTCTTTGTAGCTGAGCCACATAATCGGTACAGGCCTGAAAAACAAGCGCAAGAGTAAGAGCAGTTTTTTTATAGCATACCTTTGAGACTTTACAGATTTGAAAAAAAGAATAACTTTCAAAGGAATAAGCAACAAGCTTGACGAAAATATTCTTTTTGAACTCTCTCATCTATCTCATTCTTATGTGTATTTCATCATGGTTTTTTTTAGGGGGGCGGAACGGAAAACAGCGTTCCCTCTTCTTTTCACCGCAACTTAGTTGTGCCCTTAAAAAGGTTCTTTCAGCAGTAACGGTTTGTGCTTTATCATTCCATTACAATGCAGATAACCCAAGAGAGCAACATTAGTAGAGTAAAGGAGGGGTTGCGATTTGGGCCGAAATCAACTCCTACACGGAATTGAGAAATTTTTGGATACTTGGCAGTTATTGGTGCATATTTGACAGAAATAATCGAGTTTTGCCGATACTCACGTTTTTTGGTTGCAAAACAGGGGCCTAAACGTGGCTCCGGAAAATAGCTGAAATTTCGCATTTTCGTGGTTCTACCTAAGATTTCGACCTGGGCTTAAAAGTGACAGGTGATCATATTCAAGTATGTTACGTGTCTAGGTGTCCTTGACACCATATTCGAAGCTTATCACCCGTCACCTTTGGGCCCAGATCAAAATCTTCGGTAAAACCACGAAAAACGCAAAATTTCAGCTATTTTTGGCTCCGGAGCCACGTTTAGGCCCCTGTTTCGCAGCCAAAAAACGTGAGCTTCGGCAAAACTCGATTATTTCTGTCAAATATGCACCGTCAACTGCCAAATATCCAAAAATTTCTCAATTCCGTGGAGGGGCCGATATCCGCCCAACTCGCAACCCCTCCTTTTTGTTGAATTTCATTTTTTTTGTGGTAAATTTGACATATTTTTTTATTTCTCACCCTTGGGATATCCCTACATATATTCCCCATGAATCTGATTTTTCAAATCACCCTCAAAAAATGAGAGGTAAATTGAACCACTTATTTCGAAAAGGTACTAAGTTGAATTTTTTTAAAGAGTAGGCAACTTTTTGAAATAGATGCTTCAATTGCACTTCAAGTTTATATTTTATGTCCGATAAGCCACAAAAACCTGATTTATGGGGGAATTCTGCTGTAAACTTAACTTCATGACTATCACTTTACAATTATTACGGCAAAACTCTCTTGGGTGCGACTTTAAGACTTACATTCTCTTGAAAGCATTTTGCTACCATCTCACGGGTACCATCTTACGGGTAGCTTGGTTGAGCAGTGAATAACTTGACTTACCAATAATGTCTAAACCTCTTCTTTCTACTTCTTCAACACAACGCCTAACAATAATTGGAATAGAGCCTCCTTCTCTGGCAACTGTAGCCTCTAGATCTCCACCAAACAGGCCTGTAAATTTGAAAAAAAAAAAACAAAAAAAAAAACAGGGGATTAGATCAAAGTTAACAGCATGAACAAGACTTTAATGTCTTAAAAATAACAAGATGCAGGCTTACCTATCATTGTTTCAACTTAAATTCAGTTTTTTTAAATAAAAAAGGCACCACGGAATTCACACTATTGCCAGTTTTAGCTATATAACCCAACCTTTTTTTTATAAAAAGTTTAATTCTATCGGTAAAATTAATAATTATAAAAAAATTATTTTAACAATAAAAACAACAGAAAAAGGATTAGTACTTGGTCCATTTATAATTCGCATGAAATTATTTAATATTAGAAATATGTTGATAATAATTTATAAATGTATATTGATGAGTAGATCTCAAAAGTAAAAATAAACCTCAGAAAGTAGGAGATAAAAAATTTGAGACTCATTCTTCAAAGATGGTGGGTGACATTAGAAAAATTCTTCCAATTTTTTTGATCTTCAAAAGTGCCTGTTGCTGATAAATAACATAGCCTATGTGATCAATGATTGGGATAGCAGAATTGGCAGCAAATGTTTAGTACTGGTATTACCTGTTGCGCTGCGAGATTGCCTCAGGAATGTACGATATGGACTGGTGTGACGTAACCGAAGGTACAGAGTTCCTCTGGGCTCAATTTTCAAAGCTAGCTGATGGATTGGTGAATCCCTTAAGAGAGACGCTAGGTGAACAGATCCCTAAAGCAAAAAATTGCACCGTGTCAAAAAAACCGGAGAGATGAAAGGGTAAGCAAAACACTGCTCCTGCAGATTAAGAACATTTGAAATCGCAAGCGGACAAAAGAAATTAATGAGAATTGGTCACAGTTTTTTTTAAAGTAGAGAAAGTTCCATAGAGATAGAGAAGCTGAATGGGCTGATTCGATCCAGCAATCACGCCACTGTACAGCTCAGATGGAAGCAAAGCCAATACTCCACCGTTGCACTTATGGTTGTTTGAACACAGTTTAGACCTAGGGTTTTAACACTATTACAAGTCAACAACTTCTCCAAAGATAAATTCAGGTTTCAAAAGGTTAACTAGAGCTGAAGATGCTAAAAAAATTGAAAAAAAGCAGACATATACTTTTTTTCTGCTGAAACGGTGACTGAATTTGTCATTGTTACATCACTAGCTTTCTAGAAAGCTCAATTTTTACAGAGCGAAAACATTACTTACTTTGTAACATAGTTTGTGCCTATATTGAGGGTCCCAAGAGTATATTAGGAAGTCAAGTTGTTTATTCCCGACTAGATCTAGTTCAAAAGTTTCATCCCAGTCAAAAACTAGATCACCCGTTCGCACTACTGTTCGTGCTTTGTGCACCCTATCACATTCTAGTACGCAATATAAATCACGATTGCCTGAAACACAAAATCATTTTTAAGAGAATACAATCGGCACTCCCGTCAAAATAAAAACTAAAGCTTGGAAAATGAAACCAAATTAGTTATAAATAGTGACTGATTTTTGCACAGAACAAATGCCAGAGCCATACGTATTTATAACAAAAGAAACTTATGGGATAAATGTCCCGCATTATACGTAAAAAGTCAAAAGGGCAACGTCAATCAACATTCTCGTTGCTGGAAATGACTTCAGTTACCAGTGCTGACAAAGATAAAAATCTCATGAGTGATCAGACCACATGAAATGAAAGCGATTTTCTAAGCTTCGAGTTACTGGGCCTGTGATCAAATTTTATTCATAATTTTGTTACTCAAAAAGTGATTTTGTTATTGAATCATTTATTTAAGTCATTCTGGACTTCCAATGGTTTCGTAGTTGAGAAGTATCTTTGAATGACAAACCTGTTGTTTGAGAGGGAGATGGATTTCTCAGGCCTCGTCCGGCGAGTAAGTGTACCCATAATAGTCCACTGGCTCCTACTGGTTCAGGACCATTCCATTTTTCCATTTTATACTTAAGAAACTCTGAAAGAAAAAGTAAAAGAATTTTGAAATGTATTGTTTAACCAACCAACAAAAAAAAATTTACAAACCTTCACAAAAGAGCATTGGTCAGTTCAGCCAGTTTTATTAACTCCATTCTTTAAAAAGACCGATGAACTGAGTTCATATTAAGTTTGCTTTCATCATAACACTTAAGGAGAAAGATGCATTCAATAAAGCGAAAAAATGAGGCAGCTTAACTGTGCGCTTGCCAATGGCGAAACATGTGAAAACTGAACTTATCATGTCAAAAAATGTGCTACTGATCCAGACTGGATGAAAAACAAGAGCCCCCCCCCCCCCTTAAAAAGATTTTAGGTTGCACTACAGTGATGTAATTATCAACGATATACTCACCCGCAGGATTAATTTCCATAATTTTGGCACGGTCTGCTTGGTGTTTGGCTTCTAGCTCTAACAGATGCCTCATTCTTCTCAGTGACGTTGTTCGATTTGCTAACGTGTGGCGGTCGAGGGTTGAGCTTGTTAGGCCAGACAATCCAGTGAGAGCAGATAGCCCACTCGATCGATACGATGCTAGCAGTTCCGACTGAAACATGATAGATTTTTTGTGAAACTCGGCTGGTCTCACAACATGTAAAATTTGTACAGAGTGATTCAAATGTCCTACACCATTCCTACAACCCCTAGGGTTCTTGCCCCTTTCCAGGGTGATTATCTTAGAATTTTCGGGGAGCAAAAAATAGTTTCCTTTGATCTAGGAGCACGCGCAAAATTTTAAGTCTCTATCTTAATTAGACCAAAAGTTACAGGGTTGATGCCTGGTGCTGATGGAGCAGGACTTTTGGATCACCTTGTATGTAAGCAAAAACGTGTGGAGGGTTAAGTTCCTAACAGCACGTAGCACAGCCACTAATTTATTTACAGATATGCTCTTTAGAACACCTTTAACAACTTTCATTTCGGCACAAAAGCAGCAACAGTTCGAGGAAAATCAAGACTTTTCTAAAAAATAAGATTTCTCTTTGATACATACTTTTGTTAAAATCTTGAGAATCCTGAAAATATCTGAATAAAAACAGGATTGCAAAGAGGATGCCTTATTAAGTGCGGTAGTTAAGTTTGACAGTTGAAAAGATCTGAGGAAATCCCAAGGGCAACGAGGGCAACTTTTGGCAAAGATCTGATGGAATGAGTCAATTTTTCAACACCTATTAAATTTGATTTAATTTACTATACCTGTCTTGTCCGTTCAGGCAGATTTTCAGCACTAAAAGTGAACCTTTGAGCTTTTTGTTGACCTGCTCTGAGTCTATCGTAAATGGCACTAGTGGATGGAGTCCGCGACAACCATGCCCTATATTCATCAGATGTAAAGACACTAGGTGTAGAAGAAAGACGACCTGGAAATCAAACAATAGATGAGCTTAAAAATATAAATAAACAATATGCTTTGGAACTTGGTTGCAAAACATTAAACTGAAATACGTTGAGACACTTAACTAACACAGCCATGAGTAAACCACTGAATGCCATTTATGGGACAAAACATTTAGTTTAACAACAAATGAAATTGAAAGCATGATGAGGCTGAAGTGTGACACCACATGTCTTCAATGCCATGTTTCAAAATCTCTGCTCCTGATTTATTTTTCCGAAGAAGAACAAGTCAATTTCATAGCTCGTTCATGAAGAATATTCTACTAAAAGAGAGAAAAAATCAAAGAAGTTTTTGAGAAATTATGTTGACCAGTTTTCCAAGGAGAGAATAAAGTATGACTGGAAGTCTACAACGTCGCAAACGGAGATACGCTCTTGCAATTTAAGCCATTGATATAAAAAAAGTAAGAGGGGTTAAATAAATTTACATACACAGAGAATACAAAAACTCGGATTGTGTGACAGGATTGCCAGGTTTCAGACATGTTGTATCTCTTTTGTAAAAAGTTACCTTGACTTTAAAAATTTTCTTATCGATTCCTATTTTTTCAAGGGTTTTCACTGAAAAATCGCTGACTTCTCTACGGCTTTTTAAGAACGTTCAACAAGACAATGCTTCTCATAAAATAGAAGTAAAGCAAAGTGTTTGCTCTGCCACCGCTCTGATAAATCATGGATATTTGGCTTCCGCCTTCCTGAAAACGTACTTTGATATGGAAAACCATTTTACCAACCTCTATGTTTCCTTGCTATTGGCAATTCTGGTGCACTTAGCGCTCCATCACTGTCACCTTCATCCAGTAAATTATTTCTCTCGAACCTAACACTGAGAGGTGTTCTGCCACTATAATGAAAAAAAGAATAATGAATCGTTATACGAGCAGAGATATTATTTGATCCGTCTATTCCAGGCAAAAAAAGCCACAAAACATTTTTTTTGGTACACATTCGATCAATAATTTATATAAAAAAATAAAATAACTTTAAATTGTCTAAATAATTTTTTGGCACAATTTTGAAAGTTCTAAACACAAAACCGGAAAACAAAAGATGTAAAATCTCATGATTTAGAAGGAAGTATGAGGGGTGTTGTGTAGGAATATTCAACCCTTCTTTTCAACTCTTTTAAGTGGTAAAATACGCATCGATGTTGTAATGAGATATTTTTAGGTGACAATAATGGAATCGATTCCTATTAGATAGGCGTAAATCCAAAAACTCAGGAGCCCTGGTTTTTGTTGATCACGCAAGACACTGGGGCTCATGAATTTTTGGACTTATGCCTGTCTCACAGCAACCAATTCAATAAACCACTAGACAAGGTACGAATTTAAGCAATCTGATACATGTTTCTTAACCAAAATTTTACGTAGAGCACGATTTGCACGACGAAAATTCCTGAGACTAACTCCTAACGAAGATATTAACATTTTTATTTCATATTGGTTACGAGGAATTTGAACTGCCCGCTCACAAGAAACTCAAAGCTCTACAAGAGTCAAATCGCGCACTAAAACAGTTTCAGCAAGCTTTTCAATCTAGCAATGTTCATTTCCCACCATGTGTCGTTCAAACTATAGGTAAGCAATTTGCTATGCTGAGCCAAAGCGTCAAGATTGAGGTTGCCAGATTTTTATATAGCAGAGACTGTCATAATAACATTCAGCGCGCGATGTGAATTATGTAGAGCATTGAGTTTTATTCAGCGGGTAGTTTGAATTCACGCTTCAGGAATCATTAAATATCTTTGTAAGGAGTAAATTTCGGTAATTTTTGTTGTGCGCATCGTGTTCTACGTGAAATTTTGGTCAAGAAACATGTATCAGAATGCTGACCTTGTCTAGTGGTCCATTATTGATTAAGAGGCTACACCCAACCGTTTAATTTTAAATTCCGAAGAGTTACTTGAGGGAAGATTGCTCCAAATAAGATAAAATATGAGACACAAATGATCTTGGTGATTTTAAAATAGTTAAAAAAGAGGTACATAAGAGGATGATAAACCTACCTGGATTGAGATGTGAGGGAGTGCCTAGGAAGTGAGTTTGATCGAAATGAAACCCCTCTTGTCAGGCCTGAAAAAAGTTGATTAATGATTCAATCATTTTAATTTAGTCCGGTATTTAGGATTCAATCAACGCTAAAACATTAAACAAAAGCAGTATAACTCCCGATCACTTTCTGTGATGTACACATCTCTCACAAGTCTGTGTATTGGGTACACATCTCTAATGTAGGAAGTGGCTTGCTACAAAAATTCTCATGGTCAAAGTTACTGATGAGAAAAAAATGAATAAATAAATTAATTTTAATCGACAATCATTCAATCATTTAATACCATTTTTTATCTAAAGAGTTAAAAAAAAATTACCAACCAAATATAATAAAGGATGTAAGTCTGAGCGATAAAAATATTGCAATCAATCACAGAAAGTGAGCGTATGTATCAAGGACACAAGACAGGTAGAACAATTGGCTTTTCCTAACTTTTTTGCATCCTACACCGGCTGGTTTGGGGCTAAGAAGCAAATGTTTATGTTACAGCCCTTAACCGGCAAGTGTGAGACACTAAAAAGTTAGGTACATAATTTCAACTCACCTACCCATTTTGTGTCTCCGATAATAACCATTTATTCCATGATCGATTTATCAATTTGCAATATATGCAATAAATGTGCTCAAATGAATCTTGGTTGGCAAGTTATTTGCATACTATGTTTCAAAATATCAAAATAATCTAATGAGGCTGCTATTGTCCAGAAAAAGCCGGCTCAAAACCTGCGTTTCTGCATATCTAAAAAAATCTGAGGGCCGATCTCTTTTTGCTAAAGTATTAGGGGCCTCATTGTTAGAGAATGCTGCAATCACTTGCTGAATGTGGCTTGAATGTGGAAGTCATCGGCCCTGAATTTTGCGCATGATGCGAAAAATTCAGCAACTATTGTTGGCGACCATCGAATAATGCCGGATTTTTCTGAACCATTCGAATAGATTTGATACACTTCTGGATGAAAATAACTCGAATTCGCAAAATTTCAGCTGCTAGGCGATGACTGATGACTTTCATATTCAACTGCCAAATTCAGCGTTATGATTTCAACATAATATTGGGTAAAATGCCATTTGCAGGGACTTCGGCAGCCTGATAAATGCAAGAGAAAAAAAACCGATCTTATGGTGAAATTTTTCTCCTTACTTGAAACAGGAGGAGAGGGTCGGCAGTAATAATAACTAGCTCTTGATGATGAGGAACAAGTCGCCTCTGTATCAGAGGCGTAATCTAATGCAGGTCGCTGTCTCCGTGGTAACAAAGTTGAGGAAGGTGATGCGTTGTACTGGTCTCGGCTTCTTGAATAACTGCCACCCATTCCTGTACTTGCTCTAAGGCTCGATCTCAGTAAACTCCCAGAATGCCTTGCTGGTAATCCATTGCCATAGTCATATTCAACTCGAGGTAAATGCTGGTCAGAGCCTGAGCGTGGCATGGAAGGACCTCGGTTGCTAAGACGACTACTACTTCTACCCGTTGTTGCGTAGCGACTAGAACCAGCCCCGTAACTTGAGCCGGGGCCATTTCCAGGATTGAAGGGATGAACCTGGAAAATGAAATTTAATTCAATTCAAGAAGATAAACTTCACAAGTTATTTCGAATTCCAAACAAGAAAACTACAATGGATTATGAATAGCTAGACAAGTATACTCCTGGGTAATAAATTTAAACTTGCCACTCGCAAAATAACTGAGTCACCAGTAGGTAAAGTCAGATACTGGAAACTTTTAAACATTTGGCAAATAAGTGGAGTTCAGTTTCATGGGGTTTTTTCTCTTCTGCGGTGCCCAGTATTTTCCAACTTGTAAACCATATTTCAGGACTCAGAAAGAAATATTCCACTGAGAAAAAAGCCAAAATTAATTAAGTGACTGACTGAACTCAAGCAGACTTTAGTTTTTTTATTGACTGGATATTTAAATTACCAAAAACATAAATCACTAATTTTTTATACTTACTTATTAAATTTGGAAAATTGAAAAATATTGGAGATTTTGATGAGAAAACATGGATAAAGCACAATAACACAAAAAGGCTTAATGCTCTCTTCTAACACCCCCCCCCCCCCTCTTAAGGAGGGTAAACGTAGTTCATGATCAGTCCGGTCCCTCGGTCTGATTAGTGATTTTTCATTGTTTACAAAAATAAATAATGTAAATAAATGGAAAGGTTTGTGAAATAAAATGAATGAACTACTTTGGCGAAACAGCTCAAGGAATCTAGGTCTTACTTTTTCTGCTAAGGACTCCAAGGTGTTGGGGTAGGATTTATCAAAGGGTTGGAAATGCTGCGGTTTTGGTTGCTGAGTTACGACTGGTGGAGGTGGCGGCTGATATGACCATGATTTGTTGTCTGAATTACCCATTCTTCTATCCAACTGTAATGAAATAAAATGGATATTACGAATTTTTGCTTTTAGGCAATTCCTATGACTTTTGTGACCACTTTATTTCTTTGGGAATTAGAAAAAACGCAATTGGAAAAACTCAGGAAAACTCCTGTGAACTGAGGTTTTTTTCTACTTTTGAAAAAAATTTAATTTAAAATTACTGAACAAGCTAGTTCTTGAATGTTTTACAAAAATCATCAAGGTTGAAAACCATCATAATTTTACTTTTATATGGCTTGTGACTATTCCACACTACATGGACTACAGTAGCAAAGCACAGACAAATTTATACGCTTCGAAAACTACTTTTTGATGAGATGATGATGTTAGTCAGGATAATTTAAGATGAGCATTAATAAAAGGTTTTACTTTAGTATGTATGAATATTACTTACAGTGGCAGCATGAGGTCGAGAATTATAGTATAAAGCACCTGACCCTATGTCACCATTTGTATCTAACGAGCCAAGTGCTAAATGAGATCTAGACTGTCCCACTCGGCCCCTGATTTTTGATTCTCTGAAAACAGGGGGAAAATTTTTTTGACAGATTAATTAAGAACAGAGGGATACAAGTCTTTGACTGGAGCTTCAGAGAACAAAATTATCTGCACAGCACGTTACTTTGTCTCAAGTAACTGGGAGGGAAACTGAATAATAGCTTCACTAATTTCTGTAAATTTTACTGGATACTTTTCATAGGATTGCTTGTTGATTGTTGATAATAAAAAATGAATCGGGGAAAATAAATAGAGATGATGAAAAGCATAAAAAGAGTGGGCCTTGATATCACTAAAAACCATTTTGCATTGACATTTGTGCTTTTCCGGCTGTCAAATTTGAGAAATAATTAAAATGAATGTTAAAAGCAGAACTCATTGTGGGTAAGCAGACACTTCTTCTCTTTTGACTATCAAGCACAGTAGACGGTTTAATGCATCTACGCAAGGCAGCATTGTTCCCTTTGGTCAAACCTTGATCGCCTGGACAGCAACAATTTTTTCACATACAAATGGAAAGTAAACATCAACCTTTGGCATAATCCACCTTCTAGATGCGGAAATGCTATTTTGAAATCTATGATCGATTTTAAGGAGCGAACTAACTTGCATCAATTACTCAAATGTGTTTTCAGTAAATTGACATTCTGAACAGCCAATTTCTCTTTGAAAATCGATTGGTGCCCCTGGAAGGGGCAAAAAACTAATGGTTACCTAATCAATTAAATAATAAATGAATTAATTATTATTAAATATATCAATGGGTACCTACCTATTTAAATCAGCAAATCGATGATTATTTTCTTCATCTTCCTCATCGTCTTGATCTTCTTCCCTAGTTAGAGACTTCTTGATCACAACAACGGGTGGAACTTTAAGTTCTAGAGCACGAGGTTGAGAGGGCGTTCCTTGTGCTTGTCTGAGGCCTTTGACTTGTCTTGTAGCGAGAACAAGCCGACGAGGAATTGACATAATAATTACAACATCGTCTAAACTCATTCTTGTTACATCGACTAAATTAACGGCTAAGATTTCATCACCAACCTGAAAAATGTAGCAAAGTATTCACACATCATATGAGGTACATGAAAAGTAAAGTAAATAAAATTGTAGAGGATCTAACTCAATTAAAGGTATCATTAGTGTAAGTAACGATTGATCAAATGAAAAAAATTGAGGATATGTGCAAAATTTCTTCCAATTTAAATTTTCACATTTATTATTCTACTGCTGTCCATTTTCCCCACCAATTAATTTTAAAAAACTCCCTGGTCATTTTTTCTTCTAATAAAAGCTATTTATCTAAAAATGTATTTGCAGCCTTGGCTATTTTAATGTTTGCTACTGACTTTGAAACATTTTTCTGAATTTAAACAGATGTACTTTCATCTCTTTGGATGTTTTCTTTTGATCTTCAAACCACAGAGTTGATTAAATCTGAATGTTTTTAAAATCAAAGCTGTTGATTTGAAAATGCATTGCCAGCATTACTCATCTTTCAATTCTTGCGACTGACTTTGAAAAATGTCCTTTGATTCAATTCAGAATATACTTTTAACTCTATGATCTGATACTTCGATCTACTCTCCCACATCTTTTTTTCATGATTGGATATACATACGTAAACGGTGAAAAATAATAGAGAAAAATTTGACTTGTACGCATCAAGACAGAGGTCACTTGTGAACAAGAGAAGGAGTCCCTTGGGTAGCTGCTTAGATAAATCACAGCCAGCTGAAAAAGTTAGTTTTTTTCATAAAACCTCTAGACAGGAGAATACAATTGCACTTACTTTTAAGCATCCGCTGTTGTAGACTGCTGATTCTAGGGCAATTCTTGATATAAATACACCATCCGCTCGATCAACTCCATTTCCTTCCCTAATATAAAGTCCTAAAGTCTGTCCTGGTCGTTTTACAATTTCAACAAAATGTACCGAGTGTTGGGCGTCCTTAAAAAAATTGAAATAAAATAAATTTAACCATTGCTACAGTATTGAACACAAAGAGAGATTAAACTCATAAAAAAAGTATTAATTTTTTTTTTTTTTAACATTGTTCAAAATATTCAGATTTTTTTGAAACTCTATTTCAGGGATTGCTTGGTCATGTCTCTCTTGTAGGTATCTAAATTGTCATGAGTAGCAACTTCATTAACTTAGATTAAATCAATGTTTATACTTGCTTAATTAATTAGAATATTTTCGACTTGATGTGAGAATTATTTCATTGAGAGGTTCAAAATAACATCCAATGAACTCCAAATCTATATTAAACTATATAAATAATACATTTGCTTGTGTCTTTGAATCCATTTGAGACCGTCCTAAAAATGTGTTCTGCAATAAAAGAAAGTACTTTTAAAATAGCAATAAAAAGTGTAATTTAGGAGAGGAGAGTTCAGATTTTTAAATGAGACAAAAAGAGAAAGGTCCACTCACCTGCATGGATAAAAATCTTTTGGCCAGCTCAGCAGCATTTTTCCCCATTGATCTATAATCTAACATTCTGACAACCATCTCTCCCCTCCTTTCAACGGATGCAAGAGCGGCTGCTATACTGCCATCCAATTCATTTTCAATTGTTTCAATTTGCCTAAATATTTCATTGGAGATTCCACTGACCTGCAACAAGTTAGTGTAAGGAAATTACTCCAGAAAAATGATAGAGCAAGAGTAGCCGTAGTAAAAAAGAAAAGTAAATCAGTTTTAAAAGCGTACTGTAGACATGATTCAACATTCATTTGTTAAATGCCTTTACTATACAAGTAACTGTGCTAGGATAAAGAAAAGGTTTTGATTCTATTGAATTCTTGTTCAATATTCAGCGACATGGTCACTGGGTTCTTCATTTTAGGAAAGTAGAGAAAAAATACGCAATCATTGTACCTTCATGCTGCAGAAAAATTAAATTTTGAAACATTTTGCACAGCCCTCTCACTTTTTTAACCTTTTTTACCCCTTCACACATCAATTTAAAGAGAAAAACAGATATTTTCTCGTTTTGCAATTGAGGTTTTAAGATCAGGCAATTTAAAAAGCATTCAGAAAAATGAAGACCAACCTTCCTAAAATCTCCTTGGACGACCATTGGTAAGGGGTCTTTAGGCCGAGGTCCCATATTGGTATTATTAATTTGAGGTTGTCGTCGCGGGCTAGTGGCCAGATCCACTTGTGTTTCTCGCCCCTGCACAAACGGAAAAAAAAAAACAATTAGACAAATTTATATGCTTGATACAAAGAACAAAAATTTTTGACAGGAGGCACATCAACAATGTATTTAAAAATTGTGGCACAGGAAAATAAAAGATAAAAAAAGGGAGATGAATTCATGGCTCAGGAAATTGGATTCATGAATTAAACAGGGGTCATCCATAAAACTTAGAAATATAAATCAACGGCTATCAAGGATGAGGAGAACGTACAAAAAGTATAATTAACATTGTTTCAGCATTCTCCTCTTGTTGTGCCAAAAAGAAAAGAGAGGGAAAGATCACACTTAACATAACTGTTAGCATAACTGTGTTAGACTCCATAGTAAATTTGGACTGGAAAAGTCCCTGTCTTTAATCCAAGAGAAAAGTTGATGTATGAAGATCAAGAACTTTGCAGTGCTGAAAACTAAACATAGGAATATGTTTTCTGGAGGAAAATTATGGCACAATCCCTTCTCTGCTTCCCCTTCTCAAAAACTGCTCACGTCTTAATTGACATTGGTTGAAAGAGTCAATCATGATTGGTTGAATGAGGTTTTTTTTAAATGTATGCTTTAGAATGACAAAATTAAGATGTATTATTGAAAACCTGTATTTGGAAATGATAACAGACACCATAAAATATTAGATGATGCTTGAAGAGTTAATAAGAAAGAAAAAGAAGCAAATTAGTGATTTAGGTTTGGGAGATTTTTTTTAAATGATTGAAGACCAGTTAAGAATTCATTTTTATGGCGTTATCACAACTACCCAGAAATTCTAAATTTGGATATGAATTCCTACCTAGCACTACTTCGGGAGAAGGGAGGGGGGGGGGGGGGTTAAAAAACCTACCCTAAACTACAAAGATGAGGTTAACACTAAAAAACTAGACTAATGGGGAGGGGTATAAGATGGAGGTGGAGGCAGAGAAAGTTCAATAGAATAAACAGATGAGTAAATGAATGATGCTGTAGTTAAATCACAGCAAAACTATTCTCATAAATACGAATTTGAAGGGGAGAGAGATGACAGAGGCTGGTGAATAGAGGAGTGATTTGATTGATGCTGATAAAGTGCAAAGGACAATGGGATAATTTCGTCCATTCTAGGGAGGACATCCATTCGAGGACGGATCCTCCGCCAACGCACTTTCAAGAAGAAGGAAAATCAACCGGGGGAGTTTTAGGATCCACACATTCCACAAACTTGCGCAACAAAAGCACTGAAGCACACCAAAGTATCGGGTCGGAAATCACCTTTCTGGTAAAAAAACACCCCGAACTGGAGCCTTTATCACACATGATAAAAAGTGGCCGAGGAATCTAATTAAACGCAACACCGAGAATAGATCATGGAGAGAGGCGGGAACTGCGAGGGGGCACTTATGCATGTAAAAGAGATTCGCGGGGGTTGATATGATAAAAACTAGGTAAACGTAACAAAAATTTCATATAAAAAAAGTGAGCCTAAAAATGTTTGATTGAGGCTCGGTCCGTCTAGCCGGGGGAGTAAGCGCTGAGCGAGAACCACTCATCACCCTCGTGCGCGCGCACTTCCCCGCCCTCCCCTCCCGCGCGCGGGGCCACCGCCGCATCGCGACGCCACCCTTGAAAAAGGAGCGTCGCGGCGCCGAGGGGGGCGAGGGGAATCGGGATTACGCGTACGCTCGCTGGGGTGCTTGGGCGACGCTCCGCCGACACTCGAGGGCGCTGGCGTCGCTTCCACCCTCCGAGAGAGCCACCCCCGCGCAACCGCCGCGCCGCGCCGACCCGCCGTGGAGCGCGCCTGAAATTACTGTTGCAGTCAACTTTGACCCCTGGCTCCCGCGGGGAGGCCATTGTCTTGCCTTTGCGTCTGCCTCTCAGAGAAGCGCCCCGCACTTGAGATCAGATTCCAGAGCTAAGCTCCCGTCCCAAGGAAAAAACGCCGTAGGAACCTTCAGGCCTTGCCAAATTCCCTTCGATAAAAAACGAATTTCTCGTTAAACTTGTGAATATTTTCCTCTCAATTTTTCAGATAATTTTGTTCTCAATGTCATCTAGAGCCCCTGAAAATTTCAAGGAAAAAACTTCATATCTTCCCTGAAAAATAGACATTTTATTGAAGGAATTTTGGCAACTCTCGAATGTTCATACGGCGTTCTTCCTTAGTACGGCAGAGCTCCCGTCCTTAGGAAAACCGCCGTATCCACATTCCAGAGTTGCCGAATCTCCTCTCACAAAAGAGTAATTTTTCAAAATAGTTGTCAATATTTTCCTTTGAAATTTTCAGGCACTTTAGATCAAATTCCGGACAAAATTCTCTGTAAAATCGGAAGAAAAATATAGACACATTTTCCCGCAAATTCTTCATTCGTTGAAGGAAATTCGGCAACGTCTGAAGGCTTGTACGGCGTTTTTCCTTGATACGGCAGTAAGGGCTTTAAATCTAGACCAACCAAAAATACTTTTAGGCCGTGTTTGCAGTCGCTCCTTGAAAAGCTTCTTCCCTTGGGTGGCTTCACGTGGTTTTCATTGCCATTATGCTGCCATGCTAAGGAAGAACGCCGTATGGACCTTCAGACGTTGCCACATTTTTTTTCAATAAAGACCTAATTTACTGGAAAAATTGTGAATGTTTTTCTTCAATTTTTTCAGACAATTTTGTCTAAAATGTCTGAAAATTTCCAAGAAAAATACGCATAATCTTTCTCAAAAACACATGTTTTCTCCGGGGCGATTTGGCAACTCTCGAATGTTCATACGACGTTCTTCCTTAGCATGGCAGTGTGGGAGGTTAAAGGATATTCGCCGGTGAAACTCTGAAACCACGTATCTCGGTTGTGGTGTTTAAAAATGTCAGTTCCTACTTTATTCTTTCAAGAAGGAACACATCAACATAATTCCTTCAAGTTTTTTGAATTCTCCTCGCACAGGTGGAAAAAAAATCACGGAGGTTTTTAAGAATTGACGTTGAGTAGTTCTCTATTAAACAAACGCACTATGACAGAAAGTCCGCAACGTCGCAAGCCGAGATAAGTGGTTTGGGAGCTTTCCCGTCGATATTCATTTTATAATGGCATAAAAATGAAACTTCTGAACGAACCTTAAGTAAAATTCAGCAAAATAACTTCGAAATGAGACCGTAGCAAGGGATAACGAAGAAATGCCCTTTGCAAAAACAAAAACACGGAAGTAAAAATTCCGTAATTTTTACAAACTAGTATAGGGACTAAGTGGGAATCTACCATACAATTTTAGAACTTAGACACGTGCTTTACGACTCTAACTATCGACATTTCATTGCCAGAGGTGGACAAAATTGCAGGCGCTTCGGGAATCTTCGTAGAAACGCCTGGATACAACTATTCGTGTTCGAGGGATGTCCGTGTTGCATACACAAAAAAGTGGAGGCGTTTTGATCTTCTTCATCACAGTGCCTGTGCACGCCTGGCTGGAACAATTTAAGATCAAGGAATGTCCGTATGCATAGAGCAATCCAAGAATTTTTAAAACTTCATGAAAATATATATATTTAAAGCCTATTTAAAATTTTACGTCGTTCTCCCGGTTCCCATTTGAAAAATTTTGTAGACTATTAGGATTCAGCAGATTAGCAACAATTTTTTTCTCCATTTAAACCCATGAAAATGTATCAATCGTTGAGGGGACCAGGTGCTCCGACAAGAATCGATTATTTAGCATAGGTTTAAATGGAGGAAATCCTGTGTTGCCAAATTGGTGGATCCACCCCTGGCGAGGCCTCTGGAGGAGGGAAAGCTGTTTAAGTAACGAGTATGAGTGCGACCCAGTGGCCGTTCTAGAGCTTTTCATAGGCCGCTGCTGCAAATTTAAGCGGACACTAGACGACATTCTTCCTCGATGCGAGCATAATCAGGACTCGACCGCGTATTTCGCTTACCAATTAACAGATTGACATGGATCTGAGTGAAGCACCGCCGAGTATTTTAACGCGAATCGGTCGAGAGCTTTGAAGTTCATTCATCCGGATTCCGGGGGGGAGGGGGGGGGGGGGGGTTCGGCGTGTTTGTATTGTTCGAGACGTGAAATCGAACTCTCGATTGCCGGAATGTCCGCTTAAATTCCTCCATGATCCTCCCGCGCTGCCGCACTAAGTAAGACAAAACCCCGTATGAGCGTTCCGAAGTTGCCAAATCCTCGAGAACAAAAAATATTCCTTTCTCAGAAATGAATATATTTCCTTGAAAGTTTCGGATACTTCACATCAATTGCGGACAGTAGCGTGGCGTGAATTGCGATATCGTCACCTTCCAGGCAAAGTATCACAAGCGCCATGCGACGTTTAAAAATTTCCGCCACCATTTTATTTTTTTACAGAGAAATTGTTCAACGAAGCTGTCCGAAAATTTCACTGAATTTTCTTTGTGCTGCCGATAAAATTTAGTGAAATTTCCAAACAGATTCAACCAACAATTTCTCAGTAAAGAAATAAAATGGCGGCGGAAATTTTTAAACGTCGCATGGCGCTTGTGATACTTTGCCTGGAAGGTGACGATATATCGATTGTTATGCCATTTAAACCTATGGTAAAGAATCGATTATTAAGGTGTTCACTGCGAACACCCTATTTATCGATCCTTTTCCATGGGTTTAAATGGCATAACAATCGATATATCGCAAAGCACGCCACGCCACTGATTGCGGACAGAATGGAGACTTCGCACGCAAATTTTTTATTGCTGCATCTGAAAGTGCCTAAAGAGCTGATTTTGCAGCATTTTTTATTATTTTTTTCTTATAAGGGAAATAGTATAAAAATGGATTCAAAAGCGAGAAAATGCACCGCCTAGTGATGTCATCTACCGGCATTTCCCATTTAAACGCATGCACTTTAGCAGATTAGATCATTTCGTCATATCTTCTCCAATAATTGTTCAACTTATATGAATCGAGGGTATCCTCGTGTTCAGCTCACTTAGTACCGTCCACTTGAACACGGAATTCATCAAATTTCAGACACCTGCAAATTCTCCATTCCCCGAAAAATTGGGAGGAAAACTCTTACAAATGTTGCAGGAAATTCGCATTTTACTAAGGGAGATTCGGCGAGACTCGATCGCTCTTACGGTGTTTTCACTTGGGAAGTTTTCGAGGTTTGAAAGCGAAACCTGGCGTCGACGCCAGGTCCAGCTGCAATGCGAAACGGAACGCACTCGCAATCAGTAAATAAACGCAGTGCTCCCCTCCCCCCCCCCCCCTCTGCTTCTTAATCACTCAGTCACTGCTGCGTTGCGGAAAAACCACGTAACCAGGGTAGGGTTTTCATTGGAGTTGTGTGATTCTTGTCCAGTCGGGAAGGACATTACGCGACGGGAACAGAACAGATAAACTAACCATGTGCCCCATGCGCCACCTAACTCATTTCAGTGCTGCCACAAATACCCCGAATTCTCTCTGGAACATTGGTACATGACAGGGGCAAAGACTCTTTGAACGGACCCAAGGAAACAAGTTGCGATTTGATCGGAGAATGTATCGCGATTTTACCTACGTCGATTTATTGCAATATCATCGGTTATGAAATTGCGATAAATTTCTACTTCATCGCATAAAGTTGCAATAAAATTGCGCTTTTGCCGAAGACAAGGAATTACAATATTATCGAACAAAAAATAGTGATAATTTGAGATAAGATTTCAATTTCATTGAATGTGATTTTATAGAGATGAGATTGCGACAAGATGGAGGATAATCGCTCAAATGCTGACGACCCTAGCGATTGTTATCGCCAAAATATCGTAAAAAAGACTTAATTTTAAAATATCGCGATTTTATGGTTAAGAAATGCTACTTGGGAATGGGGTCTCATTAATAAGGTAAGAGTAATCAGAGGTGAGGTTGTGTAACTCCTTGTGTTCCTTGCCGGAACGAAGCGAAAGTGAAAAACTTACTGCGTGCAACTATTCATGCTCCCAAGCAGCTGAAATTGCCATCACAGTTATTGAAGGCGAACCCGATGGAATAAGAGTTTACACTGAGAATTGGTCTACTATTGCACGTAGGATTGATGATCTGTTTTCAATACTCCCAATATAAATATAGGTTTCCCAACAAAACAGCGTAATTTCATTTCAAGGTTGCAAAATTGATCAATATGATTAATTCAGTTATTAACGAGAATGCAACTACGCAAGTTTCGTCCAAAATTGTACTGATTTATTCATATTAAGAAAACAAATCAGTAAAATTGTTAGCAAGAAATACCCAACAGCTTTCTAGTAAAAGTATAAAATTTACAACGTTGAATTGAAGTTACATCCTCTCGTCTGAAAAACGACAGTATGTTCGCTTGGCCCATTTCCATTCAAATGACGTTTAGATGCTGTTTTTACGGTCGTATGGTATGGTAAGACCCAGTTGGATTGCGAAATATAAAACAACAAATACTTCCATACGCTGTAAAAAAGTGTATTAAGGTGATTCGTCGAGCTCAAGTGATGTGGTCGAACAGGCATGCGATACATCGCATCGATTAAGTAAAAAATCTCGGCAGATTTTGAATTTTTAGCAAAAAAAAAAACAAAAAAAAACAAAAAAAAAAAACGATAACCCCTGCGCATGAGCCGAAAGAATCATTCTAAACCCAAAATCGGCAAAGTTCAGAGAAATAAAAACAGAATAGTGTTTGGAAAAAAACCTCGCATTCGATTTAGCTATCGATTTCTGTATCGAATGCGAGGTTTTTTTCCAAACGCTATTCTGCTTTCATTTCTCTGAATTGTGCCCATTTTGGGGTTTAGAGTGATTCTTTAGGCTCATGCGCAGGGGCTATCGTCCATTTTTTTGGCTGCTAAAAATTCAAAATCTGAAGAGATTTTTGACCTAATCAATGCTACATATCGCATGCCAGTTCGACCACGTCACTCAAGCTTGACGAATCACCTTAATATTTTCATCTTTGAATTATAGCCTTGAAAATTTCACCCCGCGTGACGTCAGCTCCGCGATTTTTGCATGTGATAGTCTAGTCTGGCAACGTCGCAGAGATGCGCGGTGCGGATACGCCGCGCTGCCGCCGTATCATAACGCCCGCGCCCGCTGCAATAGCGCAAATAATTAAATGGAACCATTCAAACACCCCCTCCCTACTACACCCCCCCCCCCCACCGCACGGTCTCCAAATTTCTGGAAAGGACCTCGATGAACCCCGCTCCCCCTCTGTCCGTTGGCACTAGTGCCGAACTGCCGTGCTAAGGAAGAACGCCGTATGAGCCTTCAGACGTTGCCAAGTTTCCTCCGATAAAAACCGAATTTACTGGGAAAATTATGAATATTATTTTCCAAACTTTTCAGAAATTTTTGTACGCAATTTAATCTAAATTATCTGAAAATTTCAGGGGAAAATATGCATGAATATTGTCAAAAATCCATGTTCTATCGAGAGCAATTTGGCAACTCTCGAATGTTCATACGGCGTTCTTCCTTAGCACGGGAGCGAAGCCCTTGGAGCCTAATCGTTTTATGATAAATGGAGCGAAATGCCTCAATAACTCCGGGCCGCGGGGATTCCGTTTTATGGTATCGTAAAAACATTAGCAGTTTAAATTCCCTCTACGACGCTTGCAAGTACGCACAGTTCGCACAGATTAGTGAATTGCAGAGAAAATTAATTTAAGCGGGACACCGGGGATTAAAAACCAAGCCACTTCAAAAACCCCGCAGCGCTGGATTTACGATCCCACCCCCCCCCCCCCCCCCCGGATTAGGATCTTGTAATTCTCACCATTCTAAGCACTGAAAAATAGTTCAATCCTATCAATCGGGAATTCCGTGTTCTACATCTACCCAACTACTCGCTTTGTTGAACAAAATTATTTGGTTTGTTAAATCCAACATTCGGGACAGCAGGCCGATTATTGAAATATATAGACAAAGCTTTAGATAAAGAAGACATGAGGAGTATAGGGCGGTCCTATTGGTTGAAATGGGTTGTTCGTATGGACGAAGGGGGTAAATGATGGACTATAACTATCGGGTCTCTCGTGGGTTTCCGTTAGTTAGTCTACTACCTATGTCCTTTATCCATTGCAACCACCTGTTTCCACAAGTAGGATCCCTCCATATCCTTTTTGTCTTCTTTGTCTATTGCTCTGTCTATCCATGTCTATAATCAGCCTGCTGATCCGTTGGCCTCTTACTGTGTAATGGCTATGCTGCCATGCTAAAGGAGAACGCTGTATCAACATTCGAAGGTTGCCAAAGTTCCCCAGATAAAACATGAATTATTGGCGAAAGTTATCCATTACTTTGAAATTTTCAAAAATCTTAGATCAGTCTAGGTTTTTTTTTTTTTAAATTTTCTTTTTAACAAATACAGTTTGGCTTAGAGCAGTTATCAATATTTCATTAGTTCTGATAATAGTTGCCTTTGTAGACTATATCTTACCGCGAGGACAAATGTTATTTTGAGTGGCTACAGGTATTACAGATTTGATATCGGCCATTACAGTACGGGGTGAAATTATTGTTCACTGGATCAGAGGAGAATTTTCTGTCAATAATGCTACGCCAAACGGCGCTCTTCCGTACTGCCGTGCTAGAGAAGAACGCCGTATGGCCCTTCAGACGTTGCCGAATTTCCTTTGGTAAATCACGAATTCTCGGGAAATTTTTTCAATATTTTTCCATCAATTTTTCATGTAATTTTGTTCGCAATTTCGCCTAAAGTTTCTGAACATTTCAAGGAAATATATTCATGGCTTTCAAGAAAAATTCAACACACATCACAACAACACATCAATCATAACATCAAAACATCAAATCAATCAAATCATATCATCGTCTTAAACATTTTATCGAAAGAAATTTGGCAACTCTCGAATGTTCATACGGCGTTTTTCTCTAGCACGGGAGTACAAAATGTTATGACAAAATCTGGCAACATGAATACCAGGGCATCCTGAACAGAAGAGCGATAGCGAAACAAAACTGGGTTAAGCAAACGTTGATGACTGCGGAAAATCACGTTTCCCAGGGCGGACGGGGATGACATACCTATACTTGACACAGAGCGCAGTGTTCCATCAGACGAACGCTCCCCGAATTTCTATTGGAGCCCCTACAAAATTGTGCTTTTTACCGCAACATGTGGCGCCGTTATGGGGAAGTTGAAAAACAATTACGTTGACCCCATTTCCGGTTGCCAAACTGCACCATGAGAGGTATGTTCCGTCTTTCGGGGATTGCGTTTCTCAAGGAGGAGTGCGCGAAATCTTTGGAGGTTCAACGTTGGCTGTTCAGTTCAGAGCACGTTTCCCCGAGAAATATTCGAGATTTAACGAGGTATAGGACCTTCTACGAAAAGGAATGTGAAAAATCGATGAGCTACGGGTGTTTTGAAGTTATGGAGGTTTATATCATGTATCGGCATGGTATATGACTGTATTGCTAGTATTTTGGTTTAAGACATACGAATGGTGAAACTCCCAAATGTAGCTCGGTTTGCGACGTTACCGACTTCTTGTCGTACTTTACTTTTTAGACGAAAAAATACTCAACGCCAATAATTAAAAACTTCTGCCATTGTTCTTCTCTGTGCGAAGGAAATTCTGAGAAAACTCGAGGGAATTATGTTTTGATAACATCAACTGGACGTATTTCTGTCAAACAGAACTATGTGCAGGTAGAAAAGATGGAGTGTGCTCGTTAGTGCTTGGGCCATAAAAACCGCCGGTCCAGTTGCCGGGCTTCCGCTTTAACTCATGAGCCCTGTCCACAACGCTCTTGACACATGCCCACGGCTCATGGAGTGTGCACATAGTTCCGTTTGACAGAATATAAAATGCCGCTTTTCTAATTTAGCGAACGGAACTGCGTGTGCCAACTGAATGCAAAACTCATGAGCCATGGGCATGTGACAAGAGCGTTGTGGACACGGCTCATGAGTTAAAGAGGAAGCCCGGCAACTGGACCGGCAGATTTATCACTAGTGCTTTATATTTCCCATTCATTCACAACGGCCCGAGCACTAACGAGCGCACCCAATCTTTTCCACCGGCACATAGTTCTGTTTGATAGAAATACGTCCAATTGACTCATTACTTGGAGACTCAGGTGACCCTAATGAGTAAATAATAGTAGATTGGGATGTGAGATTTTGCCCAAGTATTTTCCGGACGAACGGACAACGGTGGACGAAAAGACGAGCGGTCACGAGATGCAAAACAAATACGAGAGAGTGCTGCATGCGAAACAGAGACAGAAATCAATGAATCCTCCAATGTTCTGCATGCGATTCGAATCCGGTGGGAGTTTTAATATTCATCGTCTGATATTTAAACCCGAGGAGTAAAGAATGAAACACCCCAGTTGACAAAACCGACTCGAGTACCGTGAAAACTTTCTTTTCTTTGGGGCAGCCATGACGGAAACTTCCTCCGTTTCCGGCGGCTCCCAAGGATTCTTTTCAATTCTATCATCGGGAGGGAGGAGCCGCTATGGGGAGAGAAAAAAGTAGTCGAGCAGTTTAATTTCTCAAAGTAGAACACTCGTAACGTTTAAAATCTTGCGAGATTCTTTTTATTTCGCCTGCGGGATGTGAAATCGCTTTTTATTACGGTGGATCCACTCGAGAATTCGTCGTTACGCGTAACTTCATTTCCGGATTGCAAAATTCGCCTCTGCAAAAAATTGAAAAAACAGAGGAAAAAATGTTAAAGTTTTTGGAAACACGGTAGGCTTGTACCTACCCTGAAGTACCTATGTGAAAATCACGAAAGCTTGTCTTTCTGGCATTATGTTTTGTCTAGTTCCAAATAAGTGCCTTTAATAAGGAACCATTTCCATTGTTATACTGTTGAATTTTTCTAGTTTCGTAACAATTTTTATTTTGATAATGCTATAAAAAGCGACCGATACCTGCTTTAATCACAATTTACTGCATTTAAGGCTTTCATGGGGAACAAAGCTGTTTCGGAAAAGACTTAGAATAGAAACCAAAGGGAGGTTTAAAGAGGCTCTGTATGCAGTGGCATAAAACGAAAAAACAGGAAAATTTAGTGAAATTCAACAAGATACTTTTAAAAATGGACTGAGTTAAGCAGAAAGGAACCAACCCACATTTTGGAAAAAATTGAGTTATGAGTGGTTTTGAACTCAACCACTGCTCTACTATCTATCGCCAAAAATTCTAGGTTTTTGTTGGAGAACATTTTGCAGAAATTGAACTTGAAGTTTATCTTTTACATTGAGTCTTATGCAGGAGCCAAACTTTAAACCTCATTTTCTCGCTTCGATCCCGATGTGGCTTGGTTCCTTTCTGTTTAACTCCGTCCAAATAGTTCTTAGCGAGGGATTACACAGATTTGCCACTAAAAACAAAAATACAATCGGAAAAACGCGATGACTTCTGATGATGAAAAAATTCAAGACAAATGCGGTCATAACTGAAAAATTTTAAAAATTCTCAAATTGCGCATAGGATGCGGAAATCTATTGAGCACAAATCGTTGCAACCGGGCGCGCACAGACACAGCGATGAAAGAAATCAAAACGCCTGCAATTTTGTGCGTATGCAACACGGACATCCTTCGGCCACGAATAGTTGCATCCAGGGGTTACAACGTAGACTGCCGAAGCGCCTTCTACTTTTCCACCTCCAGCAACGAAATACCCATGCTTAAAGTTGTCAAACACGTACTTTAGTTTTGAAATTTTGAGAATCTCTATTAAGCAACGGATACTCGGGAAAGTTACTTATTTCACTCACCATGTATCCTCTTTCAATTAAATTTCCTTAAAGGCATGGTGTCTTGAATGCTTGATCATTCTCATTCCCGGATTCTTCCCTGATTTTCAAGAGCTCGTTCTCTGATGAGAAACCAAAGTTTTCTCCCTTCTCCCCTGGAAGAAACTATCCAACTTTTTTATTTTTATCAGCCGATTTTCGGCGAACTTTCAAATTTTTAATCCCGAAATTATATTCCTAATGTTTATAATATCTGGTCAATGACAGATTCTCTATTACTCTGATAGTTTGAAGATTCAAACATGCCATTCAAGGGGTCAATGATGGCGGCTCAGGTGCAATATCATAAACCTTCATACCAATACTGCCTTCATGAGGAAGAACGCTGTATGAGCGACCTCGGACGTAACCAAATATCCTTTGACAAAACACGGATTTCTTGGTAAACTTATAAATATTTTTCTTTCAATTTTGCAGATAATTTTGTTTGCAATTTCACCTGAAGTTCCTGAAAATTTCAAGGAACCGTATTCGTAACTTTCCTCGGGAATAAACATTTTATCGAAGACAATTCGACAGCTATTGAATGGTCATACGGTGTTCTTCCTCAGCACGGTAGAATAAGTACTTAAAATTTCCGCAAAATTTGAAAACAAAATGGCTCGAAGCGGTAGAGGAAAATCTTTCCGGTTTCTGGAACAAATTCCCTAATTTTCCTTGATTCTCCCTGAAATATTTCATACTCGGATGAATCCCGGCCTCCCCTGGTCATTCTGCCGTGCTAAGGAAGAACACCGTATGAACATTCGAGAGTTGCCAAATTTCCTTCGATAAAATGTTTATTTTTGAGGAAAGTTATGTTTACTACAAGAACTTCAGATGAAATTGCAAACAAAATTGTCTATAAAATTGGAAGGAAAATATTCATAAGTTTACCGGGAAATTTGTGTTTTACCAAAGGAAATGTGGTACCGCCTGAAGGCTCATATGGCGTTTTTCCTTAGCACCGCAGCCTAGACACCATGCTTAAAGTAGAACGTCCAGGAAAACGTTTCATTGCACACTTGTTCAGCTGAACTGAAAATGATGGTGAGTTGATTGAATTTGAGGAGCGAAAGCTCTTAAAGATGGACCAAAAGGAAAAGGTCGAGGGCGGTGGCAATTCTGAGGAAGGAAACAAGATTATGATGAACGGGAGATGAATGGAATCGGAGCTCTCACATGATGAAGATGGTAAATAGATGGATGGGGCGGGGACGAAGGGAGACTTGTTGATACGGAGCATAGCCGCCGATTAGGGGTCTGATACGCGGAGGGAGGGGGCGGAGAAGGGGGTGCCATACCCCCCGCGGTGGACGGGCGAATGGACGCAGACCATGGTTGCCACGATGGACTAGTAGACGCCGGAGGAATGGACCACTACACACATTAAGGATTCCACTTCCACGGCACTTGTTGTCTCATCAAAATATTCAGTAGAATACGTTGGTCTTATTGTAAAAAGTGCCAAATTACTTTATAAGCGAGAAATTTAACAATCGTTCGAAATTTAACAACCAGGTTTCCAGACGAGCAACTCGTCAAGTTTGAAATTAGGAGGGTGACTGTTTTTTTTTTTTTTTTTTTTTTTTTTTTTTTTTTTTTTTTTTTTTTTTTTCCTTTTCTTTTGGATGGGCAGTTAGCGTAAAACCGCCAAAGTGTTACCTATTTTTCCGCGATCATAATCTCCTCCACCCCCCTCTTCTTTTCTCCCCCCCCACCAGTTTTTTTTCTCCCCGATCCTTCATCCCTCTCATATTTCTTCTCTCCCCTTTTAAAAAAAACGATGATATATTTACTTGTGAAAACTAAGCTATTTGCAGTGGAAAAGGAGACGAAACTGCTGATTATAGCCTCAAATTGCCTCTAGAGTGCATCAAATTGTAAAAATTTTCCGGGGTAGGCCACGCCCCCTGGAAGGAGTCCGCGAACACCCCCTAGAAATCCGCGGCTGTTTTCAGGGGAGAGGGATGCAAAGTAATGATATTGGGGGGGGGGGGGGGGGAGCTCGTCAGGTACCTGTGGTGGAATGACACCACTGTTAACAACAGTATGAATTGCATCAAAAACTTCTCGTTCACGAATAAACCAAAATCAACGCACGGCAATTGGACTTCCTTTGAAATTGGACGTATTTCTATCTAACGGAACTATGTGCATTATGCCGTGAGCCCTGCTATGCACATATTCTTATGGGGTCTCAGGACTCATGTTTGATTGCACATAGTTCCGTTTGATAGAAATACATCCAATTGGGAACTACGATCTCCGGCTCATCCGTAAAAACACTTTCGAGCATGGAGAGACTAATGGTACATACGTTGTTTCTAAATTGAGGCAGAAATTGGAGTTCTTGATTGGAAAATGTAATCCAATTGACCGTTGTAAAGCACCCTATAAGCTAGATAAATTGGACTGCATTTTGGAATTGGGAACTATAATTTCTGACTCATCTGTAAAAACACTTATGTGCATAGGGAAACTCATGGTACATAGGTTGTTTCTAAACGGAGTTAGAACTTATAGTTCCTAATTGCAAAATGTAGTCCAATTGTCGCTCCTCTAACTTGAGGGAGTGCCTCGATTTCCATGTAAGTCCTGTTCTCCCTACATTGGCTCGCATAACGCTCAAATTCATTCATTTACGCATTGAATTTGGAGGAATTTCCGAGCGTCTGGCAATGCGCCGCGAATGGAGGTAATTAATCACGCTGGAAAAAGCGGGTGGATCAGCCAGGATGAGTACTTAAATTGCACTGTGCTTGCGTTAAACGAGATTATGCACCCCCACCCCACAAGTCTGAGAATAGGCGGGTAGCGGTGAAAGCCCGTTTACGAGGATTTCGCGAATAAAATCGGTCAGGTTTCTACACGGAAATGATAATTTCTACAGTCGGCAACTAATCGCTCCGACATACTTCCCAATGAGAATGGTTTATATTCGCTGCTGCCGACTGAAAGTGCTTATAATTATGTATAGGGGCGATCCGCTTAACTGCCCGAGAGGTCAAGTCCAGAGATCCACCCCCGGAGGCTTCAGCTTAGGCTCAACCGTGAATTTGAGGGTGGAGGAAATAATACATGTAGTATTTTAATATTAAATATATGTAAATTGGTCCCAGATTCCTGCTGTGCTAGGAAAAAATATCGTAAGAGCATTTGGATGCCACCAAATTGCTTCTCAGAAAGGATTAATTTTTGAAGAAAGTTATGCATACTTTGTCTTCAAATTTGTAGACAATAGATCCAATTGCCAACGAAATTCTCGGAAAAATCGGAAGAAAATTATTCACAAATTCGACCGAAACTTGGTCATTTTTCGAATGAGATGTTGCAACGTCTGAAGGCTCATGCGGGGTTTTTCTTCGGCGCGGCAGATTGGCCCCAAGTAATTTGTCTTTCTTCAGGCGTCATCCGAATCATTCATTACGCGTATGTTGGAATCTGCGATGCAACTATACATGACGGAGTGTGATGCTGGGAAACATATCCAACGGGTTGAAGGCGTTTTAAACTCCTGTCATACCCGTGTCAGGTGTAAAATGCGTAAAAGATGAATAGAGTATGCCGTGGTGAGCTCAGCTCGACCAAATTCCACAGCTGTAAAATCATTATTATTGGTTTATTTTCGCGAGAAAGTTTCGAAAACAGTTCCAAAGAATCGGACAACAGAAGGGTAGAAAACCACCGTTCGACAATTGACTTGAGCGGCGTTGCAGTAGATACATAGCGAGAGCGACTCCAATGCACTCTATGGAACATTTTTCATTCTTCTTAAAGTTTTCTGAATAGAATGAGAAACTTGAAAAATGGCGTAATTGCTGTACATTACACATAACGGTAGGCTTCCGCGAGTGTATTATTAGACGACCCACCTTCTTGTTTGATTCGATATCGATCGATCGACCGCGCTGCGAGTTAGGTTCCGAAGCGCGGACGGCTGCTATTTTTTCGCGAGTATTGTGCGTTATTGATTCCTAACGACGACACGAATCAATATAATTGAACTTGATATCACTTCTAATCCATTTCAACGACGGCCGGACGGCTTCAATCCTTCCCTTTGCCAAATCGTTGTTAAAAAAGATAGAAATACGCATACGGAATGATGTCGACGCGCCTTCAATATTTGAATCAGTGAGTACGAAAACACACCAACTCGGAAAAATGAAAACAATCAAGACACACACAAGACCGAACAATAACAAAGAAATTAGTCTAAGAGAGAAATTGTTGGTGCCGAAATACAAGCGCTTAAGGGCATTTTAAAGGTCCAAGTTGGAACAAGTGCGCTAACTTCAATGATTTTTATAAAAATTGACTGTCTCCTATGAAAATTGAGCCGTTTCGAGTTACCGAGTTGGTGTGTTTTCGAACTCACTGATTTAATTAGCTTCTGCTACAAGCCCGCTCCGAGCGCTAAAACATATACATCGGAATACTTCAATTGGACCGAGTTTAATAGAAAGGAACCCAAGCCACATCAGCTATTGCCAAATTTAACCGGTCAAAACAATTTTTTACGAGAGAACGTTTGTGCGGATTCCTTCGAAATTTTTAAGGAATTTGCTCCAAACTATGCAGGATTTCCACTGCAATTTGCACGAAAATCCGCAGAACCGTTTTCACGTGAAAAATTAAATTGCCCAATGAAATTTGGCAATAGCTGATGTGGTTTGGTTCCTTTCTGTTTAAGGCGGTCCAATTTGTACCTGGATTTCAGTAATATCCGTTGCGCAAATCGTGTTCTTCGAGAGATTCTGAAGCGGGAACATAAATCGGAGCGTTTCAATTGGACGTATTTCTGTCAAACGGAACTAAGTGCGTTATGACGTGAGCTCTGTTACACACATATTTTTACGGGTCTCAGGGCTCATGTCTTAATGCACGTAGTTCCGTTTGACAGAAATACGTCCAATTCGTACCTTGTCCGGTGGCTCATTGGCTACGTTCCGCGGGTAATTAGGAGCAGATCATGATTTTGAAAAGCGCGGCTCTTGAGCGGTATTCCTGGTGTAATCTGGAGAGGAAACATGGCCGATGATTTGGATAACATTTTAGCTGCGTCGTTAAAAATTAAACGGTGGAAATACAATGCACCATTAAACTCGAATATATTTCCATCGCGACTCCCGCGGCTTAGATGAAGTACTCGAGGATTCCAGGAAAAATCTTGGTGCTCGAAGCCCATTAATATGCATCCGTTACACTCATCTTCTCCTTGTTAAAACTCAGTAAATACGTATCGAAATCTCATTCCTCCATCTCTGTTTTCCTCTCTTCTGGTCTTAGGAAGAGGGTGTTTTTCTTCCAGAATTTTGAAATCTGTTTGGTTCGACCAAGTTAAACTGATTCAAGGCGTCAAGACTCCTTGCACAGTCTTAATCTTCAACATTCTCCTAATGGACCACTGGACAAGGTACCAAGTTCCGGATTCTCATACATGTTTCATAACCGAAATTTCACGTAAAACACGATTCGCGCAAAGAAAAGTACTGAAATTGGCTCATAACCAAGATATTTAATGTTTCCTGACGCGTGAACTTAAACCTCTCGCTCATGAAAACGCAATGGTCTACGTGAGTCAATTTGCACACTAAACGTTACCGGTGTAGTCTCTGTGATACGAAAATATGGCAACCTTAAATCTTGACGCTTTGGCTCAGCTACAGCAAATTTTCCACACTTTGAACAGTAAAGGGTGGAGGAGAAACAATGCTCGATTGAGAAGCCTCCCAAAATCGTTGTTAGACGCGACTTGACTAACGAAGACGTAGAGTATAGCGTCTATTTGTGACCAATATAAACTAGTTCGGAATTGATTTCAGTAATGTCCGATGCAAGAATCGTGTTTCACGTAAAATTCTGGTTAAGAAATATATGTATATCAAAATGCTTATATTCGTACTTTATCTAGTGGTCCATTTTCTCCAATTATTGAACGTAGAAAACTCTGAGTTTATGATCTCGCGAATCTAAAATATTATCGCGAGTTGACAACAGTGGGTTTAATCCGTTTAAACGCATGCAAAACAATCGATACGTTTTGAAGCAGGTTACTTCACCTAGAATCGATTATTTACAACGGACATACCGTCGCCCCCTTGACATAAGGGCGTATCTCAATTTCAATATGAACCCTATTTCGCATATGAATCCATATTTTCTGGGGCTCATGCGGAGTTCGAGGTATACCCTTACGTCAGAAGAGCGACGATAATAATGCAGGAAAAACAGCGTTGCCAACTTGCGAGAGTAGCTCTGCCATGCTGAGGAAAAACGCCGTATGAACATCCGAGAGTTGCTAAATTTCCCTCGATAAAATGTTTATTTTTGGAGCAAGCTATAGATATTTTTCCTTGGAATTTTCAGGAGATTTAGGTGAAATTGAGAACAAAATTACCTGAAAAATTGGAAGAAAAATGTTCAAAAGTTTTCCCTAAAACTCGTGATTTATTCAAAGAAATTTGGCAACGCTTGAAGGCTCATACAGCGTTCTTCCTTAGCACGGCAGAGCTGCTGAAAGGAATAGTTTCTTCATTGTGTACTTGTTGATGGTAAAAAATGTTTCTAAATCGAAAGAAAGAATTCGAAGGCAACGTGTTTCATACTGAGCAAGAGACAGTTTTTCAGCGCTTTCACCAGTAGGTTTCACTCTAAGTCAAAAAAGCGTAATACTAACTCTTTGAAACGTTTGAGATCATTTTCAAATTAAAACTAGCAACGAAGGCTATCCCTTCAGTCTAGGCTGACGTACAGGGACGGCGGAAGGGGGAGGATTGGAAAAAAGAGGTGAGAGAAAAATGACGTGGACGAGGAAGCTTTTTCATTAAATCATGAGAGAAACATCAATCAATTAAATCATTGCCTCGCCGTCACAATTGCCAAACTATCATCAAATTTAGTGAATATCCACTTACAACGAATCGCCCATGGCCTAAGGGATTATGGATCACTAAAACTTGTGTTTCTTATTTGATATTCTGAAAGTACCAGAAGAGTAGATTACATGATGGTTTATTTTGTCTTTTTGGAGCTAAAATCTTGAACAATCCCGCTACTAAAAAGTCCGAAGCAGTGGCGTGATGTGAATTGCGATGTCTAGATTGTTATGCCATTTAAACCTATGGTAAAGAATCAATTATTAAGGTGTTCGCTGCGCACATCCTGTATATCGATCCTTTTCAATAGGTTTAAATGGCATAACAATCGATATGTCGCAGTTCACGCCACGCCACTGGCCTAAAGACTCGAAGGAATTTCAAACGCGTCGGAATGGCGGGTAAACGAAAGAAATGATGTACTATAGCTTCAGCAAATCGCAGTCAAATCTATATGTCCTCTCATTACCCTTTCATGTTTGTTAAAATAGAACGTATTTCTATGTAGAATTGGTGCTTTTTAACTACAGATCACATGAATGAAATTCGATTCTTTGATTCTGAAGATACAGTTTCGACTTTCCTATTGTTTCCATACACGATGAGTAGAAAGACATTTGACGAAAGTCGTGGAAACCCGTGCTTGCTTCTGATTGGTGCCGGATGATATGATTCAGTTGCGTGAGTTGCATTCTTTGGTGATCCATTAGGGGAGAGTGGGGCAAAGTGGAGTGGTTTTCGTAGAATGGCGGAAAATCATAGTAGAATGAGATTTTCTGCCCATATTTTTGATCAAACTTGATGCTGAGGATATAAAGTATCATACTTTCAAGAAATTTGGTAATTTTTTTTAAAAAAAATCCTCGAAAAATCAAGGTGAAAAAATATTGCTGATTCCCACTTTGCCCCACCATAGCGGGGCAAAGTGGAAAGCAACATGGGGCAAAGTGGAAGGTAAGGGACAAAGTGGAATAAAGAGCTGAGGATGTTTCAGAAACGAGAGAATGTTTACCTAATCAGGTGAGTAAAAAAGTAGGTATGAAAAATAATGGAAAAAATTAGGTACTGCTTAAATAAGGAGAGAACAACGGTGAAAGGAACAATTGAGATTTTATTTAAATTTTTTTTTCTAAAATGGAAAATAATACTGAAAAATAAATATCGTACAATTTGACAAATTTAAGTAGGAAAAATTTGACTACAAAGGGAATCTAATTCAACTCAGTCTCATAATCTTTTCAAAATTTGTACATTTATAAGACTTTGAAGTTTACAATTTAGTTAGGTACCTGGTGCTGATTGGGTTATCAAGAGAATGATAGTGCCACTGCCACTTTATATTGGATCCCAACTGACAATTTACTATGAGGACAAAGGACCTATTTTGTCGTACCGAGAGCACAGGTTGACAAAAGTAAAATATTTGACACATTTTTCATGAAAATTAATACCTTTAAACGTTGAGGAATCAGAACAGAAGAAAAACTGAGCATTGTATACTACTGGGGGCAAAGTGGAAGCTGATATTCCACTTTGCCCCCAAGAGAGTCTCATCGTATTTCTTAACATATTAATTATAAAACATAATTTCACACAATTTTTTAACAGTCAACGTGTGCTAAAGGATCCATAGAATAGTTAAAAATCAACAGAAAATAATTAAGAAAGAACCAATTACCTGCATCTAAAATGTTTCGTCACCCAAAACAAATCGTCCCAGCTGGGCGAAATTTCGAAGCTGAATATTTTAGGTTATTTGTTTTGATTTCAACACAGAAACACTTTTAAATAGACGGGACACCTCAATAGTTTCATTTTCTACACCTAGGGGCGCCCTATGTGTGCTGTATTTTGCTATAACCTCAATTTCCACTTTGCCCCACCCTATCACTTTGCCCCCACTTCCCCTAGTTCTTGGGAAAAAGGGAGGCAAGGAAGGTGGAATTCCAATCAAATTACTTTAATGCGCTTCGTGAAAAGTTTCTTTCTGAAGGTTTTTTTTTTCTAAAATCTCCTTATCTATAGTATTTTAGAAGTTCTTTTAACAGTCATTGATACCAAGTTGAAAGGAACAGTAATTTGTAAAACAAAAGAAAGGACTTTAAAAAAAGGGTCCATGCGATCCTATTTCGACGCGACTAATTGCACAGTCAAAAAAGTCCATACAACGTCCACTGGAATTCATTGGACTTACAACTCGTCTTTTTCCGGATGAAAGAACTTAACTCCATTCCAAGATTGCAAAATTGACTCGAAGAATTCACTTTTTCACAAGAGTATGCCAGGGCAATTTTCGTTCAAAATTCGTCCGATTTTTGCATGATCCGGAGGAAATCAGTGAAATTTTTAGTTACATATGCCAAGGATTCTCCTGGTAAAAATACAATACGTGAGGGACAGTTTGGCAACATTGAAATTTAGTTACGTTCTTTCGATAGGAGTACTATGAACTCACGCTAGAAAGACGCCGTTCATCCAGGAATTCGATAATTATTACACCGGGGGAAGTCTGGCAACAGCGATCTTTGCCTATTTCGGTTCCAGCGGACACGGACTCAACGGAACAATTTGTTACGTTAAATGAGCAGGGCGCCCGGAAAAAAGAAAAAAATATGCGGTGACGAAAAATAGCGGTCTTTATTTTTATTTATTTGTCCGTTTACGAGAATTTATCATCCTCCCGTTTTGAGCGCCTCTTTGCCCTTGGAAGTCCCTGCGGCGGGACGTTCAAAATTACGGATATGACGGAGTTACCAACTGTACTGCTGTGCTAAGGAAAAACGCCATATAAGCATTCGAGGGTTGCCACATTTCCTCCTATAACATTTTCTTTTCTGAGGAAAGTTATGGATATTTTTCTTTGAAATTTTCTGACTTTTTAGATCAAATTACAGACGAAATCTTGTGAAAAATCAGAGAAGAAATATTCACAAATTTTCCTGAAAATTCTTGATGAGTCGAAGGAAATTTGGCAACGCTTGATGGCTCACACGGCGTTCTTTCTTGTTAGCACGGCAGAATACTTGGTTCAATTCTCTGGCTGAATAGGCCTGGACGCCACTAGACGGTCGCGCTAATACGAGAAAAAGCAATAAAACACCGTGTACGCACGTACTCCACTATTGCCAGATTTTACGAAGATACGGAAGAGGCTCTAGACCGGCAAGCAATGGTGATTCTTGAGAGTTAGCAACACTGCTCTTCCTCCTTTTAAACGTATGTAAAACAATCGATTCATCATGAGATAGCTGTAGCTTCATTCACCTAAAATCGATAATTTTAATGGATTTAAATGGAGGAAAAACGGTGTTGCTAACTTGCAAAATCGCCAATTTCGGCGGATCAGGCTGAGCACTAGAGCTTGAAAGCCTTAAACACACGGCGAGACAAATAGATCGCATTCGAAACATCAAACAGGTGAGGTTGTATCGATATCGATGGGATTTCAAGGAAGCTGTCCGAAAATGTCACCGAATTTTCTTCGTGCTGCCGATAAAATTCAGTGAAATTTTCGGACAGCCTCGTTGAACAATTTCTACGTAGAAAAATTAAATGGTGGCGGAAATTTTGAAATGTCGCATGGCGCTTATGATACTTTGGCCGGAGGGTGACAATACGGCTAATAGCTGAGTTGGATGAGCAGTCAACAGAGCAGGCAAGCATAGCGAGAGCGCCTTCAATGTGATATGTATGCACCGCGGACGTCTTCAGAACACGAATAGTTGCATCCGCGCCAGGCGTTATTTCAAACGTAGCTGAGAAGTCAATCGATATCGCTCGGATCTTCCGATTGTTCGAGCTCTGTTGTGCTTCGAACTTGGGTCTTTGGAAATCCCCTTGTGGAGAAAATGGGTTGCGAAAATATTGACTGAGCGAAAAGAGAACGTCTCCGACATTAGGTTTTTCGTTGGGCGATTGTAGTGCACTCAAAATGACGGCGATGACTCGACTCTGATCCCCCTCCTCTGCAGTTTCCTCCTCTGAAAACCAAGTATTACAACGTCTCAAACTTTTCTTCATTCCACTTCGAAATCTACTTTTGCTCCCCCGGATGGATTAAATATTTTGTTGGATCTGCGCTGGGTAGCCGAGAAATGTGTACAGGTACTACAGGTAAGGCGATAAATCGTTCAGGAGAATTTCATGGTTTTTAATTAGCAGCGTCTCGTCACCTGATAATGCTGAAATTTCAAATTTTAATGGGGAACTGGACAATGTCTCCGCTAGAAAAAGCCATGTTTTCATCCAAAACATGAAAAAATTAATTTTACAAGAAAGCAAAAAAAAAAAAAAGATGAAGTAGGTAGGTACATAGTACCAAGTTGATTTTTTATTAGATTTCACAATTTCAATCATTATTTAAAAATTTCTTGGATCTTTATTTTTTTAAAAAAAAGAAAAAGATAATGCATCCTCTTTTCCAGTAAGATATATACTAACAAATTAATGAGAACCCTGGTAAAAATTGGCAGTAGAATCTGTGTTCCAAAATACCATAGACCTACAGCCGGCTGTAAGATTTCCAATAGCTTCTATAGCCGGCTACACAATTTTTTACAGCCTTTTATAGCCGATGGCGATTAAGCAACAGCCAGGCGATAAAGTGTATGCTAAACGTTTACTAATTACGGATGCTAGAACTTGGTGAGTTTTTGAACTACTGCTCTCTTTTTGGGCCGTGGTATCTTGATTTATTTTGCGAGGAAAGCTCCGTACTTTTGATGGATGCCTGCCACTCCTAATATATTAGAGCGCCTTCGGTTTCGTATGATACTGTGCAATACCTCTGGTGTGAAATAGTTGCTTCAAGCGCCGTGGCACGCTGCGACGCGGCAGGCTTTGGCGCCTACAAACCTAGCAGGGATACTTCACGCGTTGCGCAATGCGTGAAGTATCCCTGTTAGGTTTGTAGGCGCCAGTGCGTCGTCGCTCCGCTTTGTGTTGGGCTCTAATATTTAATCTGGCGGAGTCAGCGTTATTCAACTCATGATTTTGAAATGTTTGCACATCCTGTATGGATTGTCCTCATTTTAATTGATGACCAAAAATATGTATTAAAGGAAAATATAATGTGTGTTTTGTAAGTATTAAAGTGGTTCCGTATCAAACTTAATAATTTCCAAAGCACACAAATTTCTACACAATTTCTTATAGCCTATTATAATCGATGGCGAAAAAGCAACAGCCAGGCGATAAAGTGTAAAGCCCGGCGATAGGAACTATAGCCCGGCTGCATACTTTTTTATCGCTTCGCATAGCCCGGCCGTATGATTTTCTCCGCATTCTACAGCCAGCTATATGCTTTTCTGTAGCCTTCTTGAGCCGGCTACAAGAATTCTTATGGTATTCTGAAACGCAGCTCTTATCGCCAATTTTTACCAGGGAAAACTTTTTTTTGGAAAAAAAATCGATTTATTTGGTGCCTTATCTTCTTAACTAAAACAACGTTCAACTCAAATCTCTGGTCTAAAAAGCGCCTACTGAACCAATCATTTTGTACGACTAAGATTTTTCTCAGTACGTCCATCTTTACAAAGAATTGAAAGCGCACTCTAATGACGACAACTCACGTGGAGAACCTGCCGTAAATTGCTCCTGCCGAACCCTAAATTGAAAGCCTCGCTTATTTTCGAACGTAATTCCTGCACCTTGTAAATCCCGGATCCCACTTTGAACTTACGTACGCGCATTTGATGAGCGACCGGCGGAACCTCGAGTGGAGCCACTCGCAAGGCTCAAGAATGTCTGGCACTTAGGATGATCGGGGCACAAGCGCCGACGCCGTGGATCCCGTGATTTATGCAAACCGCTCGACACGCGAGTCGAGGAAAACCAACTGAAATTAAGTGACTCCAATTTCAGCAGAAACCCAAACGAAAGGCACACGCGTGATAGGAACGCTGCCGCGCCAAGGAAAAACGCCGTATGAACCTTCAAGCGTTACCAAATTTCCTTTGATAAAACACGGATTTCATGGTTAACTTGAGAATATTTTCCTTCCAATTTTACCGACGATTTTCTTCGCAATATCACATAAAGTTCCTGAAAATTTCAAGGAAAAATATTCATAACTTTTCTTGAAAATGAACATTTAACCGAAGGAAATTTGGCAACTCTGGAATGTTGATAGGGCGTTGTTCCTTAGCACGGGAGCGTGGGGGTGGGACGGGAGCCTCGAGGTAGCTCCATCGTTTTACGTTAATAGAATCTGCCTTTGAGACGACTATAGGCGGCTCCTTCCTTTCCCGACACTGTGAAATCGTTGGCTAAATTATTTACGCCGTCGGGTTGTCAGCCTCCGTTCAAGCTCACCGCTTTCGCCCATGTTACCCCGCGGAATGCACCGGCTTAGGAACCGTGTCATCGTCAACGTTCTGCGTTGACGTATCGGTCAAAGTGCGGTTTTACTTCTTATCGGCCTCCCTCAGAGCCCAGAAAAATGAATCGGTACAATCAAAATGAGTGTGATCCAATTCTTCAAAATCCCCCCCCCCCTCCCATTTTTGAAGCTCTCTTTACTCTCGTGAGATCCGCAGGTTTTGTAATTTTTACAGTGCATCAGCCCTGAGTCCATTTTGACTCTTCGCATTTTTACTTTTTATACCGTCAAAAATCACCAAAAAAAAAAAAAAAAGAAAAGAAGAAAAAATATCTCTCTTTTGCAGCATAAAATAGAACATTGGAAATCGCCTATGAGTCATTCAATGGAGTCAGTACAGCGCTCTGACGACTCAAATTACAGCTTATGAAGAGTCTATTTGCCACCGCGGGTCTCTAGCACTACTAAAATAAATGACGGGACGTTTTGCCCTGAAGACTTAGAGGTTACGTGGCATTCGCGGTTCTGTGCATCTATCACTCGCGATCCGAGGAGCGAATAGTTAGATACCACTGCTTTCTCGAGTAATATGGTAAGGACAACCAGAGGATTCAAAACTACAAAAAAAACTGCCTCCCCCCACCAAATAAAAGGAATTTCGACCTTTTAAATGTACTAATTCAAATATATTTCAGAGATCGCCCACAAACGATCTGAGCGATGAAATCGAGTGGTGTACAAGTTAAAGTTCGTAGATCAACGTTATTTATGATGATGATGTGTAAGTTTAGTAGTCGCTTTTAAGCCCGTATCACACGATCAAAGTGGAGCTCTGAAAGTGGCACTAATTCTTCAATTTCTCAGCTCTAGCTCTGCACGGGATTCCTTGAAAATTTCAAGTTGCGATCTATGATGTGCTCCGAACACATCGGTTACCGTCAAAGGTCGTTAGCTGACGACCTTTTGGAAGTTTACAGTAAACAATGCCATCGATGAGCCTTTTAAGAGCTCCCCTTTGATAGTGCGATATAGACATTATAGGGCATTGGGGCGCTCTGCGACGCCTGATCGCTGTACTAGAATATATCGAGGTAGAGTTTTTATATGACCCAAATTTCATTGTAAAATCGGAGAAAACGCCGGTTGCATTTCTAAAAATAAGAGTTAATTCACAGGCGGATTCGGACAACTCGAACGGGCGGGGCGGGGGGTTCTGGGGGGTCTCCTTCAGAATATTTTTTTCATTTTTGAACTAATATGCAGTTTTAGTTTGAGTCAATGTCACCATAGAAAATTGCCAAATGTAAGCATCTTTCCGTCTTTTTTTCTTCCTTCTCTTTTACTTCCTTCCGTTTATCAGTTGAAGAAGGGGGGCGTACACACTCCCTACCCCCGTCCCCCTTGGATCCGCTTAAGAGTTAATTTGCCAGGAAAGAGAGGAGCAGAAGAAAAAGAAGGAAAATCAGTATTTTTAGAAAATTCAGATTCTTTAGAAATTAGCCGATGCGCTGTTCCTCTTGAAGGAGCGAGATTTCTGATCCTATCAGGATTTCTTATGCGTTCTGCTCTCCTGCGAACTGGAATTTGAAAATCAATTGCTCGGATCCGACGACACGGATTCCCGCTTTGCATAGCTCGGCACTAGAATGACGTCATTACTCCTCCTGCCTTTGTGCCCGCAGTTGTGTTTGAGATACGAGTCCTCACGACACAGATTTCCTCGCACCGAAAAACATAAAACAGAGCAGCACCGCTGCCGGTCCGCTCTGAAAACAGTGGAGCAAGAGCAGTATCAAATTCAAACGCATTTACTGCCGTGCTAAGGAAAAACCCCGTATGAACCTTCAGACGTTGCCAAGTTTTCTTCGATAAAACGAGAATTCCCCGGTAAACTTATGAATATTTTCCTCCCAGTTTTTCAGATAATTTTATTCGAAATTTCACCTTAAGGTTCTGAAAATTCGAAGGGAAAATATTCATAACTTTCCTAAAGAATAAACATTTTATCTAAGGAAACTTGGCAACTCTCGAATGTTGATACGACGTTCTTACTTAGCAAGGCAGTTCACATCAGAGGGCTCGTACGCCGCACGTATTTGCATCAAAGGGGTATTTGCTTCAGATCTGGGCCCTGAGACCCATAAGAATACAATGAAATCAGAGCCCATGTCACAATGGAGATGAGTCCTTTTTATTTGAATACGTCCATTTTGAAGGAGACCGAGGAACGTGACGGCAAACGAGAAAATGTGCCGTGGAGCGTGGGTAATGTAGCGCCGCCAGCAATGCTACGCTGACGCCAAAATTCCCAAAAATTCCACACAATCCCACGCTATGAGACGTCAATTTTTAACCATTTGCCAATATTACTTCGAGCACGACCAAAAATCCCGCAGAACGGCTTATTTCAACGTAGATGGACCATCGTGCTAGGGAAAAATGCCGTAAGAAAATTCCGACGCTGCAAAATTTCTCCTCCTGAAATATGAATTTTCAGGAGAACTTATAACAGTTTTCCTTTCAACTTTCCGCAAGCTTCCAATCGAAATTTCGTTCTATTTGAGCTTTTGATACTCATTTTGCAATGTACTTTCTTGTATTACATTATTGATTAAAGTCCTCAGTATTTCGTTTTATCTCTTGCCACTTGTTTATTTTTAATCCTCCTATGAAAATTACAAATTTGCTAAGTACAATCCTAACTTGAGCACTCTTTATCTATGCGGTCGCGACTGCAAAAAATGAATAGAAAAACCGACAAGGCCAGCTGCAGCGTGGAGACTTCAATCAATGTTAATCTACCGTCGCGTTGGTAAGGCGCGATGATACAACTATTCGTACTCTCCGGAATGCAGGGAGGTATCACGCCGCAATTGAAGGCGTTTTCAAATCTGCCAAGTGCTATCTTGCCTGTGGCGTAACATTTACTTTCGGAATCAACGCTTTGATTTGCCTAACGATGACCTAGGACCAAGAGGTAGACAATTTGATTGGCGATCCGAACATAATTTGCAAAAACTCGCTTGTTTAAGTTCTCATCCCGACATTCATGAGTAATTATCATCAGGCGAATTTTATTAAATTTCTGCTCCACAAGTTGCTCATGATTCATCATGTGGCGAAATGTAGCGGTGACCTCCGAATGGTTTCACCTCGCTCGATTACACTGCTTAGATTGTCAGAGCGGACGAGCGCACAAAATATACATATTATCTATGAATTATTAAAGCACTTGAAAATTTCAAGAAAAAATAATCACCAGGGTGTCTCGTTTTTTTTTTCATTTTGAGAAATCCTGATTTTTCCTGATTTCTGAATGCTAAATCCGGAATTCATTATTTTTCCAAATCCTGATTTTTTGCGGAGAAAAATGTAACTTCACAAAAATAGCTCGATAAATAAAATCCAATCGGACGACCGACTTTTCTCAAATTATAATTTTACGACCGATTTTTCCTCAAATCCTGATGAAATCGGGATTATATCCTGATTGACCTCAAATCCTGATGGATCGGAAAAATCGGCAAAATCCTGATGCTAGAAACCCTGTTCATCAACTTTACAGAAAATGAAAGTATTATTTGGAGCAATTCGGGCACCTTGGAACGTTCTTTCGGATTTGGTGGTAGAGCAGAGCACAAGCACAGGTGTTACGGGACAGGCAAATTTCCGCGGGGGTCAACTTCTCCGACCAGATCGGCAGGGCCGCAGGGTTGCAACCCGAAGGAGAAAAACACTCTGCTGAGGTCAAAAACCAAACGAAGTTGCTTTACGGATTTTGGCCGGTGTATGTATCCGTCCCGAAATTGGTCGGGAAGTGGGTCGAGAATTTCGGCTGTGGTCGTCATTTCTGCCAACGATCAAGCCGGACGCACCGTCGCGTCGTCTCCCAGACCAGAGGGAATTTAGTTTTGTTGTAACACAAGTTGGCAGTAAGTCAAAAATTTAGCCAAATCAACCCATGGAAACTGCGTACACAGTTTAAAAACTCCGTATTTACGATTACTTTGAGTTAATTTTATTTCGGCCAGGTCAGCCAAAAGGACTTGGTTGATAGTCCAAATTTTTGGTTAAATTGACCGAAACCACATTTTACTCTCATTGTCAGACATCTGAGGATAAAAAAGTGTTCTGCTGAACTACTGTACTCTTGTTTCTCTCGGTGCCACACAGAGATTGCGACTTGCGAGGGGCAATTGGACTACATTTTTCGATTTGGAACAATAAATTCTGGCTCTTCTGTAAAAACACTTCTGTGCATATGGAAACTAATGGGACATGCGTTTTTTTTAAACCGGGCTAGACTTTATAGTTCCAAATTGCAAAATGTAGTCCAACTGGTTCAATCTTGGGGGCTCGCGCCTGATTTTTGACGAGGATGCAAATTTTCAACCCACATACAGACTTGGTCAGTGTAACACGAAGAAAATCTAACGACAGGTTTACGTTACGACGTATTCCAGTTGCCAGGTTCATACAGCACCGGTTACTTTTTTTTAGTGCGTAGAACCGGCAACTTGGAGGGCGCAGCGCATCGCGTTGCAGTTGGCGTGTTTTAAAAGCCGCCACTTCACTTGGGCGGTCACGCGTATAGCCCTGCCTCGCTAACCAACAACCACATAAATCCGATTGCTAAGCCCACGTGGATACGCGGTTCTGACGGAGCGCGGTTTACCCGCGGACGGAGCGAAAAGGGCACCGGATGAAAATAAAAGCAGAGCTTGAAAAAAGGAAGGTAGAAACAAAGGCTCGGGCGATGCTGGGAGAAAAAACATTTGGGGAATGCTGTTAACGCGCGCATGTTGAGGATGCAGGCATGGACCGATGTAGACAAATCTGAAAAATCACAGGAAAAGAAAACGCAATACCTGTTATTTAGGAGGGTGGTTTCAGTTACTTGATTCGGGAGAGCTCACTGCCAGAAAGCAGGGTTGCCACAGAATTCAGAAA
Source organism: Bemisia tabaci (assembly GCF_918797505.1). NCBI lineage: Eukaryota > Metazoa > Arthropoda > Insecta > Hemiptera > Aleyrodidae > Bemisia > Bemisia tabaci. The sequence continues at coordinate 51,477,303 of NC_092799.1, read as the reverse complement.
ATGAAATTCCCTGACATTTCCCAGACACATTTTGGTGGAATTCCCTGACACATTTTGGTGGAATTCCCTGACACATTTTGGCGGCATTCCCTGACATTTCCCTGACACATTTTGTTGGAATTCCCGAACAATTGAAGATGTGACGGATGGTTAAAAAGGCACAACTGAAAATAGCTTTCAGGCAAAATGTGTTGTTCGAAACCTCAAACCCATTCTAGAGAGCAAATGATGGTGATTTAACAAATTTTACCTAGCATATTCGTCATTTTCCTTAAAATTTCCCAGTTTTCCCTGACTTTTTAAAATTCCCTGACATTTCCCGGGTTTCCCTGACTGTGGCAGCCCTGTTCAGAGGTTTTAGAGGTGCTGCTTGCTGTTTTAGGAACAATTAAATTGCAGGGAAATCTGGCATGGATAAAACAATGATGCTAGGAGCTAAAACACGGCAACTTTACAAGGGATGGCTATAACTGGACGGGAGCAGTGGTGAAGGTGCGTTGGAATATTTACGAGAGCTATTAGCTCGGGCCTCAGAGGAAATTATACTGCTTGCCCCGCCTCGCACTACCGCAATCTCTCCACCCGAAAACCATTATTTTACATGTTATTCCTTCCATTATCATTGTTTGGTTCATACTCTTTGCTTCAACGATCGAAACATGGAAGTTGGATTTCAACGCCATTAAATACAGTGAAAAGGCACGGGAACCACTAATTTGAATGTATAGAGGAAGGGAAAAAACCGAAGACAGATACTGCCGTGCTAAGGAAGAACGCCGCATGAGCCATCGAACGTTGCCAAGTTTCCTTTGATAGAAACCGAATTGACAGGAAAAATTGGAGATATTTTTGTCCAAAATTTCAGACAATTTTGTACGCACTTTAATCCGAAATAATTGAAAATTTTAAGGAAAAATACGCATGAATGTCGTCAAAAATACATGTTTTATCAAGGAAAATTCGGCAACTCTCGAATGTTCATACGGCGTTTTTCCTTAGCAGGGCAGTATTTATCCCATTCATTCTTACGGCCCTCAAATAACTGGCACCCTCTGTCTTTCCAACCCGTCTCTCGTTCCTTTTGGCATAAATACATCCATGCATATGTATGTATAACAGTCAAGCGAGATTTTTTTGGATTTTGAAAAAAAAAACGGAGTTTTAAGTTGAAAACATCGCAAAGAAGCTAATGTTACAAAATAACTTAAAATTCGAACAGGGACGCTAAAAAATGAGCGTTGGTGTCCGATTTCCTCGAAAAGTATACAGTGAGATGAGTTCTACTCAAATGACTCATCCCTATTTTTTTTTTGGGGGGGGGGCGTGATAAGTCACTATACCCTTCAAGTGATTGGAATGGAAGACGATTGTAAGAGGAGAGAGAGGGAGCGCAAAGCAAAGTATAAAACTTTGCCTAGGGGCATTTTCGAAGAAACAGTGATTAATGATTTCCTATAGATTTTGATGGAAATTAATAATAGATGTGACAAGTCGCTGAAAGATTGCTTCCGAATTTCTAACTTTTGAGAGTAAAAAAAGTAATTTCGGTTAAAAGGTATTCCTACCTGATTCTAAAAATTCCTTTTAAAACGGTCAATTTTACTTCATTTTTTCATAGCCACAACGCGATTGTTTCTCCAAGAAAATCTCTATTATTTTCGTCAAAAGTTCCTGAGGTCGTAAAAAAATGGATGGTATGGACGAAGGTTAGCCCAATTACATTGTAAGTCGCCGAACTTCTCATGTATTATTTTTTCAACAAAGAACCAAGAAACATGAAGCATTAAAGCTTGCTATAAATTTCCTCTGCATTTCAAAAAACATAGTTACAAAAGTTTTAGAAAAGTTCAGTTTCAGAATTTCGTTTTTTTTCCTGTGAAAAAATTAAACATGAGAGGAAATACACCTGTTGCAAACTTCAGCTATGACAAACGAAGAGTTGATTTTTATGAAAGGAAATGGCTCAAAAATCACGATGAGCGCATCAGGAAAGTCTAAATACACTCCTAACTTCACAACCTGCGTAAGAAATCTGCGTTTTTTTTAAAAAAAAAAAAATTCCCGCTTCAAAACTAGTACTACGGCACAGATGAACATTTCGTAAGAGGAGTCATTCATTCCATCCGATCCTTGCGCACTAGGATGCTACGCAATATTCAACATGGCCGACGCCAACCCGCCAAAACTCACGTGATGAGACGGGACTTTAGCAACCGGCGTGTTTTTTTCCGTTTCCCTTGCGTTGATAAAGACGATGGTGTCCTTCTCACGATTTGCGCGCAAAAGCGGCAGCCATGTTGAAAATTGCGTAGCATCCAAGTGCGCAAGAGTTGGATAGAACGACTCTAACGAAATATTCACCTGTGCCTTAATATCATTTTTGAAGCGGGAAGCTTTAAAAATGCATATACATACATACGAGTCGCTGTTATAGCGCTCTTTGGCGCTTTGCGACATAGTCCGGGAGCACATGTAGTCCCGTGGGACCGTTAATGATACAAGTTGGCGAGATGGCTTGATCTCTTCGTCTTGATGTCCTGAAACAGAATTTCGATGCTGCCAGGCTCAATTTTTCCCGGAACACCCTTAAATTCAAGATGGCGCCCAAAATGGCCGCCACGGGGGTGAAGTGGGTGAAAGTGACTCCCATGGTCGACATGTATGTCGATTCCTATGTATTTTTGGTCGAAAATTTCAAATATATGCTTAAAAATGTACTCCGACTTCTTAAAGACCCTTAAATCCAAGATGGCGGCCAAATTTCCCCTCCTGAAAGTCAAACGACCACGTGTGCTCCTATATGACATGTGAGGTATCTTTCATACCATTTTTTGGGCCGTAAAATCGAAAAATGATGTTAAAAAATCCTTTGCGATTCATTTAAGGCCTCAAATTACAAGATGGCGGCCAAAATTGCTGAAATTTTGGAACCAAAAATTCTATAATAGCTTCTCATATCATGTGACGTATCGAACCCCATAGATTTCTGGTCGTAGAATCCAAATCTTGAATTCAAAATTCACCCCGGCCCCTTGGGATGTCCAAAATCCAAGATGGCCGCCGAAATTATCCCTTACAGGCTCATACAGTCAGCCTTGACCTTAGAATAGCAAGATATGTATCCATTTACAGGTTTATTGGGTCGTAGAATTCATAAATTAAGGTTAAATCAACCTTTCAAACTATTAAGAACCCCCCCCCCCCCTTCAGCATAAATTTAATGGGCAAGATAGCAAATCATAATGAATAAAGGATTATGTAGCTTTAGGAAGATTAGACTAAACGAGATAGGATTGTCTTTTTTTTGGCAGTAATAAAAATGCGAGGTTTTATTTACAGACAAAGTAACAAAAGGAGAAAAGGTTTATAAAGCGACATGATACACACATCAATGGTGTACATTTTTGGAAGAAAACGAAGCAAGCACAGGTTTTTGATAAGAATTTAGGGCGTTTTTGGTTTTTCTCTGGGTTCAGTCTTTTCAATGGGCATTAGGAAAATAGTTCAAAGGAGAATACTAGAAGAGGATCCTTTCAGGATGCCTCGCAACTTATCCTTTGTAATAAATCATTCATAAACAAGAGCACTAACACTAAACAATCAATTGCATTTTGTAGCACCTAGCTATTCGTAGAAATGTAAGATATTCTTGGTAACGCGAATATTTCTAATTAACTGTTACCAAGGAAATTAACAAAAAACAAAGCAAGAAGAAGAAAAAACCGGGCTTGTAAACAGTTAAGCAACATGAACTTTCAAAATTGAACTAAATTATCTTTTAAATGTCTGATAACTAATTTTTTCTGAACATCCCATCAATAACGAGAGGCATAAACCAAATTATTTTTTAAACAATTTTGTCTAGAGTTTTTAACTATTTGTACACCGATAACACCGGTCAACATGGGTTCCGTCCTTCGAACCAAACCAATTTTTTTCGATTCCTAGGTACTACAGAAGCCCGAAAATGGCCATATTAACTTCAGGAAAATTGGCTGGTCCTCAGGGCGCCGCAATTTTGAATTTTGCAAAATTAAGAAAACTCACGATTAGATATTTGCAAATATCTCCTCAACGGTTCATCTCACGAAAAAACCAAAAAACCAGTGGAAAGAGCATAAAATTTCCTATAGAAATCATTCTCTTTTATTTTTTCTAACTTAATTTTTTGGTCGTGAAATTAACGTTTTCTTCAAAAATTAGCTTAAAAGAAGGCGTATTTTTGCTGATTTTAGGAGAAACTTTGCTTCATACCTCCAGCCACAATTATCTGAGAAAAAAACTGTTATGCTCATTGAAAAGAACGTAAAATTTACTACTAAAAAACATATGTCATTAGTTCCTAGACTTGATTTAATCCTGTGAAACAGCAGTTTATCAGCTCCGCCCTTAAAATGTGATTTTTTCTACCATTTTCCCTAGAATCACGATAAAAAGAGAAAAATCTCTGAACACGTGACCCGAACTGTGTAAAAAGGTGGCAAAATAGTACTGGGTCCACACTTGGGGGGGGGGGGGGGGGGGGGGGGGACAGTAGAGTGGAAATGCCGATTTGCAAACACCTGAGATGTCGAAATGTAACCTAACCTAAGTTCAGTGTTGCCGTGTGACCTAACCCAAGTACAGCGTTGCCGTGTGACCTAACCCAAGTACAGCGTTGCCGTGTGACCTAACCTAACCTAACCTAACCTAACCAAACCTAACCTAACCTAACCTAAGTCCATTTCAGTCGCGGGTTGCGTGCCTCGCCGACCTAAGGTGCAGATATGCGGGTTGCATACCTTACGGACGGGAGGCGTCCTATGTTGGTCGCGCACCTCGCCGGTGCTCAGCGATAATTTGTGATGTGCATTCCTCACGACTCCTATGAAATGCGGGTTGCATACCTTACGGACGGGAGGCGTCCTATGTTGGTCGCGCACCTCGCCGACGATCAGCGATAATTTGTGATGTGCATTCCTCACGAACCCATGAAATGCGGGTTGCATACCTTACGGACGGGAGGCGTTCTCATGTTGGTCGCGCACCTCGCCGGTGGTCAGGGATAATTTGTGAATTGCATTCCTTACGAATCTCCTGAAATGCGGGTTGCATACCTTACATACTCCAGGCGTTAACATGCGGGTTGCATACCTTACGGAAAAAGGCGCTAATACGCGGGTTGCATACCTTACGAGAGGACGGCGTTTACCTAGCCTAACCTCTACACCCCCTCAAATGGATGACGTCATCCCACCCGCACTTTGATGTTCCCGCGCCGATTCAGGTGATCCTCTGTCAACTCCTCCTCCGGCCGCCGTTCAGGGTCCGACCAAGTTTAAACCTGCATCAAAGGCGCAGATCCGCGCTCGGATCGAACGCTGTCCGAACGAGTCTGAGCCTGTCGGGACAAGTCTGAACCTGTTCGGGTCTCTTTTCCCTCGTGCGACCGGGAACAAATTCCGAACCTGCCCGACGTTGCCACCTCGTGACTCCTTCATCTCTGCGACGTTGCCGCTCCCCCGGTTATAATTTAATGCTTTTCCACCATCGTTCGCACCCCCCCCCCCCCGACCCATGCTGATAACAGGAAAATAAAGTAAGAAACAAAGGGTTCGGTTTATTGGTGATTTATTATCGTTAAAAAGAAAGCGTTACATAAAATGCATTAGAATGAAATATCGTGAATCTCACATCCTAATCGTACAGACGCTTCTTGAAAATCTTACAAACTAAGTATTACAAATTTCAAAGAAAATTGTAAATTCGAGGAAATATTAAAGACAAGAAAAGTCAGTAGATTTTCTTTACAGTTCCTGAAAGTGATTGATAAGAGAACGTTACGTTGTGAACCAGAATAGCGTAAGCGGATGTTCCTTGTGGGATATTTTCGTGTGCTTCCAAATCGATTTGAATATCCAGGGGGCCCGGTTTCAGGACATCTTCGTACAAGCATCGCATCACGAACATCGGATTCTCTGCTTTGAACTTCTTCTTGGAGAGAGGAGGTTCGCACAGCTTTTCCTCTTGTGAAAAGTCCGTTATAAAGCTGAGGTAGTTCTGATAGAAGAAAGCAAACTTGTCGTTGTCAAAATCCTCGTTCAGATTCTCGTACGGGATAGAATTGTTGTTCAAATGGACTTTGAAAGAGCGCAGCTTAATATGGTCGAATTTACTGGCATCCACCTTCTCGTTGTCGGATCTGTTGGTCTGGAATACTAGAACGATGAATGACGGAGCCTCCACATTGCTGGTCGTCATGAGCTTCCAAGTCTCCCTTTGATTGGTCGGCAATTGAGGGTACTCGTGCAATTCCCAGCTGCGAAACGACAACGGATAAGAAGTGTCACGTCTGATCTCGTCCAGAATGGCTTTCTCCACACTCAAATTGTACTTGATTTGCGGCATGAGCCATTGAACTTTGGTGAGATTGAGGGATGCAGCATCAGATTCGGCACCTTCCTTCAGCGTATATGCGTTCTTATCGGTGCGAGCACGGATGAGCACGAGTTCTTGTTTCTGACGGAAAATGGCGCCCTTGTAATCGTGAGCAAAGCCCAGGAAGAGACTCAGCGGAATGAGAGCGCTGAACGACTTGTCGCTCACGTTGACAACAGGTGAGCCCCAACCGGCGTTTTCAAGTCCCGCAACTTCATCCTTGGTGCAAGTCAGCAGGGTGCGGACGGTACTGGAGATGCCCACGTTCTTGGCTCGATCCACTTCCTTGCCGTCTAACTCGTAACGCACTTGATCGAATAAGAAGGCGAAGGCATTGTTGGATAAAAGTACAGTCTTGCCATCGTCAGCAGCCGCGTCAGCCCTCTTTGGCGTGTAGGTCAGAGTTCCTTCAATGTAGATTTTGGAATCACCGGGCACGGTATACAAATCCTGGCTATTGATCGGAATCCGGATCTCGTCGGTGTTCCGGAAACTGGAGATGTACGGGTGATATTTATGATCCTGATAATACTTGATGTCCTTGAATCGATCCATGGCGAGAATCAATCGATAACAATGTATCCGAGTTGCTGGAGAGCACTTCTGAAGTAAGGTGTTAAGCGCTTGCGCGTCTGTCTCGGACTGAGCTTGAGATGCAAAGCGCACGACCTATTTAAGCCTCTTCGCTTACCCATCTGATTTGATATGCAGCCGAACAGTCACCACTTCTCCTCCGAAATCGACCGGTTTATCGTCTTGATCGACAATACTGATACTCAATCGATCGATCGTCGAGGTATTTATACGATTGTAAATGATTGTCCGCGGAGACAGCGCCATCTTGTAGCCGGGTGGGACATTGGGGCTAAAGGCGAAAATCGTATGAGCGATGGATCCGTTCATATAACATCCTGTCGCGATATTGCATTCGACCCTGATCGTGTTGATGGTGAAAATATCGATAGGCAATGCAGACTCGTGCCACGTATTTGCTTCGTAAACTTTCTTCTCGAATCCCAACAATCGACCTATCGAAGCTTCATTACTGAAATCCACTTCGTATGCACATTTGAGGGAGCACTTTAGAGTATTGTTGTTGGCTTTCAGCGTGAGATTGTCGGCGCCCAATTTCTCTTTCAGGTATTCTTCTATAGCTGTGATTTCGTAGGCTCCACGAGGTATGACGATCTCTTCCTTGTCAGCCCCGTAACGAAACTTTTGATTCGTATGGTCCACGTTCGGTATCGCGTTGTAAGCGACAAACTCGACGAGTCCAACATAATGGGTTTTGCCGGGATCCAGCACCAGAGGTGGTGAGAAAACATTTTCGAGCACGTTGCTCCTTCCACTCAGCAGGATAGTCTCACTCATTGTGACGTCGGATCCCAGTGACGCGCTGCTTTTATAAGAAACGAGAGACAAAGATGGCCGCAAATGACGGTTCCGTAAGCCTGTTCTGCGCTGAAATTGTACTCGATTAACGAGCTACCACCGAGGTATCGAGTGAGTTCCGATGGTGGCGCAACATCACCAAAACTATTGTAGTAGAGGGTACGAGAGCCTCTCTTGCTGTAGGCGACCCAATGTGTTCCAGATCCTTTACTAGAATCCAAATTGATGATTGCACACTCGTTTTCTTCGGGTTTCATGTTGATCAGTTGATCGCGCATAAAAACACCCCGAAAATGTGGGATTTTGAGTTTCTTCGCCACACGTTTCAACTCGATATCGGTCAACGGTTTCAGTGGTAGCTCGTTGATTAGTTTAAATCAGGAGCCCAGGGTCTCAGGTAGAGTCCGTATCCGGACCGGTAAGGCGCGAGATAGAGACCTTTGCCGACACGAACCTCCTTCGATTTTTTGGCGATGGTAGACTTTATTTTCTTGGACGTCGGATCGATAGAATCAGGCTTCACGCCGAGTTGCTTCAACACCACTTTCACACCTGCATCTCCCTCTTTCGGTAGTGGAATCACACGGGTAGTGACTTTCTTTCGCTTGGGAGGTGTTTTGGCATCCTTCGAAATGCACGAACCGACGATCGGTGTATTTTTCTTCTTGGTCTTGTTCTTGGGACTTCCCATTCCCATCTTCGCTTTTAGCTTCATCGCGTTCGTAACGGCGTAAGCTGCTGCACGTTCTCCGAGAGAGGAATCTCCCGCTGTGACGCGTTGCCAGGCTTTGTCGGCCAACTCCAAGTCGGCTCTGTTCCTCTCCTTGGTGTCGCTAGTTTTGCTATAGGCAATGTCGTGGTCCTTACAAGCTGAGTCCAGGCCGTTGATCGGTGGATCTCCTCGAGCCAGACGCTTCTCCAGTTTCGTTCCAGGCCCGCAGTATCGGTACCCTCCCGGAATGTGCGCCTCGATCGGGAGCAAGTTGATGAGCTTGTTCAACACACCCTTCCCGTGTTTCCTCTTCAACGCCATGATGTCAACTAAGTTTCGCACAACACGAGCGACTTCTTATATACCGTTCCTCGACTGAGCTCTGATTGGTCAGGAGACTCTTTAAAACACTTATGTGAACCCGTTCACAAAGTTGAAAATCAGAAGCGGAATCCAAACGGAAAAACCCAGTTTATAACCGGGAAACCCAAGTCTAAAACCGCCAAACTGCACTTCGGAATCACAGTAATCGAGTTTAAACCTCAAAAACCGAAATAAAAAACCAAAATAACCAAATTTGAAACCGAAGGAACCCTGTTTCAAACTAGGAAAACCACTTTGAAAACCCAAGTTTAAAACCACTGAAACCAAGTTTAAAACCACTGAAACCAGGTTTAAAACCACTGAAACCGGGTTAAAGCACTGAAACCAAGTTTAAAACCACTGAAACCAGGTTTAAAACCACTAAAACCAGGTTAAAGCACCGAAACCAGGTTTAAATCCAATGAAAGCAGGTTTAAAACCACTAAAACCAGGTTTAAAACCACTGAAACCAGGTTTAAAACCAATGAAACCAGGTTTTAAACCACAAAATATATTTAGAAACCACCATATTTCAGTTTAAAACCCCCAAAAACTGAGTCCAAAACCGATATAACCACATTCCAAACCGGAGAATCTCTGTTCAGAACCAGGAAACCCGAGGTTAAAACCATTAAACACGATTGTCATCTCCGGAACCTTGTTAAAAACCAGAAGAACCACATTGGAAACCGACAAACTCCAGTTCAGAACCGAGAATACCCCCTTTGAAACCACTTCAATCCAGTTTAATCCCAAAAACCGAGTCAAGGAGGCAATATAACCACATTTGAAACCGAAGAAACCCTGATTCAAACCAGAAAAACCACAATTATAACCGGTAGAACCTTGTTCAAAACGTGAAAAACCACATTGAAAACCGGAAAACCCTGTTTGAAACCACTGAAACCAGGTTTAAAACCACAAAAACCACGTTGAAAACCGGAAAACCCTGTTTTAAACCACTGAAACCAGGTTTTAAACCACTGAAACCAGGTTTAAAACCACAAAACCACATTGAAAACCGGATAACCCTGTTTTAAACCACTGAAACCAGGTTTAAAAACCGCAAAAACCACATTGAAAACCGGAAAACCATGTTTCAAATTACTGAAACCAGGTTTAAAACCGCAAAAACCAACTTGGGAACCCAAAAGCACCTGTTCAAAACCGAGATACCGTCCGGTTAGGTCACCTTCCTATCCGAGGATATATAAATACGACTCCAAACGCAGGTCCGGTATCAGTCTTGCAATGAGGCTCGAACAGCAAAGTCAGCGCCTCTGGGTGAAAAATGTCGATCCGCACTCGGGCAGCATGGCGAATCGGCAACATCGGCACAGTGACCTCCTGCCCGACTCGATTAGGTGTATCATTTGCGGACCATCGAATTGTGGAAAAACCAACGTCATGGTGTGTCTCCTTCTCGAGCCTAACGGACTGCGCTTCCGAAACGTCTACCTCTACTCGAAAACTCCATTCCAGCCGAAATACGAAACATTAGGTCAGATTCTAGGCGATGTTGAGGGAATGGGTTTCTTCGTCTTTTCGGACAATACAGAAATCATGAAACCCAGAGACGCGGCTACAGACTCCATCTTTATTTTCGACGATGTGGCCTGTGATAAGCAGAACACCATGCGAGAATATTTCAGTATGGGTCGTCATAGCTCGGTCGATAGTTTTTACCTGTGTCAAACGTACAGCCGTATCCCAAAACAGCTGATTCGGGACAATGCCAATGTAATCGTTCTCTTTCGACAAGACGAAATGAACTTGAAACATGTCTACGATGACCACGTAAACACAGATATGACCTTCGATGAGTTCAAGAAGATGTGCGCCCTCTGTTGGCGAAAAGACAAGTACGGTTTTCTGGTAATATCCAAAGACAGCGATATAGATAACGGACGGTATAGGAGAGGTTTCGACACCTATATAAGGAGGTGATCCATCCTCGATCGGTCAGTGCCGGTTATCATCATGGAGCATATGGACGATATTATACGCTCGCGCGAGATCATCAAGCGCAAATACAACGCTTTGCGTCGCGGCGAGGAGGAGACATCGAAGGCGTTAGAGAAAACGTTCAAACCGATCGCTGACCCACTCAAAGCTATCCTGCGAATGAAAGACTCACCGATGCAAACATCGTTACTACCGATCAAGAAAGAAGAGGAAATGGAACCACCGGTGAAGAAAGGAAAAATAGAAGACCCCGAAATAGAAGACCTGCCAGGCCATTCGAAAGAAGAAACAAGCGACCAAAAGGCGGAGGAAGAAGATACGACCGATACTGATTCAGCCAGTGACATGGAGGAAGGATCAGATTGGGAAGATGCTCGTGAGGACGATCCGGAAGATAACAAGGGTCTCGATGATACCAAGCTTCTGGACTCGTACGTTGGATCTAATTTCGGGCCTATATCCTCGTCGTATTTTCGTGACATGATTTCGAACGTTGACAGTTTCGATCACGTCAACGGAGTCAGAGTGGGTCAAAACGGTGAATGGATGCTGGGTGACAAATCGATCCGGTTCGATAAGGATGATAATATGTTGATCGGCGACCAAACGTTCGCTCCGTCCAAGGGTCTTTTCGACCTCATTTTCAAACGTTCACCGCAAGAGTACAGCACCGACGACTTGGAACAGTATAAAAAAGTTCTCGATCTGACAAACGCTCACAGAAGATCTTACGTCGCGAGCAACCCGGTACGAGGGACGAGAGCGAAAAAGTACAAAGATATCATCAAAAAACTTTATCCCAAAACTACAAATTTACAAACCGGCTCCGGAATCTTCGTCCCGTTGGAGTCTAAACGCACTTACGTCTACTGGGACGACCCGAACGAGTTGGTCGAACGCCTCCTATTGCTGGTTGCTTCTAGAAACGCCGGGAACACCGGTGTGGAGCGAGAGATTCTAAGTATCGAGGAGGAGCTACGTGAAGCAGGCTACATCCGCTAGGTCAACATGGGGTCCGTGGATAAATTCGGCAGACCGTTACCGCAGACAGCCCTCGGTACCGGAAAAAGCCTTCCCGTACTCGAGGGAATACGATTGGACTCGGACAAAAACTACACGGCGCTCAAGAAACGCATCAAGATGGTCGCGGATCCCGAGGAAGAGTCCGACGCCGTCAACCTGTCTTGGCTGAACAAACGCCTCTACGAGCTAGAGAAACGGGTCGAGGCTAGCATCGAGAAGTCGCGAGAAACTCTATTGACCGACTTGAGATCCAGGGATGAATTGAAAATTCTGGAGGTTCCTGAAACCGCTCCATCGGCTCGAGATGAATATTCAGTAGTGATGATGGATACAGTGTCGGATATTAAAACGTACGACAAGCAGTGATGCAAGCCAGTCAGTGAGAAGAAATGGAACCCTTGCTTCTGCTCCGTTCCTGTGGTGATTCATGTAAAATTTGACCGGCTGCTGAACAAGTGTACCGCGAGCCTCCTCTAGGACGCTGTCGTCCCACTCCACCGCTCTCTCTGTCACTCTCATCCCTCCCAGATCTGATGTAAAGACTATTATTTGGATTCGTGTAACCTATAACATCTTCAATTGTATCATTTTAATACGTTAATGAATGTAAATTTATACTTTTCGAGACTTTAATATACGTTAATGAATGTAAGTTTATAATTTTCACGACTTTAATACGTTAACGAATGTAAGTTTATAATTTTCACGAATTTAAAATGTTTATCATTTACTTTTAGCTAAATCCATGTAATCTTTTTTGTTTTAGAAATAAAAATTTCAAACGGAACACTTTGTTTTTACGTTTATTTATCTGTTCAACTGGGTCGATTTAAGGTTAAGGGTGGTGTCTAAAGCTCCAACACCGGTGGGTAGGGAATTATTTGTAGGATAATTTTCACCGTTACGTTTCCGAAGATAGACTTGCTCGGTCGGTAGAGGCCCGGATTTCTAATCCAGTTCTTATCAGAACGGTCCGGGTTCGATTCTTAAGACGGGGGCGAGTCTATCTTTAAGTTTTTGAAATTTTATTCATGAATTTTAACGGCGTCTCGTCCATTAAGACACAAAAGTATATTTTCTCTTTTTTTCACTTTATCTATTTTTTATTTGTATTTATTTTTTATTAAGTTCATATTTTTCTTTATTTTTATTTTTTACATTTCATTTATTTTTTATTTTTTATTTATTTTTTATTTTTTATTTGTTTTTATTTCTTAGATTTAATTTTTTAATTCAATTATTTTTTCATTTTTCATTTTTCATTTATTTATCATTTTATTAATTTTTTATTTTTCATTTTTATTTATATTTTTATTTATTTTGGAAAACCATGAAATTACATCCAGGGGGGCTGAACGGAGCGGCAACGTCGCAGAGATGAAGGAGTCACGAGGTGGCAACGTCGGGCAGGTTCGGAATTTGTTCCCGGTCGCACGAGGGAAAAGAGACCCGAACAGGTTCAGACTTGTCCCGACAGGCTCAGACTCGTTCGGACAGCGTTCGATCCGAGCGCGGATCTGCGCCTTTGATGCAGGTTTAAACTTGGTCGGACCCTGAACGGCGGCCGGAGGAGGAGTTGACAGAGGATCACCTGAATCGGCGCGGGAACATCAAAGTGCGGGTGGGATGACGTCATCCATTTGAGGGGGTGTAGAGGTTAGGCTAGGTAAACGCCGTCCTCTCGTAAGGTATGCAACCCGCGTATTAGCGCCTTTTTCCGTAAGGTATGCAACCCGCATGTTAACGCCTGGAGTATGTAAGGTATGCAACCCGCATTTCAGGAGATTCGTAAGGAATGCAATTCACAAATTATCCCTGACCACCGGCGAGGTGCGCGACCAACATGAGAACGCCTCCCGTCCGTAAGGTATGCAACCCGCATTTCATGGGTTCGTGAGGAATGCACATCACAAATTATCGCTGATCGTCGGCGAGGTGCGCGACCAACATAGGACGCCTCCCGTCCGTAAGGTATGCAACCCGCATATCTGCACCTTAGGTCGGCGAGGCACGCAACCCGCGACTGAAATGGACTTAGGTTAGGTTAGGTTAGGTTTGGTTAGGTTAGGTTAGGTTAGGTTAGGTCACACGGCAACGCTGTACTTGGGTTAGGTCACACGGCAACGCTGTACTTGGGTTAGGTCACACGGCAACACTGAACTTAGGTTAGGTTACATTTCGACATCTCAGGTGTTTGCAAATCGGCATTTCCACTCTACTGGGGACAAAGCCAAAGAGGTCAAACATTTTCGATCAGAGTCAACAATTGTGAGTTCCAATGAGTATCAGTACAGAACTGAGGAGGGGGGAGAGAGTTCAGCTCAGGCAGTTTGCATTGGAATATTAAGGTATAAGGTAACGTCGAGAGATCTATTATTTTGGGTCTTTTTATACCTCATCAGTAGATCACACTCGTCTTATGAATTCAACTGAAAATCTCGCAAAATCCAAGACAGCATCAAAGCTCAAGTTCGAAGTACAAGTTTTGTATTACAAGACGGCAAGTTTCGTACTGGTACTCATTGGACCTCAAAATTTTTGACTCTGATTGAAAATTTTTGAAGTTTTTGGCTTTTGATCTCACTGACGAGTGTGATCTACTGACGAGGTCTATAACAAGACCCAAAATTATAGATCTCTCGCCGTGGTCTCTTCTTCATATTCTGATGCTTAATTGCCTGAGCTGAACGCTCTTCCTCTTCAGTTATGTACTGCCGTACTGGTTATCCATTAGAACTCAAAATTTTTGACTCCAATTGAAAATTTTGGAACTTTTTGGTTTTGTTTTCAAAATAGTGTGGACCCAGCACTATTTTGCCACCATTTTACACAGTTCGGGCCACGTTTTTAGGGGTTTTTCTCTTTTTTCGTGATTCTAGGGAAAATGGTCGAAAAAATTACATTTTAAGGGCGGAGCTGATAAATTGCTGTTTCACAGGATTAAATCGAGTTTGAAACTATCGACACATGTTTTCTACAAATAAGTGAATCGCAAATCAGGGCTTATCCATTAGACTAAGCGATGACGTTAGCAGTTGTAATTAATTTTTTAAACGTGTAAAATTGAAATACTTCTTAAATCTACACGCTTCACGCCTTTTAGCCGCAATTCTTAAAACTAAAATGTCGCAAATTGTAAAAGGAAGGTTACTTTAACCTTAATTTATGAATTCTGCGACCCAATAAACCTGTAAATGGAGACATATCTTGCTATTCTAAGGTCAAGGCTGACTGTATGAGCCTGTAAGGGATAATTTCGGCGGCCATCTTGGATTTTGGACATCCCAAGGGGCCGGGGTGAATTTTGAATTCAAGATTTGGATTCTACGACCAGAAATCTATGGGGTTCGATACGTCACATGATATGAGAAGCTATTATAGAATTTTTGGTTCCAAAATTTCAGCAATTTTGGCCGCCATCTTGTAATTTGAGGCCTTAAATGAATCGCAAAGGATTTTTTAACATCATTTTTCGATTTTACGGCCCAAAAAATGGTATGAAAGATACCTCACATGTCATATAGGAGCACACGTGGTCGTTTGACTTTCAGGAGGGGAAATTTGGCCGCCATCTTGGATTTAAGGGTCTTTAAGAAGTCGGAGTACATTTTTAAGCATATATTTGAAATTTTCGACCAAAAATACATAGGAATCGACATACATGTCGACCATGGGAGTCACTTTCACCCACTTCACCCCCGTGGCGGCCATTTTGGGCGCCATCTTGAATTTAAGGGTGTTCCGGGAAAAATTGAGCCTGGCAGCATCGAAATTCTGTTTCAGGACATCAAGACGAAGAGATCAAGCCATCTCGCCAACTTGTATCATTAACGGTCCCACGGGACCCCAAAAATGAACATGTGCTCCCGGACTAACACCTAATCGCCACAAAGCTCGGTCTTCCCACAGGTTATCAGGGAGTTGACACTCCCTCATCTCACTGAACACCCCCTGTCGCCAACCTCTCACTGGGCGTCCCCTACGCCTCCTCCCAGGAGGAACCCAATCAAGCATCTTTTTTGGCAAAATGCGCATTTCTTTTTTTTAAAAATGCATATTCCTTACGTAAATTGTGAAGTTAGATGAGTATTTCAGACTTTCCCGATGGAATCATCGTGGAATTTTGAGCGATTTACTGAGAGAAATAACTCTTATTTTTCCTCTTGCTGAAGGTTGCAACAGCAGGCCCATTAGGCAACGTACATTATCGGTAGTTCGGTTGATTCTAGTTGAATTATTCCAATTACTTGAAAGTATTGTTGTTATTCCACGAACTGGGCGTGTTTCAGTAGTCAAGTCTTACTTAGAAAGCGAGGTTACACGGCTCCATAGTCGTAGTATTTAGTCAAACGATTACTTAAAGGGGTATTCGAAGTGACAAGGCGCGATGTCCAGAGGGGACACCTTAAACCCCCTACACGCCGAAAGCTCCAAATCTTCAACGTGGCTAAGGTTTAAAGTAGCCTCCCAACCCCAACCCCCAACCCCCACCCGTTACCCCGCTCCATGCTGCCTCTAAACCTTCAACCCTGACGGTGGACGATTTAAACGCTTTGTGAACATCCCGCTGTGAGGCAAGATCACATTACTGCCGAGCTACGGAAAAACGCCGGAGGAAAATTCGAACGTTGCCAAATTCCCTGTTAGAAAAAATATATTTTTGAGGAAAGCTGTGTGTATTTTTCCTCGAAATTTTCAGGATTTTTACTCGAAATTACAAACAATAAATTCTCTGAAAAATTGAAAGGGAAATTTCCACTACTTTTCCCGAAAATTCGTAATTTGTCAAAGGAAACTTGGCAACGTCTGAAGGCTTATACGGTGTTTTTCCTCAGCACAGCAGCCTACCACCGTCCGCAATATTTCATTTGAAATGAAAATTTCGTGGCATTTTGAAAAACTCCAATACCGGTTCGATGCATGTTGAAAAGGTCACCCTACCTTGCGCGGGTTCTGAGATGAGGGAGTTTTAAAAACTGCGATTGCGATACAAAACTATTCGTGTTCCAGGGATGTCCCTGTTGCATACACACAAAATTGCAAGCGCTCTAATTTTCTTCATTGCAGCGCCTGACGGTATTGTTTGAGAATTTTATTGGTGCGCGGAAATTATTCAGAAACTAATCATCTCGGGTAATGGAATTTGGCGGGATGGGAATGCGCCAGGACTTTACCGAGTTGAGTTTTACGAGGGATTAAGGTTCAATAGGCTACGCTTTCGATTGAGGAAAGAAGACAATAAAGGCAAATCACTTTGGACCCAATCAAACCAGGGGCGTGGCGTGCATTGCGATAAATCGATTGTTATGCCATTGAAACCTATGGCAAAAGATCGATAAACAGAGTATTCGCAGCGAACACCTCAATAATCGATTCTTTACCATATGTTTAAATGGTAGAACAATCGATACATCGCATAATTCACGCCACGCCACTGTATCAAACGCGCGTTAATGAGAGGCTAATACGATTATACCGGAGACAATACAGGTAATTATCCGAAAGAACGGAATGATACGCTCAGGAAAGGGCCGGCATCGGTGGTGTGGCGTGCTTCGCGATACATCGATGGATCTGCCATTTAAAACTACAGAAGCGGATCGATAAATAGGGTGTTGGCGATGAACACCTGAATAATCGATTCTATATCGTAGCTTCAAATGGGGAAATATCGATAATCGGTCATTCGCGCCTCGCCACTGGCCGCCATGCCCGCAGACGAGAGAGCCATCAAAATTGGGCGAGAAAAGGGGATGAAATTATAAGTTATGGAGGGGTCCCCCCGCCCAACACGAAATATTGCAGCAATATTGCAGCAATATTGTCAATATTGAAACAATATTGTCATGTAAATATTTCCTTAAATACACTGCAGAAATATGTTGACAATATTGCTAAAATATTTCATGACAATATTGTAACAATATATTTATAAAAATGTTTTAAATATATTTACAAAATATATTTATGTAATTACTTTTAAAACAGTTTGTAAAATATATTTACAAAATATTTTAAAATTATTTTAGAAATATTAGTTTAAAAATATTTGTTTAATATTATGTTAAAAATATTTTATAAATATTTTTGTAATATTTAAAAATTAATTGCTAAAATGGCAAAAAATGGTTTGCGATTTCTGCAATTTGCTTTTTTTGCTAAAATGCCCACCCTCGTGGCGAGAACGACAAAACAATTTGCAAAAGTGGTAATTTTATTGTGCGAAAATGGCACTATACTTTTGCGAAATTAACATTACTAGTTTATGCTATTATGGCTAAAATTTTTGCTAGATTTTCAAAATGTTTGCCAAATTAGCGTATGGTTTTGCTCTGTTTACCAATTATTTTGCGGAACTTACTAAAATCAATCGCTAGAAAAAAGAAAGGGGGGGGGGAAGAAAAGACAAAAAGAAGGGAAAAAAATAAATAACATAACATAAATACATCGACATAAATTCAAACTAGGAAAAAGCTCAAATAATTAAAACTGGAAAAAGACGCAATTATAAAAAACAGTAATTTGGTAAAGAAAAAAATGAGAGAGAGTTAAAAAAAACGAAAATTTGTAATACATGAATAGGAATATGTTGAGTACAATTAATAAAGAATTTGAAACACAAATTACAGGATGAAATAAAAAATAATAAATAAATAATAAATAATAAATTCTGGTAAAATATTATAAGAATCCGTCAATAAACAAACATATTACGGACTCAGAGGCCTGCGATAGTTAAGAGATTGAATTTACGGGCCCATCTACATCAAGCCTGGCTGGTCTGGTGGTAAAGTACTGGACTTCGGATATCAACTCCACCCCGAGGCGTGGGTTCTAATCCCGACTAGGACGGCGCGGATTTTAAGGTCAGTAACAACTCTACGATCCACATCCTGGACGCATGTGTACATTAGAAAGAAAATTAGTACCAAAGACGTTTCCTAGAGTGCGCGCACACGGATATGGAATATGATAACCTCATCGCAAGTAAATATTTTTAAAATATATTATCAATATTACCTTGACAATATTGCTGCAATATTGTCAGGGGGGCGGACAACAAACTATTGCAGCAATATTATTTCGATATTGTTAAAATATTGTTAAAATGTTTTTGACAATATTTCAGCAATATTTTTAAAATATTTCCGTGTTGGGCGGGCCGGTCCACGGATGGAGCTTGCTTCATTTCAGATTCGCGTTCCCTTTCCGAGCTTTGGATGCTGGATCATCATTTGTTCCAATTGCTCTGCAAAGCGAATACTTATCGAGAGTCTTCACCTGATTCCAAAGTTCTGCTTTTGCATTGACTAAATAAGCTGTATATAGATGGCTACGTGCAAAACAAGGGAAGCGAGAAGGTAAAAACACGAGGGTAAGCCCAGAAGTCCTGCGCGTTTTTCTCTCATTAAAAAACTATTAGAAATGTAAAAATCGTGTCCTATTGATTAATTGATATATTGAGTATGTGGCTGCGTTGTGCGGTAATACAATTTGCCGGAGCATAATCGGCAATAACGAGCGTAATAACAACTTATCCTCATCATCGCTCTTTGCAGGCTCACAAGGTTTCATTCTCATTTGAGGAGACAACAATTACCCTGGAACTGGGAAATTGAGACAACAGAGGCATGAAAATGACTTCATGATATTTTCAATGTTTCAAAATTACTTACGACATCAAGACGATGGGAAGCGGTCCGTTCGTATGTTACAGAAACAGATTCTAAAATAAGACTCACCTGAAACAGAGAAAAAACATAAAAAGTTAATAAAAATCCCGAACACCTGCACTCCGAGAGGGCCCTGTCTTCTTGCATTTCAAAATTTCCTCACTTTTCACATATTTTGAGCATTGAAATCCCAGTCTTTTCCCGGGCTTTTCACTATTTTTTCCGCATGATTTCTGATAAAAATTCTTATCACAAACAATTCTGAGCGCCGAGTGACAAAACGTAATGTTCCGGCTGGAATACATATTTCCGCCGCAAAATTTCCCAACTTTTTCCAACTTACTAGGGTCGGGGAAAATTCCTCGTCAGGCACTCTGGGAATAGATTTTCCCGTGAGATTTTACAAAGTGTTTTTGAAACGCCCTGTGCAGTTGGATTTCGTCTGGAGAATGAGCCGGCGGCGCAGCGTTTCTGAAAACGATCGTGGCATTTGACTCGCTCTTCCGATCTCTTTCAAAGGCAAAGATAGGACAAGGACGCCGGGGGGGGGGGGGGGGGTTTGAAAGTGGGAAGACAATGGCGAAAGGGAAATTGGAAGAATTTGTTCCGACTGGTGTGCCACGACGGGCGGAACGCTAAGAGCGCCGAGCTTTGAATTGTTTTGCATAGAAGCAACAGAGGGACGCACGGCTGAGGTACCGTCCTCAGCAGTGGCGTGGCGAGAATAATCGATTATCGATATCTCGCAATTTGAAACTATGGTAAAGAATCGATTACTAAGGTGTTCGCTGCGAACACCCTGATAATCGATCTTTTTTCATAGGTTTAAATGCCATAACAATCGATATATCGCAATTCACGCCACGCCACTGGTCCTCAGCAAAAACGCCGTATGAGCCTGGGAACGTTGCCAAATCCCTCCTGATAAATTCGAATATTCATGCGAATCAATGCATATTCTTCTTTGATTTCTTAGCATGACTTAGTTCAGAATTTAATTGATGGTTTCAAAAAGTTTCGAGGAGAAATATCCATAACTTTTTTCAAAAATAAATATTCTATCATGGGAAATTTGACAACATATCAATGTCGATACGGTGTTTTTCCAATAGCACGGCAGGAAGGGTGCGCTACAGGGAGCTTTCGCTGAACGGGGTCATGAAAGGCGAGATTTTAAGAGAAGGGAGGGAGGAAGCGTCCGCGTTGTTATCTATACTACCGTGCGAAGGAAAAACGCCGTATTAACCTTCAGGCGTTGCCAAATTTCCATCTATTAAACACGAGTTTCCTGGTAAATGTACGAATATTTTGCTTCCAATTTTTCAGACAATGTTGTTTGCAATATCACAGCAATTTTTTGAAAATTTCAAGGAAAAATATTCGTAACTCTCCTCAAAAATAAACATTTTATCGAAGGAAATTTGGCAACTCTCAAGTGCTCATACGGCGTTCTTCCTCAGCACGACAGTATAAATCCTCCCTTGCATTTTCCTCCATCTCTAACTCCCCTTCCTCCCCCCTGCCACCGTAATAGCACCAATTAATCCAAAAAAACATGATCCCGTCTCGATAGGTTTTAAATTTCATTGGACCTATCCTGTCGACAAGTGTTTTTCCTAAGTAAAGCCATCCATTTGTTTATCCTACCTTTTGTTCCGCGATGGACATTTCAAGTACAGGATTTCCAGCTCTTTTTATACCACTTGGAGGGGATTCCTACGACAAGGTTGCAGGTTTGGTCAAATTTCAAACTGGCGTTACGAAATGAGGCTTTTGGATTTGAGCCTTTGACTCCATGTCAAAAATATCTACTTCCATTTCCCCTTAGATTATTCTCCGTCCCCCATCCGCTACTCGAAATAACACATGTTGATCTTTTCTTTATTATAATTATTTATCTTTCAATGGATTTTAGTTTTTATATGTTTTAAACTTGATTGCTATTCTATCGACAAGAGATTTTTTAGGTGGAACCACGCACCCATCTCTTCATCCTAGTTCTAGTATTCTGCCGTGCTAAGGAAGAACGCCGTATGAACATTCGAGAGTTGCCAAATTTCCTTCAATAAAATGTTTATTTTTTAGTAAAGTTATGAATATTTTTCCTTGAAATTTTCAGACAATTTAGATCAAATTATAAACAAAATTATCTGAGAAATTGGCGAAAAATTTTGAAAAAATATTCAACAATTTTCCTGAAAATTAGTGATTTGCCAGAGGAAATTTGGCAACGCCTGAAGGCTCGTACGGCGTTTTTCTTCAGCACGGCAGTATTGCAATGAGCAGTTGAAGCATTGGATCTCCAACACTTCTTTACATCATTTCGGGACAATGAGCTTGTTCAGTAGTTTCCAATCCTTGCATTTTTGAAAAGTAGAAGATGCACTGCACCTGTCTCACAAGAATTTTCCTGAATTTTTTGGAACGATATTTTTCCACGAAAAACGAGTTCGTTTTCGAACGAAAGTAAGAATGAGATGGAAGACTGCAAGTTATGAAATACCGCGGTGGATAATGCCATGCGCTGTGTTCTTCGATAGGCGAAACCTCCATTGATATATAATAGACTTAAAAATTTTGAGTTTGGAAGGATCTGATTTCTATTTGCTAGTCCATATAATTCAACTATCATAGCATGATGTTACGACTGGCACAATAGAACTGACCCATTAATTTGTAATCATGACAATAGTGTTCTTGTAAAGCAGCGAAAGGACGATAATTTTTCCGTTACACCATGGTATACCTAGAATTCTTGACCATGATATTTCTCTAATTTTTCCTGATTTTCAGGAGCTCATTCCCCAGGATTTTTTCCTGGATCATTCCAGGAGTGCCTTCAATTTCGTATAATACTTTACAACACCTCTATTGCGAAATAGTGAAGCGCCGTGGCACGTGGCACGTTGCGGCGCGGCGCGGCCAGCCAGCCAGCACGGAACGCGCATTGGCGCCTACAAACCTAAGGGATACCTCAAGCATTGCGCAATGCGTGAAGTATCTGCTTAGGTTTGTAGGCGCCAGTGCGCGTTTCGTGCTGGCAGCACGTCGCATCACTCCGCTTTTTCTCTAATTTTTCCTGATTTTCAGGAGCTCATTCCCCGATGAGAAATTAAAGTGTTTTCCCAATTCTCCAGGATTTTTTTTTCCCCCCCCAGAAAAACTACATAATTCTCCGGAGTTCGAGATATGAATATGCATTTTTTTCATTTTTCAGTCGATTCTTTGGCGCTTATTAGAATTATAAATTCCAAAAGCGATCCACATTTTATACATTTATTGTCTGGTCAATGAAAGCTTCTCCAAAATTACCTCCTTCCAAACATCCATCTTTTAAGCTCTAATGATCCAAAAGTAACTACCGAAATTTTAAAGCTCTATAAACGAGTATCTCGTAAAATTTAAGATAAATTCCTGGTCTCCGACGGAAATCTGATCGTTGTGATTAATTAACTAACCAACTATTACTCTGAAGATTTTAAGATTCATAAGAGGTCAATGGTTGCGGCTCAAGTGCACTAACATAAAGCTGGAAATGGTCTAAACACGGTTGAAGAAGAGTTTCTCAGTTTCTGAAAGAGATTCTCTGATTTTTCCCTGATTTCCTCTGAAGTTTTTTTTCATTGCCTGATGAAATCCGCTTTTCCCTTTCCTACACACAAAGCGTTACACTTAAAACGCGATTATCATCGGTTGATGACTCTCCGCGTTTTACTTAATACAGATTCTTTGGGGGAAAAAGGGAATTATATTCCCTATAAAGGGTAGTCAGTGCATCGGCTATGCTCATACTGCCGTACTAACGAATGAACGCCGTATGAACATTCGAGAGTTGCCGAATTTCCCGGAATAAAACGTTTATTCTTGAAGAAAATTATGCGTATTTTTCATTGAAATTTGCAGACGTTTGAGATTCAATTGCGTGCAAAATTGTCCGAAAATTTTGGAAAATAATTAGTATTCACAATTTTCCCAATCATCTCGGTTCTTTTGAGTAGAAACTTGACAACGTCTGAAGACTCATACGACGTTCTTCCTTAGTCCGGGAGTAGGTATGCCTCATACTTGTGCGGTTGCTCTGGCGGGAGATATGCGCGGCGCGGAACAAAAGAAAACTTTCCCTCTTCTCTCGGCAGGGAGCCGAGGAGAAGCGAGTGCGATGGCAAACGATGATTTTTCGAGAATTCAGAAACTTCAACTTTAAGTAGCACTAAGTAGACCGAGTGGGTTTCTGCATACATTGAGTGGTACGAAACAAGGTAACATTCAACCTTTGAGCCCGAGTTGAAGTCGAGTTGGTGTCATGCTCACAGTGGCCTTTGCAAAACTCTATATGCGTGCGTCTTAGCAGAGGTTTCCGATGGGTTTTACATACTCAAAGCTTCTATTAAGTCCTATACTGCCGTGCTAAGGAAAAATGCTATATGTGCCTTCGGACGTTACCAAACCTCCTCCGACAAATCACGGAATTCGGGGAGATTTTCAACGATTTTTCTTCCAATTTCTAAGAAAATGTTGGTAATTTGATCTAAAGTGCCTGAAAATGTTGCGAAAAAATAAGCTTAACTTTCCTATAAAATAAACATTTCTTGACAGGCAATTTGGCAACATTCAAATGCTCATACGACGTTTACCTTTAACACTGTAATATAACAGGGCGTCCAGGATTTTTTCCTGGATCATTCCAGGAGTGCTTTCAATTCCGTATAATATTGTACAACACCTGGATTGCATTTTGCAAAAAGGAACCACGAGTATTGCAATGATGCTAAGATTGTGCAAATTCATCATTTGCAGTAAAATAACTGATATCATAAAAAAAGATGAAATTTACATAGTAATTTTTGTCTTAGATTCACAGTTTTCGGCGAGTAAAATAGAAACTGTCGATGGATAATCAGGTTTTCTTCCAAGACAAAAGAAGCTGCACAATCTTAGCAACGTTGCAATGCTCGTGGTTCCTATTAGCAAAATGCAATCCACCTCTACTGTGAAATAGTGAAGCGCCGTGGCACGTGGCACGTGGCACGCTGCGGCGCGGCGCGGCCAGCCAGCCAGCCGGCACCGAACGCGCATTGGCGCCTACAAACCTAAGGGATACCTCAAGCAATACCTCAGATTGCGCAATGCGTGAAGTATCTGCTTAGGTTTGTAGGCGCCAGTGCGCGTTTCTTGCTGGCAGCACGTCGTAACGTGTCGCATCACTCCGCTTTATGCTAGGGCCTATTATTTAAACTCGCGGAGTCAGCGTTTTTCAACTCATGATTTTTATATGTTTGCACACTCGGCATGGATTACTTTAATTTAAATTGATAAAAGAAATATATGAAATGAAAATTTAATGTGTTTTTTGTAAATATTAAGGTGTTTCCTTGTAGTATTTAATGATTTTCAAAGTACATTAATTTTTTCTTTTATATTTTGTGCTTTTACTGTGCTGCAGCGTGGTGTGAGCGCAACCAAACGCTCAAAATAGGACGTATTTGACTCTAAAAGATCTATGTATAAATGGGCTAACACCGAAGATTGCGTGCTTCTCGGTTTTTTCCCTCTTTTATTCATTTGTGTATAGTTTCTTTCGACACAACTACTGCTCATTGACTTTAATATCGATGCCATCGCTTGGAAAAGGTTTTACAAATATTTGCCACGTTTTAAAAATGTAAATGTTTTTAAAATGAAGTAAGATTTTCATTTTAAAAAAAAAAGTACTTATAAGGTTTATTTTTCATCTAAAATTTTAAGGATGGAAATAAAACCAAATATTCACCCATGACAATTTAAAAAGATTGATCAAAAGAAGGAAATAACATTTCATTTAAAAAATGAGTTACCACAACAACACTTCCGCCTCTCTTAATTTTCTCATTTCATTATTTTCAATATAATTTTACATACGGACTAAAATATGACACTTGGACCAAGTCACTGTTGCTTATTTCACACGTGGACGTAAACTACTGGACAAAACAGGTGCGCGGACAAAAAATCGTTGACGCAATGTCCTATAACCGGTTTTCCCTGACTGTGGCAACCCTGTTTCATATATTAAGATGTGATTACGAATGTAATTATCTGAGTAATTGGATGAAAAGTACTCGCAGATTTCCTGGAAAAACATTCTTCATCGAGGGAAATTTGGCAAGGCCTGAAGACTCATACGACTTTTTTCCTTAGTTGCTTGGCATGATCGAGTCTCCGAGCACTGCGTACTGAGCGAGGACGCGAAACCCCCCGTCAAAAATGTATGGTTCCGGGTTCCCAGGCTAAAGCTGCCGTGCTAGGGAACAACGCCGTATGAACATTCGCGGGTTACCAAATTTCCTTCCATAAAATGCTTATTTTGGCGGAAGGTTATGAACATTTTTCGCTGAAATTTTCAGGAACTTGAGGTAAAATTGCGAACAAAATTATCTGAAAAATTGGAGGGAAAACATTCATAAGTTTACCAGGAAATTCGAGTTTTATCAAAGGAAATTTGGCAACTCCTAAAGGTTCGTAGGGCGTTTTTCCTTAGGACGGTAGTATGGTTCCGGGTTCCCAGGCTAAAGGGCATTAGATTATTAATAGATTCCCCCCTCCCATCCCACGACCCCGCTCAATCCCTGGACTGAAAAGGCACATTACAAACCACACATTCCGCGCAATTTTCACCTAATTCAACCCCCCCCCCCCCCGCCGGTCCCGCTGTCAGTGCCCGGGAGGAATGACACAAACGAGCGCGCGAAAAGAGGGAATTTCTGCGCTGCCATGCTCAGGAAAAACGCCGTATCAACCCTCAGACGTTGCCATATTTCTTTCAATAAAACACGAATCCACTGGGAAAACCATTAATATTTGTCTTCATATTTTTTAGACAATTTTGTTTGCGATTTAATCTAATTACATCTAAATACAGGGTTGCCACGGAATTTAGAAAATGTAATTCCCGGACTATTGAAGATATGATGGGTAAAAATACATAATTACATATAGTTTTCAGGCAAAATTGTTTGTTCGGAACGTCAAACTTGTTCTGGAAAGCTGATAAAGATGGCTTCACAATTTTTCCCTAACTTTTTAAAATTCCCTGATATTTCCCGGTATTCTCAGTTTTCCTTGACCGTGGGAACCCTGCAAGATATCTGGAAATGCAAAAATATGCGTAACATTCCGTAAAAATTCACGTTTTATCCAGGGGAATTTGGCAACTCTGGAATGTTGATACGGCGTTGTTCCTTACGCCGTGCTAAGGAACAACGCCGTATGAACATCAGAGAGCTGCCACATTTTCTCCGATAAAATGTTCATTTTTGAGGAAAATTGTCGATATTTTCCCTTAAAATGTTCAGATTTTTTGGATCAAATTACGAGCAAAATTACCTGAGAAATTGGGACAAAAATATTGACAAATTTTCTTGAAAATTGGTAATTTGTCAAAGGAAATTTGGCAAGGCCTGAAGGCTCATATGGCGTTTTTCCTTGGCACGGGAGCTTAGGACGCCTGATTATAAGGGACGAATCCCGGGAGAGTGCGGGAATCCGGATGACATGTGCCGGATCCAGGCCATTACAATTTCGCGAACGGAAAAATAGCCAAGCAGCTCCAGAGCTCCACCCCCCTCCAGCACTCCCCCACAACCCCTTGGCCCCGAGTCAATGAGAGTACTACAGCTACTACTCCCTCTCACCCCCCCCCCCCTCTGCGAACCGCATGACGCAGTGCAACTCCTCGTTCCCGCGCGCGACGCGGCGCCGCGGTAGTGTGTAGTAACTACTAGTATGCCTGTCAAAAGATAGGTCGATACCATGAACGAAGCCCTCCCCCCTCGCCTCCCTCCCCCCTTCCCCCTCGCGCGCCTTGAGCCTGCGCCCGTCATCTTTGAGGAGGGTGCGGGGGGAGGCGGCGTGTCATTAATATGCATCGCTCACAAATTGCTCGGCAAGGATTCCTAATATGATCCGCCTCATGCGAAATGAGTTTCAAATACATTATCACAGCATGATACAGATACTGGTCATAATATTATTCAACTACATTTTCCAATGTAGAATTTGCATGCAATTTGTTTATTGCTCCATCTGAGGAAGCTTAAAGAGTTGATTTCACAGTATTTTTTATACTTTTTTTTTATACATGGGAAATAGTAAAAAAATAGATTTAAATAGGAGAAAATGCATCGCCTAGTGACGTCATCTGGCGGCATTTTCCATTTAAACACACGTATTTTAGCAGATTAGATCATTTTGTCATATCCTCTCTAATAATTGTTCAATTCATGAAGCAAGGGTATCCTCGTGTTCAGCTCACTCAGTAGTTTCCACTTAAACACGAAATTCATCAAATTTCAGACACCTGCAAATTCTCTTTTGAAAGCTACAATTTCTGGCTCATTTTAATAACAAAATATTTCCCATTAGTTTCCCTTCGCAGATCTATGTTTTTTATGCATAAACTGGAAATTGTGGTTCCTATATTCTAAAATGTGATTCAGTTGAAAGTCTTGCTTCGGAGACCGCCCGACTTGGAAGGAATGAAAATTCCATTTAACTAGAAACGATTTTTCAGGGTTATTTGAAATTTTTCCCCCTTTGAAATGCGAGTTTCGTTTGATTTGGAGGAAAAAAACCAACTCGAAAGTTTCAGATTAGCGTTCATTTTGCCCTCAATCAACGGACCGAATAGTTTCATGTCTCTGATTATAGGGGTCTTTTTGGATCTGAACAACATGCACCAAAAACATATTCTATTCATCAAAGATTTTACTTTTAATAGTATCCTTACAAGGTCCATTTAAATCTTCCGTCACATTCATACGGCGCAATGATACAACTATTTGAACTCTCCGGAATGCGTGAGGTATCACGCCGCATTTGAAGGCGTTTTCAAATCAGCCAAGTTCCGTTATCGGAATAATCGTTTTGCATAGTTCATATTCTTTTGTTATATTCCGTACCACTCGTTTATTTTTAATCCTCGTAGAAAAACCACCCATAACCTAAATACAATTCTAGCTGGAGCGCACTTCAACAATGCATTCACCACTGCAAAAATGTCAAAGGAAATCGACACGCCCAGCGTGCATGGAGGCTATTTCCATTTACATCTTCCGTCACATTCTTACGGCGCAATGATACTTGGAACTTTTAAGGTAAAAGTTTTGACTTTAAGGTTGACCTTAAGGTAAGGACTAAACTTTAAAGGTTAATGATACTTGAACTTGGAGATGCTTGAAGTTTTATGAATTTTGCGTTTAAGTGGAAACTACTAAGTGAACTGAACACGAGGATACCCTTGGTTCTTAAATTGAGAAATAATGGCAAGGATAAGACAAAATCATTTGATCTGCTGAAACACAAATGTTTAAATTGAAAATGCAACCAGATGACGTCATTAGACGGTGCAATTTCTTACTTTTAAAACTATTTCTGTACATTTTCCCATTTCAAAATCACAATTTTAAAAAAAATACTGCGAAATCTACTCTCAGATGAAGAAACACAAAATTTACGTGCAAATTCTCCATTTTCCTAATTTTATTTTGTTTCCAGGATTCTTTATCCTTTTTTCGGAATTTTGGGAACTTTCTGAAACAGGCAATGCTTCAATCGTTAGAGTATCTACTAAAACAGGCTGGTCAAAAAGTAATACTTTTACAGTAACTTTTCAGTACATGCCCAAGAAATTTCATCATCAACCAAAAAATTCAGTACGTTTTCAGTACCTCAACTTGAAGAAATTCGAAAAATGTCAAAAACTTGAAGTTCTCGCTCGAATCGCGACAAAAATGGCAACAGAACATCAGAGAAGCAACAGAATTCCATTGGTGGCTTGAAGATTAAATATAACCGCACAATCCCGATCTTGCAGGCAAATACTTTTTTAAGATTCAACGTGCAGAGGATTGCATCCTTTTCAGGGCTTGTTAAAAACACGCGTGCTGGTATGAAGGAAAAAATTCCGGACCTTCTCGCGGAATTCCGCACTTTTTCAGAACTTCCGGACTGTCCTTAAAAATCAGTACTATTTCCGGACTTACCAGACTAGTCAGACACCCTGATCGTAAGAACCATCAGTCAACGGAATGCACTAAATCCGACCTAAAAAGTGGTGTAAAGCACATTCTTTTAAAAGAAAATACTTCTTAAGGGTGGTTTCATGATAACTGGAATAGTTTTGTCGCCGTAACAGACAACACATTTTTGGATCATATTTTTATAGTAATAATGATAATCACTCGAATTTTTTTGCACTGATCTACACAGGGTTACGTGTTATAACGCTCTTCAATGATTTGTCGCTCTATTTTTCAATTTTAATATATAAATGACCGAAAATGTGCTGTTTGTTACTCTGACTTTTTACCGCGTAACAGACAGCACATTTTCGGAATTTACATAATATTAATTGAGAAGTAGAGCAATAAATCATTAGAAAGCGTTGTAATACGTAACCATGTAAAGATTAATGCGAAAAAATTCCAGTGATTATCATTCTACTAAAAATATGACCGAATGTGTTGTCTGTTAGAGCAACAAAACTGTTCCAGTTATGGTGACACGATCCTTAGCAAGAATATAAAGACGCCCGCTCGACGAAGTTGCCGAACTTTTTTTCAATAGGAGACGCTAATCCTCGGAGCGTTTCAACGAGACAATAGAAAGCGGCGTGAAGGCTCGGAGACGCCGGGGGCCACGAAAGTTGACTGGGTCGGACAATCGACAACCCTGTTAATACGACCCTCATTAGCATCGCGTCGCGTCGTTATGGTCGCGATTTGCTATTCGTGATCGCTGCGTCCCTTCCTGCCCCGCCGTCACGCCACCTGCATCCCCTCGACCCCCCCCCCCCCCCCTAGCTATGTGATGTTTAGCTAGTTGGATGATTCTCTTTGAGCCGGGATTCGACTCCTCCGAGACGCTCCGCCGAGGCGCCGCGCCGCACAGGGGGCCCAGGGGGGGGGGGGGGGGGGGGGGGCACAGCCAGTCAATACTCCCGTGCTAGGGAAGAACATTGTATAAGCCTTCAGGGATTGCCATATTTCCTTCAATATAGAACGAGTTTACTCAGAAAACTCTGAGTATTTTTCTTCAAATTTTTCAGACAACGTTGTTCGCAACATCCAGAGTATCTGAAAATTTCAAGGGAAAATATGCATTATTTTCCATCGAAAAACATGATTTATCCGGGGAAACTTGGAAACTCTCGAATGTTCGGACGGCGTTCTTCCTTAACACGGCAGAATACAGCCTTGTTGGGGAAAAACGGTGTAGGAGCATTCGGAAGTTGCTAAAGTTCCTCGGACGGAAGGTTCCTTTCAGAGGAGAGTTAGGAGAGTTTTTTCTTGAAAATTTCAGAGACTTTGGATTCGATCGGGAATACGACTCTCTGAAAAATTCCAGGAAATTGGCAAAGGTTTCTCTGAATATTGATATATTCACAAAAACAATGAAAGCCGCGTTCACGGCGCTCTTTGGCGCTCTGCGACTCCCAGCCGGCAAATGTTGATTTTTTCAAAGGATTGTCAAAAGATTCAAGGATTCATTTTTCTTTATTAAACTAATTTTATCATCAATATTTCCTACTAACCTACTTCAAAAATTTAGTTTCACTGATAAAAATTTTGGCCTGAAAATATCATTGTTTTTCTAAAAAAAAAACAAAAAAAAACGCAATGCTTGGATCTACGATAATTGAAAAAAGGGGGAGGGATCAGTAAAGCCTAACGTAATTTTTAAAGGGGGGCTAATTTTTTAAGGGGGAGTGCCTCACGGTGCCTTTCGGGGGGGGGGGGGTCTAAAAATGGGGATAAGTGCCTAATGTAAATTATGGATGGCCCCTCACAGAAACTTGGGTGGAAAAATGAAGATGGTGATAAAATGATGATCCCTTCCGCGGATGCAGATTTCCACCTCTCTTAACGGTCGCTTGGATGATGCGGTTGAGAGGTTGGAAGGAAGGTGCGAAATAATCAAGAGCCGAGGGAACGGATGAACCAGCAAAAACTTAGGGACTCGACGCGATTCAAGCGCGTCGAAATTGAGTCAAATCTCCAATAAGGCGCCACCAACTTCAGCCAGGGGGCAAGAGGGGGTGCACCGGGGGGGGGGGGGGCTGTAAAGCACTGCAGTCGAGGAGTAATGCCACCGGCTGGGAGCGGCGACCAGCTCCGGAGCATTCGAATAAAAGCGCCTTGCCGCGCTATCACAAAGAGGAGATAAAAATCTCCCGTTTCGGTCCCGGCCTCAGTTGTCAAGTTGCGCGATGAAATGAGGATATTTTACATGGGTTTACATGAGGAAAAGCACCTATTTTCCAGCACGATCTGGTATCAATGGACCCGGTCCCCTCCTGCGTGAGCCTTCCCCGAGACGGGTCATTCCCTCATTCCCTCTCGCAGACGACAAAAAGGCGTGAAAAATCCCGCATCTCCTCCTGGTTTCACGATGCAGATCCGAAAATGGACCGCGCTCAGCAGAGAGGAATCAAGCCACGTCAGCTATTGCCGACTTTAACTGGGCAATTTAACTTCTTACGAGAGAGCGTTTGCGCGGGTTTCTTTGAAAATTTTAAGCACTTTGCTTCGTACTGTGCAGAAAATTCGCTGGAATTTGCACCAAAATCCGCGCAAACGTGATCATGTTAAATATTCAATTGCCCGATGGAATTTGACAATTGCTGATGTTGCTTGGGTCATTTCTGCTCAACGCGGTTCGAATGGACTGCTCGAATTTCGATGGATCAGCCCTGGGAGTGAACACTGGAAAAAAAAGTCGCTTGGGAGTCGCCAGACTCTTCATAACATTGACAAGAAAAAATACTCTTGATTCAATCCGGTTTTTCCTTGAATTGAAGAGCCGAGCTTCTTGATTTAGGCGGATTTTTTTTTACTCAAGGAAAAAGTCCGATTGAATCAGGAGTATTTTTTCTTGTCAATGTTTTAAGAGTCTTAATTCTGGATCCAAGCGACTTTTTTCGGTGAAAAGCGGCCAGACTGCAGTCATGAGGGAGGTACGATCCCGAGAACCCTTCAGGAAAATCAAGGATGACAAAAAACGAGCGTTTTAGGCTCAGCTCGGGGATTTCCTGGAAAAAATGTTCCATTGCTACCACGGACATCCATTCTGCTATGGAAGGAAAAACGCCGTATGAACGTTCGAGAGTTGCCAAATTTCTCCGGATAATTCATGTCCTTCTGAGAAAAGTTAGGTGCATATTTTTCTTTGAAATTTAGACATTGTGAATCAAATTTCTAAAATATTGTCAGAAAAATTTGAAGACTAATATGTAATCACAATTTTCTCAGTCAATTCAAAGTTTATTGCAGGAAATCTGGCAAGGTCTAACGGCTCATGCGGCGTTTTAGCCGTAGCATTGATCTCAAATCAGGAGTCCGGCGCAGGCACCGACCGCGATGAAGAAAACCAAAACGCCTGCAATTTTGAGTGTATGCAACACGGACATCCCTCAAATGCAAATAGTTGTATCCTTGCGTTTCAATGAAGATTGCCGAAGAGCCTTCTACATTTGACGGGTTTCCTTCCATGTTTTTTTTTTTTTTTTTTTTTTTTTTTTTTTTTTTTTTTTTTTTTTTTTTTACAGGAAAGGTAGCTGAATTCGGCCTTGATTGTTGAGTTTATTCTTTATATACGGGAAATTCGCAGATAGTTCTAAGAGTCTATACACTTTTCTGTACTAAGTTAATAATAAACAACGTGAGAGGGAATTGGGGAGGAAGAATTGGAAATTTTACATTCCAGCCGTAAAAAAATCGCGTCGGATGATCAAGAATCTACAGTAGCGTGATGATGTGAAATAAGAGAAATGAAATTACTCAAAGCAGTTTGGATCGAATGACGTACAAATGCACGATTTTCAGGCCGATCTTGCACCTCCAGAAGCACAAACGCCTCTTCCTCCCCCTCGACGTAAGGGAACGCTTTCCTCTTTTGTAAACTGACACAATAAAATGAGCGGGTTGGAAAAGTGACTAGCTTTTTTTACGCTCGACATTTATTCATTTTCTTCATCCCGCCTTCGGCCCTTCCTCATTTCATGTCCTGCTAAATCGAAGCCGCTTGGCGAGGGTATGTATGAGCCGAAGCCGAGTTCATTTGCAGACGCCCCTACAGAAGACAAGTACTCCTTTAAAATTGGAATTTTTGAGTTCAAACTGGCTGTGACGGATGGTAGACTGGTTTTTCCGGAAAATCGTGAGCATTCTAAATTATTATAAAGATATTTTTGGGAAGAAATGATTCATGCATTTCTCAGGAGTGGATCCAATAAAAAGACGCGACAGTTCCCGAATTGGATGAAAAATGTGCGTCAAAGTTAGAGAGGGGAGTTACAAGAAATAAATGACGTGAAAGGAAGAAAACGAAAAAGAAAGGTTTACAAGAAGCAAATTGGGTCTGAAATTATTAGCCTAGTAAAAACGCGGAGATTACGTGGAATCTGCTCTGCGAAAAGAGATGGTCACGTGCATTTCACCGTAGAGAAATACGAGTGTGTAATGTAAAAAGTTGCTGATGAAATATGATCCGCAGAAAATTTAACGGTCACTGCTGACTTTTTGCTGCTTGGCAGTGGATTTTTGACTGGTTTTTTCTCGGTTGGGCGTTAATTTTAGTAATTTGTGTTGCCCAAATCGTGCGAAATTTTTGTAGAGAAAACATCTACGAAAATACTTGAGTGTGTCTAGGGGTCCCTTGCCTCCATGCGGCCAAAAAACCCCCACAACCTTTTCACGTAATCCGTCGTTCCCCGGACGAATGTACATAACTTCATTTCAAGATTGCAAAGTTTAATCAAACACGGTACTTGCGCGAAATTTGTACAAAGTGTTCCTGATTTTTGCAAAAGATCAAAAGAGAGATCAGTTAAATTTTCAATGCGATTTGCGAAGGGAGATTTGGCAACGTTGAGAAGTAGTTGCGTCCTTTCGTGAGGAAGACGAGGAATTGACCCGCGGTACGATAAAGAGCGAAAATCAATCGAAACATTAATCAAAGTCAAAGTTTAAGGAAGTCATCCGTGGGGTGAAATTAGTAGCGTGGCGTGCTTTGCGATATATCAATTGATCTGCCACTTAAACCTACGGAGAAGGATCGATAAACAGGGTGCTCGCATCGAACATTTTAATAATCGATTCATTACTACAGCCTCAAATGAGGAAATATCGATAATGGATCATTGAAGCCTTGCCACTGGGCGAAATCTGCTCATTACGAAAGGCCGATGAATAGGGAGGACAATCTGACATGGTTTCACCCTCGCCAGAAGGGACTCAACACGCGAAGCACCCTTTAAATTAAGAAAGTGTTACATGCCAAGTGACGGATCAAACCACCACTCGAAAGAGATACGTGCGCAGCTGAAAGTTTCCAGGATTACGAAGCCTAAAGTTCAAACTTCCCGTCTTGACTTTGAGAGCTCTGGACTCGGTCGAGCCAAGTCAGGCAGGCTTCTCATTTCGTCGCTCCCCTGACGAAAGAACTTAATTCCATTTCAATGTTGCCCATTTTCCCCTCGTATATTGCGTTTTTCCGAGAAGAATACATGCAGCACATTATGAATATTTCAAGGATATCTCTTTTGATGTCATGCAAAAATCAGAAGAATTTTGGACAAAAATTTCACACGTACACATGTTTTTGTAAAAATTTTAAGAGTTCGAATTGATTTTGCAACCTCGGGATGGTGTTACGTTCTTTCGTCCGGGAAGTATAATGAACAGCGAACGGAAATCTCCCGAGCTGTATTCTCTCTGTTTACTTCCTCTTTGCATGTAAGACGGTGAATAGCAATATGTTCGCAGGTTTTTGCCTATACACTGGAGAAAAAGTGACATGATTCAAACGCGATATTCTTGAATTAGCCGCCAAGAATAAAGGACCCTTAAATCACGAAAAAAAGATGCTAACATCAAGAAAACACATCTTTGATATCAAACAAAAACCTTTCCGACTGAATTTGAATTAGATTTTACTATTCATTCAAAAGTTTTCCTTGTCGGTAAATTCAAGTGTCACGTTTCCGGTGAATAGTTTTTGTGCACTTGTGCACTGCAATATTTGGCTACGTTGTCGCACAGAATGATGTGACTGGTACATGAAAAGCGTACTTAGCTTGCGTCAAGTTAAAATCTCTGACGCCGTTTGGTTCGTTTAAATAAGAACCGAAGAAACACCTCGAAATTTTCCGAGAAAATTCCCGAAGGGTTCAAATTCCAAAAAAAAAAGTTCGTTGGTTCGTTTATGAAAGAACGAAACGTGCCAGAATGCGACGTTGCGAATCGAAATGCGTGTCCTGGCCTGGCTAGAAGAGGAAATAATTAGAGGCGATTCGGTGTTCTAATTGCAAAGCCTACGGATGCAACTATTCGTGTTCGAGGGATGTCCGTGTTGCATACACACAAAATTGCAGGCGTTCTGGTTTTCTCTATTGCAGTGCTTGCCCATGACTGCAAAAATTTGTAGTCAATGTATCGCATCGCATATGCGATCTGGGATTTTTTAAGATTTTAAATTAGGAGCGTGTCTGCCTCAAACTTTGAATCTCAATTGATCGATCGACTATAAGAAGTATCAGATCGTTCTGCTAAATCGGTAGTGACTCCAGCAAGTTGGCACCATTTCAATTCCAAATCTATGAAAAATATCAATTTTAGGTGGGACTAGCTGCCTTAACAAGAATCGATTGTTTTACGAACATTTGAATTGAAGAATAATGAAAAAACTCTTTACACGTTATGCTTTGCTGATGACCAAGTACTTATCGCCCAAGATCAAGATGATGCTGAGTACATGACTCGAAAGTTGGTGGCTGAGTGTCGGAAGTGGGGCCTCGAGGTGAATGTCCGCAAAACTGAGAAGTTGACCGTTGGCGGGAATCAGCAAAGTATAGAATTAGAGGATGGGCGGCAAATTGGAAGCTGCGATATTTACAAATACTTAGGAGTGCTTTTAACCCAGGATGGAAGATTGGACCAGGCCATCAAGAAGAGGAATATGCTGGGTAGGAGGGCAATCGCTATGTTAAATGGAGTCCTTTGGGACCAAAGGATCTCCAAAGAGAACAAAAGGAGGATTTACAACGCGATTGTCAAGAGCATAGTAACCTACGGGTGTGAAGTATGGCCGAAAAAACAGCGGACCCGGGAGGTTTTAGAGGCAACAGAGATGGACTTCTGGCGTAGATCCGCTGGTATTTCCAGAAAGGATCGCGTCAGGAATGAGACGGTACGGGAGATCATGGATGCCAAGCAGACCATCGTGCATGACATTATGACAAAACAACTCATCTGGTATGGTCATGTCCAGAGAATGGCAGGAGACAGGTTGCCGAAGAAGGTCCTCGACTGGGTTCCTCCTGGGAGAAGACGCAGAGGGCGCCCAATGAAAGGTTGGGGGGAAGGGCTTGAAGCAGAAATGTTAAGGTGCTCAATCCCCCAAGATTTGTGGTTTGAAAGAGAGCAGTGGAGGTTAGGAGTCGTAGAGCGCGAGGGAGTGCTGTAAAGCGACTTATATGTATGTGTATGAATTGAAGAAAAACAGTGTTGCCAGCTTTCAAAAATCACCACTGTCCAAAGTGCATAGGACCCACATCATATGGATAGTCTATAAATACGGCTCTTTGTCACAATGTATAACATTCGGGGCCGCCTTGGGGAATGGCTGTTTAAGGAATGACTACGAATACAGTCCATAGGTCGTATTTATAATCGTTCCTTACACAGCTCCATTCAGGGCCGGATTTAAGAGGTGGCCACGTGTGCCGCGGCCCATGGCGGCAAATTCAGGGGGCGGAAAATTTTGCATTTTTTTTAAATGAAGGTATAAAAAAATCGGATTCAGAAAAAAACTACAAACGAGAAAAAGTATCAAAATCTCTTATTTCGTGAGAGTGTAGTAATTTCTAATTTTGTCGTCTTTCAGTGATACAAGAGACAGCACCTTTATTTAGTCGAGTTTTAAGAGAAACCAAACACGCAACTTGGCCCGGAGCGGCGCGGCGCACGAGATAGAAAGGAGAAGCCCTCGGCGCGGCGGTCAGCGTGTAACACATAGTAGCGCCTACAAGACTGCAAGAATACTTCACGCATTGAGTCAAACACATTATTCTGGCATTTTTCGGGTTAAACGGTAGGCTGCCCATTGGGGCCCCACCCCAAGGGCTCCATATTTCGACACGTCCTCGTCCTTACTGACATGCTAGGGAAAAACGCCGTATGAGCCTTTAGGCGTTGCCAAATTTTCGTTGCGAATTTCCAAGGGAACAGTTTAACATTTTTCTTCGAATTTTTCAGTCAATTTGGCACACAATTAAATCCAAAATATCTGAAAATTTGAGGGAAAACTATGCACAACTTTCCTCAGAACTACATGTTTCATCCGGGGAAATTCGGCAACTACTGAATGATCAAACGGCGTTTTTCCTCAGCACGGCAACTGACTCTCCCCATACAGGTACTCCAGAAGCATCTCCCGGCAAAGTTATTTCAAAGTAGACTTTCAAGGTCATCTGACGAGCTATCGAGTGAGTTTCAACCATCGGGATCGGGTAGCTCACTTGGCTACCAACGCTACTCTGTAGAGTGTTTTGAAGGGCGCTCCACCGGGGGGGGGGGGGGGAGCGAGTGGACGGCGAAACAGGTTAATTAATTACCCCCGCGGCACTCGCACTCCGGTCTGGTGTTTCTGTGTTCCTCTCACGCCCTCGAAGCCGGTATTTATCACAATGGGCGGCTTTCAAGGGTTGGAAATTGAGTCGCCGCTCGCGATACCGGGTCCCGTCCCGAGATTTAATTTTCGTGAAAGGTTCCCGCTTCCAGGGATCCACCGGATTCCCGGCCTCGGGACCCGGGACGAGGCCCCGTAATGTAAGCACACGTACGGACCACGGCGCCGCCGAGTCCACGGGGGACCGGGGGGGGCACCTCCAAACACCGACGACTTGATTAGCCCCTACCGTTGATGAGTCAAAATTTATCCGCACCCGTAAAGAGTTTGTCAGAGGCGATGGATACCTACGGCTCCGTTCCTTGCGCCAGCTAAATATTTGTTTCTACCGCTGAAATTGAAGTGATTTAAACAAATTCAATTCAACTGCATTTCACCTTCCAAAACGGACTATGTTTATTCAAAAAGAAGCAACCCACACTGAGTTGAAACTGAGAAAAAGAGGTTTCAAGTTTCATTCTTGCCGGCCAGGTTGGCCTAGTAATCAGCGCGTCTGACTCTAGGGCAATACTGTCGTGCTAAGGAAAAACGCCGTATGAACATTGGAGAGTTGCCAAATTCCCTTTAATAATACACGAATTTCCTGGTAAAGCTATCGATATAATCCTTCCAATTTTTCAGATAATTTTGTTCGCAATTTCACCTAATAGGTCCGAAAAATTTCAAGGAAAAATATTCATAACATTCCTCCAAAATGAACATTTTATCGAAGGAAATTTGGCAATTCTCGAATGTGCATACGGCGTTCTTCCTTAGCGCGGCAGAATAGGTCCCGGGTTCGATCCCGGTGGTGGTGTCTAATTTTCACGGAAGTGACGAGTAGATCTGCTGAAACAGATTCTACTCGGTCCTAGTCCCTGAAAATTTGAAAAGTTGGGAGCATGGATGTGCCTAAATCCTTCGATGTCTACGGACAGTAAACATAGTCTAAAAGTTGGGTGAAGGTGCCCTGTTACGCTCCAACTTCTCGTGATGTAAATCTGTATCGACGCCAATGCTGAGTATTCAAGAACCATTCATAGAAGGGCAAGAAGAGGGAAAGCATTCTACATCCCCGTGCAGACAAGCAGTGGGTGTCTCGATGTACTTAATACACGGCCTGATTTGACGTATTCGGTTGGCGTACTGCCGAGAACTCTAAAAAATCCATCAACAGAGGACATCAACCGTCTTTAACTTGTTCTTAGATATATATTTCTGGCACCACGAATCTTGGTATCACTTATTCATCAGATCAGGAGCAGAAAATCTTAAAAATCGTATGAAAAAATACAAAAAAGGGAGTTTGAAAAATTGGACTTGCACATTTTTTTAAGTACTGATTGGATTGTGGAATTGACAGTTTTTAAACCTCTTTTTAAACAGAGACCTGAAAGTAGAAGTTTTCATCTGCTACCAAGAGGCTTATTAGCGGGTCAGGTGCTTGCACTAGAGCTGCTATTCCGGACGGTCCCAGCTGGGGAGTATCAATGGACCATGTTACATTGGAGAGACCGCGCGTTGGTTGATGGGAATCGGCGCCATTTTCGACTATGTACCTTGTCATGACTTTATTTTATTGTATACTAGCAGGAAAACCCGTGCTACGCACAGGAAAACCCCACCATCAGCAATCACTGTGATTAGTGATCAGTTACTAATTGTGTTTCTGAATTATTATCTACTATTTCAAAATTGGTGAGACGCACTGGTTTGATTAAAAAGTAGAGATTAGTAGTATGCTGCTATTTTGGTCCGTTCTGCAATAAGCTCACATGATAATTATAATAATAAAAATTACCCAATCAAAAGTTGGTTATTTTCATGAAGATTTGTTACTTTTGTCAGTTCAATGTTCAATTGAAGTTAGCTGGTGAGTTTCAGCCGCGAAAATTACGGGATTTAGCCAGCGGTTTCTTTTAATTCACAGCAATGGCGGGTTTGTCATCTACATCGCGGAGAAAACTTGATTTTTCCAGGGATTTTGT
Source organism: Bemisia tabaci (assembly GCF_918797505.1). Taxonomy (NCBI): domain Eukaryota; kingdom Metazoa; phylum Arthropoda; class Insecta; order Hemiptera; family Aleyrodidae; genus Bemisia; species Bemisia tabaci. The sequence goes on along the minus strand of NC_092799.1, from coordinate 51,437,068 downwards.
AAAACAAATTAGAAATTACCCGATAATCACCACGGTATCACGGCAAATACGTCGTGTTCCTAGCGAATTTTTAAGATCATTACAATTGCGCGTTATTCACATCAATATCGTGGCATACACGCGAATTTCTGACTCAATTAAGGCTACGTAAATGTGCGCATAAAACTCATAAACATCTGTTACTTGAGATGGGCGAAAACGTATGATTTTCCTTCAATTTTGTATGATACCACATACCCACTCCGGAGTTCAAATAGTTGCTCGCTTCAATTCTGCTTGTTAAAAGTGACGAATTGGAAGAATCCAATCTAAATTTCACGAGAACTATGGGATGTAACCATCGGTTTCCCTGTATAAGATTTAATGTTTTGAAATTAAAAAAAAAAAAAAAGAGCATTAGCGATGATTTAAAATTTTGCATGTAAGACTCATGTGTTTCGGTTCCACGATCGGAGTCAAATATTGATGGAATGCGCGCGAAACCCCCGCTTCTCCTCCGATTGAAGCGTTGCACGCCGTCTTTATGTTCCATTTTTATTTATTTATTTTATTAATGAAGCCAAGCAACAGCTTCTCTCAAAATTTCCCGAGAATTTGCCTTAATCATTTCAAAACAAGATAAAAGTAACAAAAAGTAACCCCAGGCAACGTGAAGACTAAATCACAACAATTTTTTTACTTTCGAACTTGAGCAGGTAAATGTTTTCAAAAAAAAAAACAAAACAAAACGAAACGAAACGAAAGGTTCCGGTTGTGCGGAGCACATTTTTCACTAATCTTGCAAAAAAAAAAAAAAAAACGGAAGGAAACTCGACCCAATGCGCGAACCAATCGCGAAAATCGCGAACCAATGCCGTAGACTGAAGAGACTACGTCAGTCTCTTTATTCTATGCCGATGCATAGACAGATTTTCCAGATTTTCACATCCCTGAGAGAGTAGCCCGGCAACGGATGCACGAGTCGGAGCTCGCAAAAATCATGGCGCGGCGTTTCCAACAGCGCGACGCACAGTGGATCGAGCCAATGGTAAAGGTCGGACATAGGCCCAAAAATGAAAGTGAAGGGACATAATGTTTCTTGGCATTTTCTTAAAGTAGACTCTTTAGCCGAACATAAAATACCAATATTACATCTGAAAAAAAATTTAAAGCGATGTAACGGACGTGTGATACACCGTGTCCATATTGAGGTGAATTTCGGGTACATTTTTAGCCTAGACGTTACTCCTAAATTTTAATTATCCTGCATTTTTGTATCAAATTTTGGGGGTTGTCCTCTATTATTGATGCAATGGGGAGAGAGAAACACCCGTTGCCATATTTTTCATCCTTATTTTTAATACTTATATCAGTGCACAGACATGGTACCCTAAAAAACCCGGTTTTCCAAATTCAGTGAATGATTTCGACATTGTTTCAGAACATTACAAAGAAAACCGACCTAGAGGAATGTTCCTTATATCCCTAGGAACCAATATCAATTGAGAAGTTTTGCCTTTTTTTGCCTTTTTAGAAGTTAGGCCTATAAATGTGATGACAACTCGCTCCTCGAAAAAAACCAATATTTGAATTTTAAATGAAAAGTCCTAGTTTTTTGCATCTAGGAGGGCTGGAAGGCTCCCATTGGGTTGGTATAACTTACCACCGTTTCGGATTGGCTTTCGGAAAAAATTAGTCATGCCCTCCCCCCCTCTCCCTTCCAACGCCAATAATATCATCTTGCACCACAATCTTGTTCTTCCTATATCAAAAAAAAGGAGGGAACACTAAGTCAATTGATCGTAGCGCAATTTGATTTCTATTTTGGTCAATATATGCATCAATTTTAGGAATTTGTGACTTTATAAAATTTTACTCTCCCCTCCCTTTCAGTAAGTTTTATTCTTTTAAACAAATGTTACTCTCAACCTCCTACAATTCTGCAGAAATGATGCCCCTGGTTTTCATGAAAAATCGTTCGACTTGATTGTTGGTTTGAGTTTTTTACAATTCGTCGCTCTTCTAACGTGAGGGCGTATCTCTATTTCCGCATGAGCCCCAGAAAGATGAACTTATGTCTAAAACGGGGTTCACGTTGAAATTGAGATACGCCTTTACGTCAGAGGAGCGACGATTTGAGCGGTCCCATATCCTCAGATTTGCGTTTGTTCCTACTTCGCTACGATAAGCGATCAATCAGCGATACTGATAACTGAATCAAGATGATAGTACGTCTCAAAGCTGCAAGCTGCTCGAAACTGCAAATGAAGGCATCATGCATTTTTTGTTGGTCTCCTCAGATCCTATTATTTCGAGCCTCTGACCCCAAATTAAGGTGAAGAAAAAGTCAAAACTCCTTTTACCGGAAGCTCTGGATCTGCTCGTCAAGGAACAGTGCTTGGAGCACCCTGTATAAGTGGAATATTTCTGCCCCCTCAGTTTTCATTGTGAGTCATAAACTCTCTTTTTTATTTTAATTAAGTTTTGCTTTGTACCTGAACAGCTCTTTTAACCGCGTATCGTATCCAGCTATAGTAAATTTTGGAAGCGGGGGAAGGGGGGGGGGGCATTGCTTGTTTAAAAATATTCACATTGAGTTTACAGCAAAATAAAAGAAGAAAACAAAATATTTGTAGCTCAGCAGAAACAAATAAAAGAATAATTAATCGCAATAATTATTAGAGCATTTACTATTTTTTGAAGGGTTTCAAAGAGGGAAAAAAAATCAATTTTTCCAACAAACCGCTGACTTTAACGACTTTTCAATATGATATTCAGCTTTCTCGTGAAAAATTACCGCAGAAACATATATTAGTGTATCATATGGCGGTTGACAGTCACACGATAACCCTATGTCCGCGCCGCCCTATCCTTCGATCCACAGTGCGACGCCGAACTCGTTCCATCCTCCTCGCACTCGTTGGACGCCGAACTCCTTCCATCTTCTTCGCACCCGTTGCGCGGACCAGAAGAACACACGTAAAATTTATCAGCTGTCTTCCAGCGCGAGCCGCGGAAATCGCTCCATCTCGCTCGCACTCTCTCTCGCACCCGTTGTCCTTACGGGAAAATCGACACACGCGGACCGCGATATCCCGCGAACCGGCGGGCGGATCGCGAAATCCTCCCTTATCCGGCGCCTCGGGGTAGAGAGGGATCCCAGTGCGGAATCTCAGGGTCACCACGGCCTCCTGTTCACGAGATCCGCTGATACGTGAGTGAGTGAGTCAGTCAGTGAGTGAGTCAATCAACGTGAAGTCTGCTTTAATAGTATAGATTGTTTTATTGTTAGCCAATGCTATGTTGTGTAGTGTATTTTTGGAATCATGGTGATACAGTCAATAATTCAAAACTTGTCTGTGCTTTAATCTCGTGATGGAAAAAATGTACTTTACGTTCAAAATTTGAAATTTTGAATTTTAAAGTTTTCGCGGTTTTTTGGAAGAATGCAGTGGTTGGAGCTTCCTAGGCATATTACTCGATATCAGCTGATAGCAAACAAAGGTTACCAAGGAAACCGTAAACGTTTAACAACTATCGTGGCCATCGGGGCGATTATTGAAATGACATCGACTCTATGTCGCCGCTTACGACAGGACATAGCCCTATCTTATCCGTGTAATATATCGTAATTCGATATTGTTTTGATTTTTAAATGGAGCAATTTATTCATAAAGTTCCGATTAGTTTTGGCGAACGGGCCCCTTAACCTACGTCACTAGGCTCATGGGAATTTTTTTAACTTGTCCTGGACGGACTCGTCTAAAGGGCTGTGAAAATATACAATCTAATAAATACAAAATAACCAAATATCTAAAAAGACAAAATTTCAGTTAGAGTCAGTTTCAGTCTTATTATTGCACAAACTAGTTATTTGACAAAAAAAGAAGATGATCACTAGAGCCTTCAAAATTAAAAGTATACAACAAGTGATAGTGCCATGCATTCTGCATATCAAGGGCCAATACACATTTATACACCGGCTTTGTAAATCTGCTAAGTTACAAAACATGAATCGACAGTTGTCGGATTGTACATCAATGACAAAATGTGTCTAGGCCCTCATTCTTGACTACAACTACCGTCGCCAGAGCCGCTTTCCGACGCGAATGCGTTGGAGCTTACTGCTTGTTTTTTTACCTCCTGACCTCGGTCAGTAGGGCTGACTATCTTTTCCACACAAAGTACATTTGTGTTAATTTTCCGGTTATCGTTTCCGCACAAAATCATTTTCGCACATTTAATTTTTTTTTTTTTTGGGGGGGGGGGGGACGTCGAGCAAAATATGAGGCATATTTAAGAAAAATGAATGAACAAAGATTGAAACAATTATTTCTTACTTTACTTGGCAGTCCAACAGGGATCATCAGGGTTCAGATTTTCGTCCGTGAATTTTCCATTTTCATCTGCGCGCTTATACTCCAACTCCTTAATTATGTTACCACAAATGCACTTTGTGCGGAAAAGATGTCTGCTGTCAGTAGTCTCTTTTTCTCAATGTGCATTTAAAAACGTGAATCGATATGTTTATTACAATACAACGGATTTTTCATCGACTCACAGCACTCAGGAGTAAGAACTACTGCAGATGACACTGCACCGCTGGAAACCAAAACAAAACAGTATTCCCAACTTTAGACAGGTTTTTCGATTTTGATAGAGCTTCCAGGATTGATTGAAACTTCCTCTATTCCAAAGTGTCTGCTCATATTGCCACTTGACATTTTCGCGGGTGATTTTCATCAGAGAAAAAACTACTTGATCTAACTCTACTACGCACTCCCCCTCGACGAAGAAGAAGGAAGAAGCAAAAATGAAGGCGGAGCATTAAACAAAGAGCATTGGGAGCGGGACTCGGAGGTGAAGCTTGCGCCGCGGCGAAGCGAAATAAAAATGAGAAAGGACTTACCTTTTTGCGACCGCAGCAAAGCATACCGTTATCCGGTAAGATGCTGCGTGGAAGTAGATTTCAGCTGGCTCCTGGACCCTGCAACACAATAAAACAACCCGGGTTACTTTTTTTGGAGTCGGTTCAACTTTCCAGATTAATCTACCTTCTTCCCGCCGTTCCTGGCCCTGGCCATCCGCGCCACTTTTCCCTTTTCTTTACGACGACGCCATTTTCCACGCTGAGTCCCTCTGAAAAACCCGTTGTCGTTAGCGCTTTCATTTGGACTTGCGACATTAAGTGTGGCGATGAAAAATAGAATGGAGGGATATGGATAAAGGCATGATTTTGTTGAACTTTTGGGCCTTGTTTTCCTTGCAGAATAGTGTGGGCCCTTGTGTTTTTTTCTTGCATATTCAATAAACTGAAACACATTTTTGAAAAATCCTTGAAGCACTCAGAATTTCCTGACACATGTCTGATTTTCGTGATATTTTAGGTAATGGTTTTCCCTGATGACATGGAATTTTCTGATATTTTCAGTTCTCACTGACGGTGGACGCACCCTCGACAAAATTCAATCTTCGGGTGATACAGACGACTCGCGATGGAGTTACTTTAAAATCAACTGGATCTTGCGTATAAATAACAGATATTCAGTTACGGGACAGGAAGTGCAATGGGTGCGATGTCGAAGAAATGAAGTGGAAATTCGATTCCATCTTCGCGTGCGGATGTTCGCTCGCGATCCGCGGGGTGAACGGGCGACGGGCGTGAATTAGAGAGTGCCATAAAAATAGCTCCACTCTGGCTAAGATCTAAGTGATTAGGCCACCGACCGCGTGGCTCTTACAAAAATTTCCTCTCGTAATATACGTGGTCTGTCCGGAAAGTATCAGGACTTTTTAGATTTTGAGAAATTGAGCTTACCTATGACATTGTGGCTTTAATCTCCTTCGAAGTACTCTCCGTAAGACACAATGCACTTGTTCCAGCGATTTTTGAGCTGTTCAAAACAGTCCAAAAAGCACTCCTTTGGGATGTCCTTCAGCGCTCTCGTCGTATTCTCTTTTGGGTCATTGATGGAGTCAAATCGAGTCCCTTTCATTGGAGATTTCATCTTTGAGAACAGCCAGAAGTCGCAAGGAGCTATGTCTGGACTGTATGGAGGATGTGGAACCAGAGGAATACCGAGCTTTGCCCAAAAACTGTTGCACAAGACAGGAGGAATGAGCCGGAGCGTTGGCACAAATTTCGCTGCCACTCTACGGAGCCCGAGTTTTTCAGTTAAAATTTCCGCAACGACGGTCTTCGGGATATTTAGCTGCTTTTCCAGTTCCCGCATGGTTAACCGACTGTCTTGGGCAATAGTTTCCCGAACTTTTTCCACATTATCGGGAGAATTCGTCGACGAAGGTCTCCCGGACCGCGGATCACTAGCGACTGTTTCACGACCCGATTTAAAGCGATCATATCACTCATAAATATTGCTCTTGCTCATAGAATCAGTGCCAAAAGCTTTCCGAATCATTTCCATGTTCTCCTTGGCAGTTTTTTCTAGATTAAAGCAAAATTTAATACAAATTCTCTGATCTTCACGCTCGGTCATTTCACGAAAAATAAAAAACGCGACGATAGCACTTGACACACACACTTTGATCAGTTGATTGCAATCGAATGATTAAAGGTGTGAAAGCCCGATTGTGTGGCTGCATTGGAATGGACATTGGCAAAGTCCAACCCAAGTTTCAGCTCATTATATGCATTACATTCCGAGATAATCAAAAAGTCCTGATACTTTCCGGACAGACCACGTACACGCTTCCATCGATTGGACGTCCAAATGCTGATTGATTATTTACAATAAATGCATATTTTAGAGACCCCCTGTCTTCTCCATGATGTAAAAGATCCTTTGCGAAACCAAGGCTTAGATTCGCCAAATGATGAGTGATGACCAAAGGGTTGGGCAGTTGATTCCACATTCCACAAACAATCGTAACCTAATTTGTAGAAAGGACCACTCCGACATTCATCGGTGATCATTAGGTGATTTTCATTTGATTTTTTGCGGAACAAGTCGACCGATCATCATGAGGTGAAAAGCGGCGTTGACCACCGAATTTAAGGAATCACCCGAGTACATTGCTCAAACTGTTAGTAAGTACGGCGCGGCGTCTCTAAAGAAGATCGTCTCTTTGGAGCACAGCTGAAAGCGTAGAGAAGGTAATGATAGCGGGCGAAAATGAAGTACAAGAGGGATTCGTTAAAGTTAACATGTTAAAGGGAATTTTATCGGGGCGCGCTTTGGCACCGTTTATTCTTCCTTTCTCTTCGTAATCCCCCACCCCTCTTCCTGCTCATATTTAGATGCACGTAAATCTTCAATTTCGTTTTCGTTTCCCCTTTAATTATAATGCACTATTAATATCAACTTTTCACCCCTCCTGTCCTCCCTTCTTATACTATTATTTCTTATTTACATTCGTTATTTCCAGTTCGTGCCTGGCGCTGACACGCAATCTGTAAGTTCCTTCCAGGCCATTTCTCCGGACTCCCCCGCGGCAACTGCCAGATTTTACGCGTTAATCTCATATTCTATGTCGTCGTTTTAAAGGACATCATCTACCTGTGGTTAATGTAGGAGAAAAACACAGAAAGGAAAACTCCCTTGAGATTAGACCAATTTAATTCCCTGACTTCCCTGGTAAAAATTGGCAGTAGAATCTGTGTTCCAAAATACCATAGACCTAAAGCCGGCTCTAAGCTTTCCAATAGCTTCTATAGCCGGCTACACAATTTCTTATAGCCTTTTATAGCCGATGGCGATTAAGCAACAGCCAGGCGATAAAGTGTATGCTAAACGTTACTACATATAATTACGGATGCTAGGACTTAGTGAGTTTTTGGATTACTGCTCTCTTTTTGGGCCGTAGTATCTTGATTTATTTTGCGAGGAAAGCTCCGTACTTTTGATGGATGCTTGCCATTGCTAACATATTAGAGCGCCTTCAATTTCGTATGATACTGTGCAATACCTCTGGGGTGAAATAGTTGCTTCAAGCGCCGTGGCAGGCGGGCAGCCAGCGCGAAACGTGCATTGGCGCCTACAAACCTAACAGGGATGCTTCACGCGTTGCGCAATGCGTGAAGTATCCCTGTTAGGTTTGTAGGCGCCAGTGCGTCGCCGCTCCGCTTTGCGTTGGGCTCCAATATTAAATCTCGCGGAGTCAGCGTTTTTCAACTCATGATTTTGAAATGTTTGCACATCCTGTATGGATTATTCTCATTTTAATTGATGAAAAAAAGTATGTATTAAAGAAAAATGTGTGTTTTGTAAATATTAAGGTGATTCCGTACAAACTTAAGGATTTACAAAGCACACGAATTTCTACACAATTTCTTTTAGCCTTTTATAGCCGATGGCGAAAAAGCAACAGCCAGGCGATAAAGTGTAAAGCCCGGCGATAGGTGCTATAGTCCAGCTGCATAATTTTGTATCACTTCGTACAGCCCGGCCGTATGATTTTCTCCGCTTTCTACAGCCTTCTTTATTCGGCTATAAGAGCTCCTATATGGTTTTTTGGAACGCAGCTGCTATCGCCAATTTTTACCAGGGTTTCCACCATTTTAAAGAGGAAGAAATTCGTCGACTGTTTTGGGGAAGGCGAATCTCATGTTCAGCGCGGTATTCTCTCCAAATAGAAAAATTGTCTGACCTCCAGCGAAATTCCCCTCACGAAAGAGCGTAACTACATTTCAATGTTGCCACATTATCCATCGCAAACTGCATTATTACCTTGGAATTCTCGGGCATTTTCAGCTGAAAATTTCAATGACTTTCCCTCTGATTTCATGCCAAAATCAGAAAAATTTTGGAAAACAATTGCTCTGGTATATTCTTGTGAAAAATTAAATTGCCTGAGTCAATTTTACAACCTTGAAATTGGGTTACGTTCGCATGTCCGGGAGACGACGATAAGTTACTCTTTGAGCACAAAAATAAATACTTAGGTGTAATTATGTTCATTGAAAATTTCAAATGCGGCGAGGGTTTTTTTCGGTGAAAATTTGATTTCTAATGGACTAACGTTCTTTCCACGATTTTTATTTGGATTATGTCTAGAAAGTTCGTTTAAATTAGAGAGAGAGATTTTGCTCCTGATTTTGGGCGATTACGTGTACAGATAATAGATGGGAGGTAGCGGCGTTCAAGGACACGGAAAAGTATGATAGGATTGAATTCTATCTTTGCCTCATGCCAATTGCTGACACCGCTGAAATAAACAAGAGTATCCAAAATCCCGAATCAATACATAGCGAGATGTCCAGGAAGATGAAGGGAGAAAAAACGAACTAAACTGTGAATTGGATCAACGGATAAAAAAATCGGAGCGGGGGGGGGGGGGGGGGGAGAGAAAAAACTTACACAGTATTGAATGGTGCAGAGACAATTAAGAGGGCGAGAAGAGCGAGGGGAACATTAAGAGCCTCGAGAGATCGATTTTCGATATTTCCCCATTTGAAGGTAGGGTAAAGAATCGATTATCGAGGTGTTCGTTGCGAGCACCCTGCTTATCGATCGGTTTCCATAGGTTTAAAGGGCAGATATATCGATAGATCGCAAATCCCGCCGCGCCACTGGTGAGCCGGTCAGGAAAAACTGGTGGTCGACCGGGGGTGAAGGGTGGAGAGAAATCCTAATTTAGTTTCCGTAAGGGTTCCCTCCAACTTTCCCCGGGCAAACGCTCACGTGCATTATCCGGGCGATATTTAAGGCTTTCACGGTGGATTGAGACCAGAGCGGATATGAGGGGGCGGTTTTGTTAGAGGGAAAAAGAGAGACTGCTAAGATTCAAGAAAAAAAATCCTCCCTCCTCGCCGCTTGCGTATCGGATGACCTATTTTCAACCGGGCGGGGTACCAGATACCTGTGCCTCATCGAGGTGTGCAGCATCTGAGGCTGAAGGGTGGGGGAGGGAGAGCGAAGCTTAATCCTAATTTCAATTAATTTCTGAATCATATCATTTCCTGAGAGGAGTACTCAAGATGTTCCACCGTCCTTAGCAAGAACACCGTATGAACATCCAAATGTTGCCAAATTTTGTCCGATTTAAAAATTTACATTCATGGATGAAAAGGGCCGAGTTTACCAGAAAGGAACCAACCCACGTTTTCGAAAAATTGAGTTTAGAATGTTTTCGAGTTCCAATAGTCGTATATTTTCTCCTGTAAGAAACTCAAATTCGAAAAAAAAAATTGGTTTGTGAAAAGAGGGGTTCAAGTTTATTTTCTACATTGAGTCTTACAAGGGAGTAAAGCATCAAACCTATTTTTTTCGACAGAGTGGAGAAATGGTGCTGGGTCCGTACCATTTCGCGGGAAAAACAAAGCCGAGAAGTTCTAAAAATTAAATTTTCGGTTTCAACTTGATGCGGGTTGGTTCTTTTCTGATAAACTTGGTCCAAGTTATGAAGGCTATTCCTCACCAACTTCAGGTACCTTCGATGAAATTGAGAACAAATTCACCACTAAACAGGGGAAAAAACTGAGCACAGCAACATATTTCGTCGTTTCCCTCGCGGAAAAACCTATTTTGCGAGTTTGGAATGGAGTAACGTTCCTTCACCCGGAGAGCGGCCATGTTTTCTCGTTGAAAGACGCCAAACAGGTTCAATATACCTATTAAAAACTTTCAAAAGTATAACTGGTAGAAGAGAAATAAATATTCGTAAATTGTATTGAACACAGTACATTCAACCATCCCAACAGGGATGCAGAAAATGCTCGTGGGCGTGTGAAAATACGGAAAGGACCTTACAAATGTCGAGAGAGGAAAAATTGTTAAGGGTCGAAAGTCAAAAATCAAACGAGAGGAGAGGAAAAGGGTCCTCACTTTAAAAATTGATAGGAAATTTGTGGAAAAGCTATGACAAAAACGTGGAAAGCCCGTGGGCGAGCGCGTGAAAATTTGCAAGATTCTGGACCCCTACATCCCAATAGGCAGTGAAAAACTTACAACGCCGTAAATTGACCGTATGAGTATTTTATACGTCAGCGTCGCGTCGGTCTTGAGAAAATGTATGATTACACACACGATAGAATGTACAACTTCGGCGGTCGGTAACCGAGATCTTCTGCCATCAAGTCAAAGCGACACTGTTGCAGTGCAGGCGCTCTGAGCAACTATTCCGCCACAAGAGTATTGCACAGTATCAGACGGAAATGAAGGCGCACTAATGAACGCAGATTGACTGGTATCGTTCAAAACTTACATCTATGATGAGTTAGCTTTGTGGGGCTTGCTTCGATCGATTGTTTTCGGTATTACTTAGGTGGCTTTTTTTGAGAGGGTGCTTGCAGTTCAACTAAAATTTTTAAAATTAAAAAATCCAAGATAGTAACTAGAAGTGGCTTTAAGTGGGCCTAAAGTGGGAACACTCTAAAATCCGCCAATACTTTTCCGAATTATGATGGAAATAGTTATTTTAATGTCCATTCAAGTGGATTGGTATTCACTCGTGAAAAGCGGGAAAAAGAAGTAAGAGTATGAGCCTTTGCCCGAACAAAATCGGATGCGGAAATAGTCTTTGAAGTAAACGGACCGGAAGAGTTGAAAAGGCGTCAAAACAAACTGCGACCGACCATCAATGCTATTGTAAACTTGTTTTTACGCTTTTGCCTGTATGAAGAAAAGATCATACACTTTGATTATATCCCTTCAAATGATCAAATGAGAAAAAAAAAGAGGAAAGGAAAGGAGAGATAAGTACATGAATACATAAACAAGCAGTTTATTCAATGGTGACGAGAAACGCTATGTCCTCACTCATGAGTTGACTTTCAAAAGTTCTACTACGTCCATCATACTCGACGTAAAACTTTAAACCTAACTGTAGTGCATAACTTCGTCCTCTGCTTGGTTGTCAATGGGGGGAAAGGGGGAAAAAATATCCATGGATTTGCCGGAGAATTTGCATTTCATCAAATGAAATTTGGCAACTTTCGAATACTCATACGGCGCTTAGTGGATCGAGTTAAATAGAGAGGACATGAAATTCTTGACTAAAATATCATGTTTATTTCGATACATTTTAAACTATAAGGGGTGCTTCCAGAAGAACTTTAAAATGTTCATTTCTGAGAAAAGTCATTCATGCGTTTCCTTGAGATTTTCCGATACTTAATATCACATTACGGAGAAAATTCTCTAAAAAAATTTGGACGGAAAAATATTCACAAATTTATTTTCCTGAAAATAATTTTTTTAATAGGCAATGTGGCAACGTATGAAAGCTCTCATAAGGCGTTTTTCCTTAGCACAGCAGTGTAGCCGTATACATTTTAACCGCGTTTAACAAAAAAGAACCAAGCCACGCAGCTATTGCCAAGTTTAACTGGTCATTTACATTTTTTACAAAAGAACGTTTGTGCGGGTTCCTTCGAAAATTTTAAAGGATTTGATTCGTGCTATGCAGAGAATTCATTGAAATTTGCACAAAAACCCGCACAATCGTTTTCATAAAAAAATTAAATTGCCCAGTTGAATTTGGCAATAGCTGATGTGGCTTAGTTCCCTTTTGCTCAACGCGATCCAATTTAAAGAGTGTTGTTTTTTTAAAGTAAACAACTTGACGGAGCCAGGGTCTTTTGAGTATGACTACTCTTAACAAGCAATCGCCACGGAGACTAGTGTCGACTCGCTTGTCAACAAATCGTCGCTTATCTGACGTTCGGGCGTATCTCTGGTTCCACGTGAGCCCTGGAAAGCATAGGGTTATATGGAGAACAGGGCTCACGCCGTCTAGTCAGAAAAGCGACGAAATGAGCAAAGCACCAAAACGACTCAACTTAAATCCCAGTCTCCTCGTAACCGGCGCGAAACTCGACATGGAGGAGTTGGGATCGTAAAATAAATTATAAACACGCATACGCTATTTAACACTTTCATGTCCCACCCCTCTTTGTATTATTCATGCTTAATGCGACGGAAACCGCCTGGAACAGATGATCTTGTTTGTCGTGCGGTGTCACAGGAATTTGAAGGCGCGAGATGCATCTACATTTCCAAGTCGCATCACCTTCGACGCGTCAGTGCTTCCAAGTACAACGATTGAGAAAGTCGCGAGACGACTGACGAGTATTTCGATTATCGACTTCGTAGAGTTCTCATCATGTATGTGTCGTAGGTAAATAGTCAAATGATCTGACTTGGTTTGATATTCTCTAGAGTTACCTATTTTGATAATTTCAGACGAAATGAGTCATTGCTTTTGTACTGAAGAATTCGTTGTGAAAATTTGAAATCAACAATAAAACCAAAAATGATTTTTGACTAATGAACGAATGCTCCTTTCGAAATTTGCAGCATATCATAAAATGCAGAATTTTAACAATTTTGAGTGTTAAAAATTATAGGATTTGTATAGTAAAATACAAAGAAAGTTTATAGATTCGATTGGCTTATCTTTTAAAACTTCAGAGATCTTTGTAAAAAAACGCCCTAAAAACCATTCGTACACGGAAAAAACGAGTTTAGGGCTGGTACCTGCGCCGAAGGTCCCAGCCCTAACCGGGTAGGTAAAATTGCTTCACCTCCACCGCCATAGGAGCAGGCCCGGCGCGCGTAGAGCCCAAATCTACCTGCTCCAGGCTTCAGCCCTACCTGGTAAGAGCTAGACCCTGTCCAGGTAGGGCTGGGCCTTACCCGCGCAGGGCCTGCCCCTGTGGCGGTGGAGGTGAAGCAATTCTAGGGCCCAGCCCTAATCTCGTTTTTTCAGTGTAAACAGTCGAAATTCAACCATTTTGGGGGGAGGGAGAGGGGGCGAGCACCAAGGTTGGCCACAGATTCTAGAAAATGACTGACAAATTTTGGTGAAATTTACTGACAATTGAAAATGTACCAGTCTGTTAAGAAGACATACTATGAGACATAGTTTTTAGGCAAAATTTGTTTTTGGAGACGTTAAACCCATCCTAGAAAACAAACAAGGGTGACTAAACAATTGGACGTATTTCTGTCAAACGGAACTAAGCGCCATAGGGTGAGGAAGGTAGAGGGGGGGCTTGGATTGGCGGCGAAACCGGGCGTCGGGTTCATTCCGTCCTATACTCGCAATGCTTTTCCATGGCGTTTAGGTCCGTTTGACAGAACGCGCTATCCGGCATTCTAAATTCCTCAAAAGGAATTCAAATTGGACCGAGTTTAACAGAAAGGAACCAAGCCACATCAGCTATTGCCAAATTTAATTACGCAATAAAATTTTTTACGAGAGAACGTTTGTGCGGATTCCTTTGAAATTTTTAAGGGATTTGCTTCAAACTATGGAGATTTTTCACTGAAATTTGCACGGAAATCCGCACAACCGTTTTCATGTAAAAAATTAAACCGCCCAATTAAATTTGGCAATAGCTGATGTGGCTTGGTTCCTTTCTGTTTAACGCGGTCCAATTGGAGCTTAGTTCCGTTTGGCAGAAATACGTCCAATTTTTCCCCGACATTTCCAGGTTTTCCCTGACTTTTGAAAATTCCTTGACATTTCCCGGGTTTCCCGGTATTCCCTGACTGTGGCAACCCTGTTAAACCCATTCTAGAGAACAAATAAAGGTGACTGAACAATTTTTCCCTGACTTTTGAAAATTCCCTGACATTTCCCGGTATTCCCTGACTGCGGGAAGCCTGGAGCACCTGGCGCGGGGGCGGGGGCGGAGGCGGATAATGCCGGGAAAGCGGGTGCTCGGACTGAGGGAAGCGGTAGCCGGGATCCCGGGAAGCCGGGACCGGGTCCAAGGCCCAACTCCCCCGGATTCTTTCCAAGTTCCCCGCCGGTCACCGCCCCGCCCCAACGCTAACGAGCCATGGAAACACTTGCAACGCTCTCCTTTGAACTTTCCTCCCAAGTTTCCGCCACCGACCTGGATCCCGATCCCACGTTGCGTCGCTACCATGCCGCGTGTCGCGTCGCGTCGCCCGGCACCAAACGGTTTGATTGTCGAATAATCGACTTCAATCGATAGGTATCATTGCTAGGATAGGGATCTATCGGTCGAGGTTCTTCGATACATCCATCCGCAAAACGACGTCTTCCAGACTAACTGCACTTTGCTCCAGAGAGGATATTTTGGAGACCCAGCGATGGCGTCTTCCCTGTAGAGTAAAAGTTACTTTCGCAAGTCGAGGCTCAGATTCGCCTAATGATGACTCACGACTGCCAAGAGCTCAACACTGAGCAGTAGCTTTCGCAAACCTGACCCACCTTCCAAAAACTCTCCATCCGACCGGCAAACCAATGACACTCGATGAAAACTTGAAAAAAAAAACGGGTCTAAAGAAGAAGAAGAAGAAGAAGAAGAAGAAGAAGAAGAAGAAGAAGAAGGAGAAGAAGAGGAGGAAGAGGAAGAAAAGGAAGCAAAAACAACGTGGAAAGTCAGAGAATTTCATCGGAGTAAAGAGAATTGTTTGTTCAGAGAGATGATTACACTGCACTGAGCACGAAGTATCTGCCGTGCTGAGGAAGAACGCCGTACGAACATTCGAGAGTTACCAAATTTCCTTCAATTAAATGTTTATTATTGAAGAAAGGTATGAATATTTTTCCTTGAAATTTTCAGAGACTTCAGGTGACATTGCGAACAAAATTATGTGAAAAATTGGAAGGAAAATATTCATAAATTTACCAGGAAATTCGTGATTTATTAAAGAAAATCTGGCAACGCCTGATGGTTCATACGGCGTTCTTCCTTAGCACGACACGTATTCAGTAGAAAGTTAATATTAATGTACTTATTTTTCTTTTAAATTGATGTAATATTCAAAGCGCCTTTACGTTCGTCAACGACGTCGTATATCAATGCAAAAAAAAAATTGAAGCGCTCCGGTTTTTCCAATGACTAAGTCTTGATACAACTATTCGTGTTCTCAGGATGTCCATGTTGCATACATACAAATTGAAGGCGCTCTGGCTTTCTTCGGCACAACGCGTCGCGTCGTTGCACCTTCATTCTCAAGAGTTTTGTACGTTATATTTAAAATTTTGTTCACCATTTGTGTTTACAAATTACGATTTTGATTTCCCCCCCCCCCTTCCAAATGCAACTAGGTGTAATTTTGTTAAAACTTGGTTCATTCGGAACGAATTTGTTGTAATTATTTACAAATTTCTAAATCGTAGACTTTCGATTATAGCAAAATCGCTTTCCAGCAACATTTTACGTTCAAAGACTGGTAAAAATCTACCCATAGAGGCACTCATTTAAACAAAATTTTATAAAACATTCTGTCTATTTGTCAATTATATTTTTCAATATTTAATCCACAAAAGTATTTGACTTTTTGAATGAACTAATTACTTGGCTTCGAGAGTCTAGTAAAATTCGTGAGTGACAATTTGCTTAAAAATATGTGTCGCATGAAGGAAAATAGGTGAGGTTCTATCTACAAGGATGACGTAAATTGAGAGAGATGCTTTTTCTAAAAAAAGAAACTTTATTAAATGAGAAACATTTCTTTAAAATAGTACCTACGACAGGTATAAAAGTGGAAAATGTGAGTTGCAAGTTAAGTTGTATTTCTTAAATTATAAATAAATACTGAGAAATATACCATACACCCTACGGGGTCTGTAGGTAAGAGGCACTCTTGACGTCAAACAAAATCGCATCAGACACTCACATTGTACTGGAAATACGAATCAAACGCAACAAAAAAGAATTTCAGTCGTAAACTTACAAGGGATATTATGACGTTTCATTTCGTTCAGAGAGGATACCTAACTAAAGATAGAGTACAATACTTTACATAGACGTCATTGCACAGCACACAATAGAGCACAAATTAATTTTTAAAATTAGAATAACAAAAAATGATTACATAGGTAATTATAAATATTAAATATATAAAAATGCGCATAGTAAACGATGAAATGTTGAGCTCAAGAAGGGAACTGTAAACTTCGACGTGATGTATAATTGTGGGCAAAGTTCCCATAAGGTGTTGTGTTCTATTTTCTTTTACGATAAAGCACGTGATTTTTTTTTTGTTTTTTTTCATGCGCGTAGAGGATGGTTTGGATACACACTTAAAAAAATACAATTCTGTTCATAGGGCTCCTGCACTTCCTTTGTTACAGTTGCTGAAGTTTCGAATGTGAGGATAGAGCACTCTGTGCTCACGACTAAAGTTTTGTTCTCACAACAGAAAAATTCTGTAAGTATGACAAAAGGAGTGCAGGAGCCCTGTGAACAGAAAGTTCTGTCATAAGCACCAACTTTTTTTAGTAGAGTAGGGGTTTGCCATATTATTAACAGCGGCGTTTTTTGGACTCTTTTAAGAGGTATAAAACCTCAGTCAGGAGAGAGAGAGAGACAGATGGAAAAAACTAGGGCATTGTACAGGAAGTTACATAGGTATTAAGAATGATAAAACTGAAAGAGCTGCAGTGAGAGTACGGCGCCTGATAATTGGCCATCTTCACCTCGACGCAACACCAATGGATTAAATCACCCTCCACGTTTTATTTAAACTATCAGATTGGACACAAAACCGACTTAATGTTGATTACGGTTCCATAAAACGCGTTCGTGGCGTGAAAATTGCTTTGAAAAATAACAATTTAAAATTCTTATAAGGGGGAAACTTTCTCAGATTTCCTTGGAAAGTTTCACGATTACCACACCAATATCAAGAACTCTCTTTAGCCTCTTCTTTCCCGCGTCAACTTTCTGACGTCATCTGCTCCGTTAAGCCTCTCGTCTCTTCCTGTTTCAAATGGACGTATTTCTGCCAAACGGAACTATGTGCATTAAGACATGAGCCCTGAGACCCATGATAGTATATGCGTAACAGGGCTCACGTCATAATGCACATAGTTCCGTTTGGCAGAAATACGTCCAAATGTGAGTCTTTCTTTGATTCTTTCTCCTCATAAATATTAAGAACAGAAAAATTGCAGTTTGTAAATTCAATCTAAATTATACAATCACGAAGCTCAAATAAAAATAAATCCCGTTCAAAATCAGGATCGGAGCTCTTAACATCTACATATTTGACAGCAATGCCTAATGCAACATTTCTATTTTTTCACACGATTTGTACTTGGAAAATATTGGGGACTCCAGGATCAAGCAAAATAATGAATATGGAGACTCTGATCCCTCCTTTTACAAACATTAAAATACAGATCTTGCAATGAAATAAGTTTAACAAAATAATTATTTGAATATTGGACAGTAATTCTGGAAATTTTTGGCGGAAACACAAAAACATCTATCGTCTATTATTCAAGTTCTCAAAGTAGAGGCGGATTTCTTTCTGAATTGAACTGAAGTCAATTGACATACGTATGATACAATTATATACAGATTGTACACTTTCCAAATGATACATTTTACTATCTATCATAGTATCGGCCATAGGACTTGAAGCAGATTCATAGGTCAGCCGGTATTCTAGGGTACACGTAATCTGGGTAACTTCAATGTTTTCAAACTATACCACGGGACTGTGTGAAAGAATATTGGTTCTTTCTACAAAAATAGACGGTTGCTTCGGATGAAACAGCGTTAAAATGACCGTGACAAGCTTACATACTACGATTGGTCGAGTATGAGACAAAGAGTAGCGTGATCAAACGAGACATCTAGTCGTTACGCAACGAATATCAAGCCCCCACTCTTTCATCGCCAATAATGGATTTAAGAGTGGCAGTGGCATGGCGTGCTTTGCGATATATCGATTTATCTGCCATCTAGACCTGTGGAAAATGATCGAAACACAGGGTGCTCGCAACGAGCGACGTAATAATCGATTCTTTACCACGGCTTCAGATGGGAAAATATCGATAATCGATCTTTCACGCCACGCCACTGACGAAAGGAACTCAGAGGAAAAGGCACTCAGTTACAAGAAGGAGAATACTACCGTGCTTAGAACGCCGCACGAGTCTCCAGATGTTGTCAAATTTCCTTCGGTAAAAGATGAATTTTCCGGAAAACCTGTGCATACTTTTCGTTCAATTTTTCGGAGAATTTTACTCGGAATCAGATCTTAATTGATTGAAAATTTCAAGAGATAATATTCAAGACTCTTCTCAAAAATGAACATTTAATTGGAGGAAAATTTGGCAACTCTCGGATGTTCGCACGGTGTTTTTCCTCATGGCGGCAGAATAGGATGCTGCGAAAAAAATATAGCTTCATGAGAGGATCGTCGGTTGAAGACCTCCATACAAATTCCGAAGTGGGACCGTTTCAAGTGTTACGTAAGTCATTTCGGCCGACTCTTTATACCCCCCCCCCCCCCTTCAGAAATACGTAAGCTTAGCTTGACCCTGCCACCCGAAATTTTTCCAGGAAATAACACAGAAAGTCTGAATTTTTGCTGAAAAAATAGTCTTTGAAAAATTTATTATTTTTTTTTTAAGCGAGAGGCTACACCCCGAGTCTGACCATTCTCTCTCCTAAGACACTTGTCAACTAAGCTCGGGCCCTTCCCTCCTTTCAGTGGCTTACGTAATACTGGATCGGCTCCTGTACTCTGCCGTGCTACGGAAAAAAGCCGTATGAACCTTAAGGCGTTGCCACATTTCCTTTGACAAAACACGAATTTCCTGGTAAACTTGTGAATATTTGTTCGTCGAATTTTTCAGATACTTTTGCTCGCAATTTCACCTTAAGTCCCTGAAAATATCAAGGAAAAATATTCATAAATTTCCTCAAAAATGAACATTTTTATCGAAGGAAATTTGGCAACTCTCGAATTTTCACGCGGCATTCTTCCTTAGCTCGGCAGTACTAATCAAAGTGGTTTTGCACTAAAAAAGATTTCCACGAAAACAAAAAATAATGTATTGCACTGAGTTTATGAAAAATAAATTTGAGCGAAATTTTCGATCACTTTCTGATTATTCTTTCCTGTCATTTCATTCATGGAATACACAGTTCTGATATTCACAGCAACCATATTGATGACCCGAATGAATGAAAAGTATGCAGAAACCATGGACGGCAGTAATGTTTTCTCCCTCCTGCGATCAATTAGTATGCACCTGATGCATAATATCATCATACTTTAATTGGAACAACTATTGGAATAGAGTGAGGATGTAGTGCCTTTTTTGTGCCTCTTTATTCTACGATTTCATTCTAATTTTTTAAAACATTCTGGAAACAACATGAAGGCGAGGGACTTGTTTGATTCATCGTCGGGGAATTCTCACAAATAAAAATGCCTTATCAATTTGACAAGAATAATTATATGTACATAGTTATTTATGACATCACCATATGCACACACTATCACCGGTAATAAGTATTTGTCATGATCTAGTGTCAATCGTCATTGAATCGGTTTTCCTACTGACGCATTGCAAATAAATGACTGACAAACCTTATTCAACCTGGAGGGCTTGATTAACCCAGAATTAGAAAAAAAAAAAAAAAAAAAAGTAGAGACTTGGACAGAAGAATTTAATTTAATTGTGCAGGGAATTGGACTTGAACCTAACAAATATTTTACTATTAGAAGCGTCAGATTAGTACGCGACCTTACCAGAAAGAGACAATGATGCTTGATTAAAACTTTTATGATCTAAGTTCATCGAAAAAAACGAAGAGGTCGAGTGTTCTATAGTAGACTGACTTCAAAATTTGCCAGGAGATCATATCCACCGAAAACTAGGAAGAACAGAGAACGGGAATCAAGATTTGCACTCAAACATATTCCTACTGAAATGTACCGGAATGTATGACAGATTAACAACCGATACTGCGGTAAATATTTTTACACACTTTAACCATTTGTGGTATAACTTTCATTTTGATTATAATTGAATTGACAATTGCAAAATGACTGAGCAGACCTAATAAGAGAAAAAGAGGGAAAACAAACTGAATTATATCTTGATTAGCTATGGCTTTCACACAAAATAATAATAAAAAAATAAACAAAAAACTCGATGGAAATTTAAGGACAACGTCCCTTTTGATTCACATATAATATAAATAACAATACTTCTGGTTAAAAAGTCCATTTAAGTAGATTAGAAACCTAAAAGAAACAGTAATAATCATCACGAGCCAATTCAATGTGAGATTACAACTCATTTCCTTGTAGTTATCATATTCATTGGCGAACTAAAATTATCAATGAATTTTGTCAGAGTACTTTTTCAATGCTATGAAGATACCACTATCATTACCTTGTGTCAACAATGCACTCAAACAATGTAGAGATAGTCAATGATAACAGTTGGAATGTTCCTTCAATAGCTATCAAATAAAGCGGGAATGCAGATGAAATTTGTCCAAGTAATTCTTGTCCTTTGAATTGTGTCATGTTCTTCAGATAAGTCTTTTAAAACTTGGAGTATTTTGATAGTTTAGAGAAGAAGTTGAAATTGAAATAATACTATGAAACTTGTGATAAATTTTTGTTGGTCACATTTCTGACAAAATCTGAAAACTTAAACAACTTTTCAGGAAAAATTTCTTGTGTTCACATATGAGGAAACACAACAAAAATGCTGTGGGACAGTGTACCAAAATTTAGAGAGAGACGATACCTTGTCTAACAAGAGATTCCTTGAGAGACAACTTGTAGATTTTTTAGTGGCTGATTCTACGTAGGTATGATACAAGGGTTTACTGGAAACACCTCAATGTTACTACACACACTTTTTTCTTAGCAGTAGGGATGAACACTGCTCAAGAATCTTGAATCTTTTACAAATTGCCTCAATGAATAAAAAAATTGTTCGACAAAATACCTACTCAAAATTAGGAAAGTCCAACGGAAAAGCAAGTTTTTTTTGATGAATTTGAAAAAGAAAAAAAATCTAAGCGACTGTATATGACAATCTTATCACAATTAAATTTAACGAAAGAAAATAAACATCACCATGATGCGTTATTTTTTACTCTCATTATCTGACTTAGATACTTTGTCCGAATTAGTAGTTTTATCCGAGTGAATTGTTGGATCTGATGATTTACTTAATGATGTCTTACTTCCCTCATCCTGATCACTAACCTCCATGGAGGGGTCTATCACATAGTATGGGAGAATTTTGGATGGGCCCGATATCAATGAACTGCTTTCAGAACTCTCAATTATGTATCCTCGGCCAATCACTACTCTTATAGAATCACCCATTATACCAAAATGCTCTTTTAGATCAGCACCTATATCAGAAACATCCCACATAGCTGAGAAGGCAGCCGAAACAGATGGATTTTGATAGGTTAGATTGATAAATGGAACGTGTGTGAAAGTAAAATAATGAGCAATAGAGGCTAGAAACATTTCGATACAAATTAAAAAGTTTTGTAATTTAGATGCTATTTCTCTGACAGAGTCTCGAGTTTCAACGTCAAATACTTGCGAAATCACTCCGGCATTTACTAAAATTGTGATGATAACTCCTTGGAAAAAGGAGAAAAAAATGACACACTTAATACTGAGAAATTTTCCAATAGGTTTCATCGGAGCAAGCTCTTCTTTGGTTGCACGATAGAATAATACTAGACAATACATGGCAAAAATTTGCGATACGTTATTCACAGCAATTATATACGGGTAAGATCCAGTGCTAAGTTCCCCTTCATGATAGACGCCGAACCAATCACAAACTATTGCAGCTAATGACGTCATTGGTCTCACAATAGTATACTGGAGAATACCATGTTTGCAACGGTGGATCAACTCTCTGCCCATCCTCCAATTTGTCATCCAGCAAAAGGGAAAGATATGTTTAGTTTGAGATTTCTTTGCCAGAGTAGTCTCAAGGAATGGATCGGCATCGTCAAGGTAATTGAATAAAAATTTCATGAAACTATAAATTACATACGCTTCATAGCACTCACGGAGACTATTCAGGTAGAGCACACGAGTTGGGAAGACTAGACCAAACCAAGCATTGAAGGCGTAGATTGGCACCATCCACAGGATTCGAATGATGTGTTTCTGAAGTGAGGGCTTGGTGTAGTGGATCATGTGCTGGACTATCTCCCAAAATGATATGGGTACAGCCATCATAACAAATATGCCTGCGATCAGATAGACGAAGCTGTCTTTCTTGGTTGTACTTTCTTCGAAGGCTGCAATCGTGAGGTACGGTACAAGGACAAGAATTATCACCGAGTAAACGAGGGCAACAAGCGGCCTTAGCCATTGCGTCCATTCTCTTAAAAAATTGAGTTTCAACATGATTGTAAAATAAAGATACGAACTGATCAGCCCAGGTCACAAAACACAGCAAGGTTTTAAAGGTTCTTTTGGGTGTAGAACGCAGTTGAAAAACGTTATCTTATCAAAATAAATAGACACTTGAAGACACTTGAGGCAACTTTGTGTGATGAATAATTTTCAGGAACAACGGGGGACACGGAAGGTTCTGAGAGATGATTTTCGGTTTCACTGATTCCATGGCATTGGCAAAAGGCTCAAGTTCGCGGAATGCAAGCACTAAAAAATTAAATTAAAATTTTACAAGGCTCTTCAGTTACGAGAAAGATACCGAGTTACTTCCCTACTTCGCTATGATGTTACATAACCACACTAGCCACCAATGTAAACAGAGCAGCAGCTGAGTGACGCCCCACTTCCACCGCACTTCCTCCACTTGTAAACATTTCGCTCAACGGTGCGCATCGTTGGAGACGAGAAGCGGGCAACTCCACTCAATTCAAATGTTTAGACCCGCAGCGGACGAAATCGCCCCACTGCCAGTCGATCGGACTTCTAGGGTCGTGGGCATTATTTACACAGATACAGTTTCATACTGCCGTTGTAAGGAAAAACGCCGTATGACCCTTCAGGCGTTGCTAAATTTTCTTTGATAAAACAAAAAATTACCTGGTAAATTTTTGAATATTTTTCTTCTAATTTTTTAGATAATTTTATTCGTGTTTTAATCTGAAGTTCCTGAAAATTTCAAGGAAAAATATTCATAATTTTCCTCAAAAATGAAAATTTCATTAAAGGAAATTTGGCAACTATCAAATGTTCATACGGCGTTCTTCCTTAGCAAAGCAGCATGCATAGCTAGTTTAGTTTTTCACACAGAGAAGCATTGTTAAGATGCAAAATCTCATACTTTTTAAGGAATATTCCATGAAATTTCGTAAAATTTCACCACTTTT
This sequence comes from Bemisia tabaci, assembly GCF_918797505.1. Lineage (NCBI taxonomy): Eukaryota > Metazoa > Arthropoda > Insecta > Hemiptera > Aleyrodidae > Bemisia > Bemisia tabaci. The sequence goes on along the minus strand of NC_092799.1, from coordinate 51,413,064 downwards.
TTCAAAGCTTTATGAAATGTTGTGATACTTTACAGTTTTTTAACACTTCTGCCATTAATTCATTGTCAGCATGCCGTAAAGCTTGCGGAAACAGTGGAATCTTAATTTTGAAATTTTGAAAAAGAAAAAAAAGAGGATGAGTCCAAATTCTAAGTTGTTTGTAGTGCCCTCGGATCGTTGTTGCAAGTTGCACACGCAGCTGCAGCCCCTGAAAAATCTTACAATTTCATTTTCCATGAAATTTTTTCTTTCAGGGGAAAATTCCGTGTGAAATTTCATTTCGTGAATTTATTTTTCATTTTTGGTGAAAAAATGAAACTGCAACTGCAGGAAACGCGAACCTCGTTTAAATAAAGTAAAGTAAAAAATTTGATACTTCTTAAAATATCTGAAAAGCAAAATTTAACATAGTTACACTTCGGCTCTCAAACTGCGTACCGATGGTGAACGTGAGAAAATTTAGTATTTCAAAACGATGTATCAAAATTTTCACTATTCGACAACTTTTTTCAAGTGAGGAAGGAGGCATCATGCAAAAACTCACGAGTTAAACGGCACCGGCAGATGAATTAAAAAAAAGAAAACTGTCGTGAAATATTGCGGAAGGTATGAATTCGATCGATATGAATAAAGCGAAAAATAAAAACGAATATAGATCGACGTGAATCGATCCACAACTGTGAGTCGACCAACGAACTTGTGTATCGATGGAATTTTGTCGATCGATTCATGACGATCGAATCGACCCCGGTTTTTTTTTTCTTTTGTCGATTCAACCGGTGTCGATCCGTTCACGTCGATCGAGTCATGTTTTAATTTTTCAATCGATTCATGTCGACCGAATCCATACCCTAAAAATTTGCGATCTCCTAGTAACGTCACAACCTAAGATTCGTAAGGCACTGGAAAAAAAATCGCTTGGATCCAGAGGCAAGACTCAAACATTGACAAGAAAAAATACTCTTGATTCAATCGGACTTTTTGCTTGAATCAAAAGGAAATCCGCCTATCTTAGGCTCTTCGATTCAAGCAAAAAGTCCGATTGAATCAAAGAGTATTTTTTTCTTTTCAATGTTATTAAGAGTCTGGACTCTAGATCCAAGCGACTTTTTTTCCAGTGGGTCCTAGTTTCGACACAGATATGCGACTCTTGTCCTCTCAAAACGCGTTGGCACGAAAAAAAACAAGAGCTTGAACTCGTAGATTCCGATCTGAAAATGGCCTCCCGAGAGAGAACCTCCCTCGTCCTCCACTCAAAAACCAATTATCATCTGCTCAATTTGACGTATTTCTGCCAAACGGAACTATGTGCATTTAGACATGAGCCCTGAGACTCATAAGAATATATACAGAACAGGGCTCACGTTATAATGCACATAGTTCCGTTTGACAGAAATACATCCAATTCCATTTGTTCTCTCCGTCGTCGGCTGCTCCATCAGTCTCGAGCGGGTACAAGATGAAATCGGGGGGTTGGTTCTTTGCAGAGCGTAACATCTGCAGCACGGAGCAGCAGATTAAGTGGGGTGCGAAATTAGGCCAGGCTACCAAACTGACAGCGGTGTTTTCTGACTGAAAATGTAGACTTCCATCCAAAAGGTAAAAACCTCCCAACTCCGATCAACATTTTTTGGTAGCTTCCGGACAAAATGCCGTCTTACAAGATGACTAACAAATATAAATTGCTAAAAAGTTGCTGAGGCGCATAAGTGCAATAGAGAATTTACAGGTGTCTGAAATTTGATGAGCTTCGTGTATAAGGGAAACTACTGAGTGAACTGAATACGAGGATATCCTTGGTCCATGAATTGAACAATTATTGGAGAAGATATGATGAAATGATCTAATCTGCTAAAATACAAGTGTTCAAATGGGAAATGCCGCCAGATTTTGCCTGGACGCAACTGTTCGTGTTCGAGGGATGTCCGGGTTGCATACACTCAAAATTGTAGGCGCTTTATTTTTCCTCACAGCGCAGCGCTTACTGAGTCTGGTCGCGATGATTTGTGATAAATGAATGTCCATATTGCAAGAACAATCTATGAATTCTTACACTTTGAAGGTAAAACCGTGCCTGCCTTGAATTTTTTTGAAAATCATTGAGTTTTCTCTTTTAAATATTTTGCAGAGGCAAATCATTGTAACCCCTTGCAAGTTAGAGGAATGACTATAAATACAATCCTAAGGAAATTTCAAGGAGCCTTCTATATTGGCATAGAAAACGAAAACTTCTCAGGAGCGTTAAGTAAAATTCAAAGAGCTATTCCTGAAAATACATCTTCGCAAGGGATTACAATGATTTGCCACTGCAAGAAATTTAAAAGAAAAAACTCAATGATTTTGACAGAATTCAAGGCAAGTGCGATACTACCTTAAAATTTTAAAACAAATTCAGATTCCTCGTGCGATAAGGATATCCAGTGATCATAAATTGTTGCAGCCGAACGCAGGCGCTACGCGCTAGGCACTGCGATACAGAAAACCAAAGCGCCTGTAATTTTGCGTGTATGCAGCATAGTCATCCCTTACACACGAGTAGTTGCAACGACGATATCCAAAGCGACTCCAACTCTCTCTCCCTCTAGCGACGGAATATCCACGGTTAGAGTTGTAAAACACGTACCTTTTTTCATGATAAAAAATTGATTTTTAAAATGCGCTTTTCAAAATATTTTTTTATAATCTTTATTTAAAACGTTTGAAGTCAAAACCAATTTTATTTTAACATTTCAAAGCGGTTAAAGAGGTTTTAAGGCGGTTTTCCAATGCCAAGAATGCCCAAGTTGTTTTCTAAAATTACTACAATTTTTTTGGTTGTTTTCCGTAAATTTCACATTTTAAAAATCAAAACAAAACGTTTCAAAAACAAGCTTATTTTTCGGTGTGCTGTTCAGTAGACACCGTGTTCAAAATGCGATTCTAGGATTAATGCAACCGATTCATTTTCAAAAGTCGGGAAATTTAAAAGAGAACCTTTGGAATGGAAATGCTCCGATTGATTTATTGTTCCCTCGCGCTGGAGATTACCTCAGTCAAGAAGTAGGATCGATTTTCGTAAGTTCGATTCAGTGGCGTGGCGTGCTTTGCGATATGTCGATTGATCTATAACTTAAACCTACGGAAAAGGATCGATACATAGAGTTTTGGCAACGAACACCCTAACAATCGATTCTTTAGCATATCTTCAAATAGGGAAATATCGATTATCGATCATTCACGCCTCGCCTCCGGTTCAATTTCTCACATCTTATGCAGCGTCTCCGGTGCGAGGTTTTCAGCGCGAAATATACCGCCGTGCTAGGGAAAAACGCCGTATGAACCTTCAGGCGTTGCCCAAGTTCCTTTGATAAAAAACAAAGCTTCCGGATAAACTTATGAATATTTTCCTCTCAATTTTTCAGATAATTTTGCTCGCAATTTCACCTAAAGCTCCTGAAAATCTCGAGGGAAAATATTTATAAATTTCCTTAAAAATAAACATTTTATCGAAGGAAACTTGGCAACTCTCGAATGTTCATACGGCGTTCTCCCTTAGCGCGGGAGTATACCGCACTGTAGCTTTCGTTACGGGAGCGTCCCGCGGGGATTCTCACCGTCTCTCGACCATTTCTATCGCGAAAAACTGGTTCTCCAATCGGACTCGCGCAAAAGAAATTGAACTGCAACGTATATTTCTTCTCGGTTTTTCTCTCGTCATGGGTTGGCCGGAGCAAGCACGTAGCCAAGGGACCTGGCCCGTTTGCCCTCGTAAAAAAGAGCTGAAAGAACAGCGGCATGAAGGGACCGGGGAAAATGAAGGAAACTTACAGGCTCTTGCAGGTTAAATGGGGATTTTTTTACTGCACCTGTTTTGGGAATATGAATATTCACTCTGGCTCAGTGAGAAGATCATGGTTATGTTTTAGTGATTGGTAGACGTCTTCAAAATTCCTTGACTTCTTCCACGAATTTCCTGGCTTTCCCCCTTGTCAAACATCCCCAGACAGAAAAAACTGATTTTTCCGGTTTTTTCCGACCGCTGCACAGTGGATAGAGTCAATCAGAGAGGTCGGACATAAAATTGTTGACGAAAACTGCAAAATTTGATGTTTATTTCGATACATTTTAAATTTTGAGGGGTGTTTCCAGGAGAGAAATTTACGAGAAAACCAATGGACCTATTTTTAGAACCTCAAAAAAGTATAAACAGTGTTATAAGCTTTTAAAGTTTCTAAATTTTGTCCGACCTCTCCTGTTGGCTTGATCCACTTTGCACCAGAAAACCTGTGACTGAGTTTACCTATAGAAAATAGTATCCCCCCCCCCCCCCAAAAAAAAATTTCTGGGCAGTTTTTACTTGAACCGCGTTTCTTGCGGAAGGTCCCCGAAAATATAAAAAAACCTCTAAAAATACGGGTAACGGAGAAAGCGCGAACTTTAAAACCTAGTGAGCCCTAGACTACCGTGCTAAGGAAAAACGCCGTATGAAAATTGGAGAGTTGCCAAATTTCCCTCGATTAAACATGTATTTTTGACAACACGCGTGCATATTTTTCCCTGAAATTTTCAGATATTTTAGATTAAATTGCGTATAGAATTGTCTGAAAATTTTGGAAAATAAAATTCACAATTTTTCCAATAAATTCGGGTTTTATCGGAGGAAACTCGGCAACGTCTGATGGCTTGTACGGCGTTCTTCCTTGGCACGGCAGTAGATTCTCTGTTGAGCCGTGGTTTCGATCTCCGCGAATTTCCCGCGCTTATGTCATTACTTTCACTTCCGGTTTCCGCAGCGAATTGCAACGGTACGTGACAACATCGGAACCCCCCCCCCCCTCCCCGAGATCTCCAACTTTCGAGTCCTAAGTCCCGCTATTTATCCCTTAATCCGATTAGCCGTCCGTGCCCCCCCCCCCCCCCGCCCCTTGACGTCCCATGCGCTTTTCTCCCCGTTTTTCCTGCACTCCTCTTCTGCCGTGCTAAGGAAAAACGCCGTAAGAACCTTCAGGCGTTGCCAAATTTCATTTGACAAAACACTAGTTTTCAAGAAAATTTGTTAATATTTTTCTTCCAATTTCTCAGATAATTTTGTTTGCAATTTGATCTAAAACTTCTGAAAATTTCAAGAAGAAATATTCAGAACTCTCCTCAAAAATGAACATTTTATCGAAGGAAATTTGGCGACTCTCGAATGTTCATACGGCGTTCTTCCTTAGTACGGCAGTCTTCTCCTCCTGCTCATCACAGGCCGGACCGCAGCGACGACGTTTAGAGCATAAACGACGTGTCAACAAGGGGCATCTAATAGAGTTACGTGAGCCGTGGAGACTGCACTGCGTGCATCGCAATGGGGAGGGACGAAAGAAAGGGAGAAGGGAAAAAATTGTCCTTGTGTATGTAAGAACTCGCTGGAAGCCTAGCTCTGCTCGCAAGTTTGCCTAGCCTGCACGGCGCGGCGGCCCGGAGAGGATTACTGTAAAGCCTACTTCCCGGCGGACGCTAAGCTTGACATAACGTTAAACCATAAAGTCGGGCTTACAACAATCTGCTTAAATTTTACGCGAAATCGTCGAGATTAAGACTGGAACAAAGCAACTGGTGCGGCTGTCGGATTTTTTTCGCGTCCGAAAGAATGAGGAAGGTATTCTGTCCTATCTTCTATACGGACTGCATTTTGCGATTAAGAATACTATACTGTTTTTGGCTCATCTACGAAAGCACCTACTATGCCGAATAAGTTGTTCCTAAACGCAAAAACACTTATATTCATAAGCGGCCTGATGACATACATATTTTTTCTAAAACGAGCCGAAAATCGCAGTTTCTTGTTGCAGATTTAGTCCAAACTATAAAAAATACTTATACATATTTTTTATTATTACAAATCAAACTTTCTTCGATAGAGAGACGATTTATTAAGTACAGAATTTTTTTCACTAACAGACATTTTGTTTGGGTGCAATTAATTTTGTTTGATTTCAAGTTGTTTTTTTAGTCAAACGAAAATTAAACTTGTCATCGATTACAAGGTTACAAGGTTCTCTCGAGTAGAGAAAAAAACCTCTTTAACTCTAACAATACTTCCATTTAATACCCAAAAAATCTTCGACTCATACTCATATTATCTTCTTTTTTGGTTTCTTTTAAAAACCAAACATTTAATTTTTTTAAAAAATCTTTGAAGAAGTTCTTCGGCTTTTTAGTTTCTTTATCAACACAGAAAGTAAAACATTGTATATTTCCTGGGAAAATACACTAAAAAATGACAGAGCAGTCGCCACCACGCTGAATCCCGAAAGCACAGAGAAACGATCACAACGCCCAACAACGCAAAGGCAACTCTGCCGTGCTAAGGAAAAACGGCGTATAAACCTTCAGGTGTTGCCAAATTTCCTTTGATAAAACACGGATTCCCTGGTTAACTTATGAATATTTTCAATCCAATTTTGCAGGTAATTATCCTTGCGATATCACCTAAAGTCCCTGAATATTTAAACGAAACAGAGTCATATTTTCCCTTAAAAATAAACATTTTATTTAAGGAAATTTGGCGACTCTCGAATGTTCATACGGCGTTTTTCCTTAGCACGGCAGAACCGAAAAAATTGAGAGAGACCAGGAGCATGGAGAAGGCAGAATGGAGAAGGCTAGGACCAGGACCAGGAACATTGAGCATGGAGAGGCAAGGAGCAACTGATACAACTCTACGTACTCTCTGGAAAGCGTGAGGTATCACGCCACAATTGAAGGCGCTTTTGGAAACGGCAAACTTTCCATACGGGGATTCTCGCGTCGCATAAAATTCGGAGCATGAGATAAATGGAATGACTGATCTTACGAGCTAGTGCGACAGTTACTCAGTGCGCACACCTCCTCGTTTTAATTTATTATTTATAAGGAACTTTCTATCTTATTTATGATTAGTGTGTAATTTTCTCGGATGTGTTTCCGTTCCATGATTTACTGGGATTTCTTGTAATTTATTCTTGATTTAGGTTCCTTTTATTTAGTTGTATTTTTCACAGCTTATTTATTGTTAGTTGTTCCGTAAAAATTATTAAAAACAATTCTAGCTTAAGCACACTTAAACTATGCGTTCAAAACTGCAATAGCGGCAAAGGAAAACCGACAGGTAGAGGCCAGCGTGGAGGCTACTTCAATATTAATCTTCGATCGCATTGCTCAGGCGCAGTGATGGAGCAAGTGGGTTGTCGCGTGGCGTATGGAAAGTTGCATCTTTGCATTTTGCAGGCGTAACGAGTGCGTTGGTGAGGATTCCCCGCCCCGACTCGGGCTCTTTGCTCCGGGCTCGGAGCCCATGATTCAACGCCTCCTCCGGTTCCCCGAGTCACAACTAGCTCACAATTTGGCCCTAATTAGATAAGGAATTACCCTGATGAAGTTCTTCTTATCGTCCGAGCTTTCGCTTCTGCTTCCGCCCAGACCCTCGGATCCTCATAATTTCTCCGCTTCCCTCACAAAAGGGCGTATCTCAATCTCCAGGTGAGCCCCGTTTCACAAATGAATCCATGCTCTCTGGGGCTCATGCGCAAGTCCAGATACGCGCTTATGTCGGAGGAACGAGGATTTATGGTGGGAACATGCTCTTTCCGCGTGGCTTCCTGCTACGCTCCGCCAGCTCACCCATTTATTATTTACACCTATTTCTCTCCTTGTGACAAATCTCCGGTGCCTCTCAGACCCATTCCTTGATTAGCGGCGGGATCCTGGAACCGATCCTTCTCTTCCTCTCCAAGTCCCACCTCCAGACGCCTCTCAAGCGGGCAACGCTCACTTTCCATCCTTTTACTTTGAATTCAAACGCAAATGTGTGCCTTTTCCGTACGCATGTTTTGTCATTAAAAAGTGCCTAATTCATATTCCTTCGGAAATAGCTGATTTTCTCAGGAGGCATCTTGCCGTTTACATGGTGACTAGTGTTCGAAACTCACAGGCGCCAACGCGCCTAAAAAATGAAGGCTCTGCGCCAACATGGCCCCTTAAAAGTGCCCCCCCCCCCCAAAAAAAAAGAAAATCCTAATTTTTTTGTTCGGTGATTTTTCGAAAGTTACAAGTTGCAGCTACTAGTTCTGTAACTAAAACAGGTTGCGTCTAACGTTTTACAAAATGCGTCGTGATAAGTAGGCAAAAAGTCGATTTGGCCCCTAAAAATTGAGCTTGAGGGGCTACATGGCTCCTAAAACTTTAAAACGCGTTTCGAACATGGATGGTGACATGGTGATGAGGGAGGTTTAAGGAGATTCGTAACAAAGCATCATACAAAGGGCATTTTTCACGAAACTTGAGGCAAACTCAACAGGACAACTTTGGTAATACACCCTTACAAAGCATTAAAATGATTTGCCGTCTGCAAAATTGAAATTACAAAAGAAAAGTGCTGGCAATTTTCGAAAATCGCCTGAAGTTCTGATTTGAGTGCGGTGGGAAAAATTTGATGCTTCGGCCGTAAAAGGGTTTCGCAACATAATCTCTTGACTTTTTAGTATTGGGTACGCGAACTATAGCAGGATTGGGTGCCTCTCCAAAGCAGAAGGCTAAGGATAAGACTTTTCAATGAATTTGCAGTAATGTCAAGTAACGCACGGTACGATATTAAGGTTCGAGACAAAAATGATCCTCGAACAGGACGATTGATACATCAGAGGAACAAAAATCAATTAATGTAAATTTTCGATAAGTGACAAATTACTCACAACACTAAGTCGATAGAAATCGGAGGTTTCGTCGCAGAAACAAATTCTGAAATGAAACTTACCTGAAACAGAATAAAGACAAGAGAGGTCAATTAAAATAAATTAATAGAATTTTAGATTCAACTGCACATTTATGTATCAGTGATAAGTTGAAGAAATAATGCTGGGTTCACATCATTTCGCGGGGAAAACAAGGCCAAGAAATTCCAAAAATTATTCAGTTAGAGTCAAAAAGAATTTTTGCTCTGATGAGTATACCAATACAAATTGAGGGGAGAGAGTGTTCAGCTCAGGCAGTGTGCATTGGAATATTAAGTTGAGGTCACGCCGAGAGATCTACAGGGTTTATCCAAAAGTCCGGGACCCCCCTTATAACTTTTGAACAAAAAATGCTTGAGATTCCAAATTTGGGGAATGTTCCTTGGCCAAAGGGCTAAAGGACTACTTTTTGGCGCACCCAAAATTTTGGAAGGCGACCCCCTGGAGGGGGCGGCCCCTAACTTTTCTTTTTCAAAAGGGAACCCCTATCTTGTGATACATCATTCAATCGCTATTGTTATAATATAAGCTTTTTACGTCAATTGATATCTTGAAACATCAGTCTGAAACGTTCGAGTTGAAACATGTTTCATGGAAAGTTTTTTGTGGCATAGATTTTTTAAAACAAAATACACATCATTAAACATTTTTTTTTCATTTTTTTTTTGTTTTTTTAGAAAAACTCGCAAATACATACGTGTATTGGAGTCGATTCCGATGTAACTTTTTTGTCCGTTACATTCATCGTCCACTTTGATACGGAATATTTTTCCGCTCAATTTTAACGAGATGGTCTTATCCTGTTTATGGATGGTTACTAACTTTTTATAACTTTGAAGTCCGTTAATGTTTTGGTTATGTCAGCGATAGCGACGAAAAGCTGTTTGTGACGGCCTTGCGCGGTCAATTTCATTTTATTTTATCGTTTGCAACACCTAGCTGTAACATCTGCAGTGTTGCCGCATCGCATCGACGACTGAAATTATTGCTGTTAGCAATATCATTTTCTTACGGTGTCATATACGTTACATTCATTTTTATTTTGAGGACTGGTAACTGCCTCCACATTATTTATTGAATTATAGTAGGCGATCATGCTTAGGTTTCAGAGCTTTTTAATGTACCGAAGGCAAATTTTGAGTTAATTTGAATTTTCTGGAGGATACTTCCAGAATTTCCAACAGCTTATCGTTTTTTCGTAATCCGCACGGTTCTTTCGAATTTCTATTACCTTTCGAGTTAAAATACGAGAACATTTTGACACGTCGAAGTTTATGAGCCAAGACCTAGAAAATCGCTTATCAAGGTTTTCCTTAAAAGTATAAATGTGGATATTTCCACGAATTTTTGAACGGGTGCGGAAAGAAAACTCATATATTTGGTCACTTTTCTAGAGCCTTACAGAGCAATGCTTCCCGGCGGACTCCGCAAGAGCCAAAGAGATCCGCAAAGGCTTACTTATACTGCCGTGCTAAGGAAGAACGCCGTAAGAACATTCGAGAGTTGCTAAATTTCCTTCGATAAAATGTTCATTTTTGAGGAAAGTTATGAATATTTTACCTCGAAATTTTAAGGAAGTTTAGGTGAAATTGCGAGCAAAAGTATCTGAAATATTGGTGTAAAAATATTCATAAGTTTACCAGGAGATTACAGGAACTTTACAGGAAACGTTACTAATAAATTACGGATGCTAGGACTTGGTGAGTTTTTGGAATACTGCTCTCTTTTTGGGCCGTAGTATCTTGATTTATTTTGCGAGGAAAGCTCCGTACTTTTGATGGATGCCTGCCATTGCTAATATATTAGAGCGCCTTCAGTTTCGTATGATACTGTGCAATACCTCTGGTGTGAAATAGTTGCTTCAAGCGCCGTGGCAGGCGGGCAGCCAGCGCGGAACACGCATTGGCGCCTACAAACCTAACAGGGATACTTCACGCGTTGCGCAATGCGTGAAGTATCCTTGTTAGGTTTGTAGGCGCCAGTGCGTCGCCGCTCCGCTTTGTGTTAGGCTCTAATATTTAATCTGGCGGAGTCAGCGTTATTCAACTCATGATTTTGAAATGTTTGCACGTCCTGTATGGATTATTCTCATTTTAATTGATAAAAAAATACGTATTAAAGGAAAATATAATGTGTGTTTTGTAAATATTAAGGTGGTTCCGTATCAAACTTAATGATTTCCAAAGCACACGAATTTCTACACAATTTCTTATAGCCTTTTATAATCGATGGCGAAAAAGCAACAGCCAGGCGATAAAGTGTAAAGCCCGACGATAGGAACTATAGCCCGGCCGCATAATTTTTTATCGCTTCGTATAGCCCGGCCGTATGATTTTCTCCGCATTCTACAGCCAGCTATATGATTTTCTGTAGCCTTCTTTAGCCGGCTATAAGAATTCCCACAGTATTTTGAAACGCAGCTCTTATCGCCAATTTTTACCAGAGTATTTCCCTTTCCAGTCATTCTCATTCCACAAAAAAAGGTCGGTTTTAAAATATGAAATATAAGAGCTTTTGGAGGTAGTTTGTTGGTGAATGGTGACTCGCCGGGAGTCTCTTCACCTACGTTTTTGGGTTTAAAAAAGAAATAAATTCGGTCATACAGGGGTGCACGAAAATTCGCGGGGCCGCGGGTCGGGTTAGAAAAAACAGCTTTGAGCCAGACTAATTTACCAACAATTCCTATCCCAGCAAACAAACAAAAACAAAAACAAAAAAAAAAAAAAAAAACAAAAAAAAAAAAACAAAAAAAAAACCAATAGATTGGGGGAAAAAACTACACAAGGAGGGGTAATAATATCGGCGAATACAAAAATTATGGTGCACGAAATTTCTACCCGACTATCGGCTGAGAAACTCAAGTGAAGGCACGGATAGAAATGGAAGGAATATGCGCTTCGTCAGGTGAGACCCAGCGTATTGTTGGAGAGCGGTGTCCGAAAGGGCATGGCGGAGAGGCCAACCGCAAAAATGTCACGTGGGAAAATTGGAAAATAAACACGCCACGGAATGAACTCCACTAACCCTTCATCATGACGGGCTCCGGTTTTTTTCTGTTGCCAAGCGAGACGTCATTTTTTTCCGCTCTCCCCAAAAACGCTGGCCGGACACCATACGATTACTGAAATAATCCTGCGGAAAAGAAATGGACTAACTCTTCCTTTCAGGCTTTCTGGCTTAAGGTGGAGTCTGACAGTGGCGTGGCGTGCTTTACAATATATTGATTAGTCTATAATTTATTCCTACACGAAAATTTATTAAAAAAATATACGAAAAAGGGGTTCTTTAAACCCAGGACCGGATTTCGGGGATAGCCACATGGGCCGCGGCCCATGGCGGCAAATTTTGGAATTTCAAATATAGGTATATAAAAAAAATCAGATTCAGAGAAAAAAGCACAAACGAGAAAAGGCGATAAAATCTTTCATTTCCTGAGAGTATAGTAATTTCTAATTTTGTCGTCTTTCGTTGATACAAGAGGCACCATCTTTAATTAGTAGAGTTAAGAGAGAAACCAAACACGCAATTTGACCCGGCGGAGCGGCACAGCGCTGAGAGCAATGATGACGAGGACTTGAGATGAAACGGAGAAGCCCTCAGCGCGGCGGTAGGCATGAAACACATATTAGCGCCTACAAGACTGCATGAATACTTCAAGCATTGCGTTAAACACAGTACCGTCAGCAGCCGTCGGCGTGAAACGCATAGCGCCTGCAAGACTATAGGAATACTTCACGCATTGCGCCAAACACAGTGCGGTCAGCGCGGCGCGGCGGCGGAAATTAAAATTATTAAACCACATTTATATTTGATCTTTGATAATTTTTTCGTTCATTTCTCATAAATGGGAGGCCTTGTCCACACAGAGATAGTTTTACGGAACTTAACTTTAGCGCAAAGTTCCTTCAACTTTTGCTAATAGTGTTGATAGGGCTTTCGTAAAAAATGTGTCCAGCACGAGTAAATGCGTCTTATACACCTCTCCGCTCCGGCACGTTCACTTGATGGTTTTTATGGATGTTTCAAAACGAGTGAGAAGGGGGCGGCAAAATACAGGCGGCCCATTGGCGGCAAGTAGGTGAATCCTGCCCTCCTTGCAGCAAACAATAAACTGTTTTTTTAAAGTTTTTTTTCAATTACGTATTTTTTAAAAGTTTTTTTTAATAAAAAAAAAAAAAAAAAAAAAAAAACAATTGTTGCTCCTTGAATGGCACGAATTCCTGGAATAAAAATTGACGTGACAACTTTGGAGTGTATTTTTCTGGGCTCTCAAGCTATTTGAGTCTTGTACCCTCTCCCTAATTGTGAGTACACAGTTGACACCTTCGGAGCAGCTCACGTCCGATTCTGAGTACTTTTCCTCTCCTCTTTCCCCGCTTCGGTTGTCTGCGTCACGAGTGTCCTGTATCTCTGAGATCTGTCCTGTTACGTAAGAGAACCCTAAGTTCATATTTGTATGAGCCACGGTTAGCACATGCTCTTATGTGTCTCGACGCACTTCCCAGGATCCACTTGCGGCTTTCTTCCGTAACACGACAGTATCTTCCTCAGATCCAGACCACTCCACCTCTCATCAACAAGACAAAAAAGGAGAGAGAGAAGAAAAGAAAATGAAAGAAAAGAAAAGGACAGAAAATCGAAATGGAGCTGCAACATCCAATTTCCCGATGTATGGCTGATTATTGAGATTGATAGAGAAAGTTACAGGGAAAGAAGACAAAGGGATCGGACAGTTGGGCGTATCTCTATCAAACGGAACTATGTGCATTGTGACGTGATCCCTGTAATGCATATATTCTTATGAGTATCAGGGCTCATGTCTTAATGCACACAGTTCCGTTTGGTAGAAATACGTCCAGTTGAGCGATCTCATCGGTCGAAAAGGGTGGTTGTTATGGACTAAGGAGAACGTGTTTTTGGAACAACTATGGGATGGGTGTGTGCATGGAAATGATCCTCATCGATAAATGCCTACCTTGGCAATGCTTTTTATCGATCAAGGTCATTCGATATGGATTCAAGAATCGAGCCGGAGTATGACAACGATGCAGCTTGCATCAAAGTTCAAGCCAACCAAATCAATGTTCAGACACATCCCGCGCCCTTAAAACTTCCTGCATTAAGAAACTTCCAGCTCCGTCAAATCCACCGACGCAAGCAATAGTCTGCTATGCCGTGTCGAGGAGAAACGCCGTGTAAACATTTGAGCCTTGCCAAATTTCTCCCGATTGAAATTTCATCCATCAGGAAATGTGCGGATACTTTTCTTTGAAATTTGAAAGCTTCTTTGGAAGCTAGAATAAATTGTACAGGGTTGCCGCAGAATTTAGAAAATGAAATTCCCTGACACATTTTGGTGAAATTCCCTGACAATTGAAAATGCGCCAGATGATTAACAAGACATTATTAGAAATAGTTTCTAGGCAGAATTTGTTGTTCAAAACGTCGAATCCATTCTAGGCAGCGAATAATGGTGCCCCTACAATTTTTCCCTGACATTTTCGTCATTTTCCCTGATATTTCCCGGTTTTCCCTGACTTCTTTGAATTCCCTGACGTTTCCCGGTATTCCCTGACTGTGACAACCCTGTAGAGTGAATGGACCACTAGATAAGGTACGAATTTCAGCATTCTGATACAAGTTTCTTAACCAAAATTTTACGTAAAACACGATGCACACAACGAAAATTACCGAAATTAACTCCTTACGAAGATATTTAATGATTCTTAATGCGTGAATTCAAACCACCCGCTCATGAAAACACAATGCTCTACGTGATTCACATCGCGCGCTAAACGTTATCATGACAGTCTCTGCGATATAAAAATCTGGATACCTCAATCTTGACGCTTTGGCTCAGTTATAGCAAATTGCTAATAGTTTGAACAACACATGATGGGAAATGAACATTGCTCGATTGAGAAGCTTGCTGAAACCGTTGTAGTGGGCGATTTGACTCACGTAGAGTTTTGAGTTTCTTGTGAGCGGGCAGTTCAAATTCCTCGTAACCAATGTGAAATAAAAACGTTAATATCTTCGTTAGGAGTTGGTTTCCGTAATTTTCGTCGTGTGAATCGTTTTCCACGTGAAATTCTGGTTAAGAAACATGTATCAGATCGCTTAAATTCGTACCTTGTCTAGTGGTCCATTGTAATTAAGATCCCCTAAAAATCCAAGAAAGAAGTTAAGTTTTTTTTTAAAAAAATAATAATCGTATTTTATCGGAGGATATTTGGCAACATTTGAACGCTCTTGCAACGTTTTTCCTCAGCTCGGCAGTAGTCATCGCTCGTCTGACTCAAGATCTTTTCTCTATTTCCACACGATCCGTCCTCTTCGTAGAACTCTGTGCTTCTTGGGGCTCGTGTGAAAAACGAGAAACGCCGTTTTGTGAGAGGAGTGGCGTAGTGCATGCGTCTCGATCGGATTTAATTTCGCTCGCCAGGTGAATGTGTGAGCCGTTCTTTGCCGTGGGTATTAACGGGGTGGGAATGCGTGAACGAGTACTCCAGGGGGGAGGCTGATGGGGGGGGGGGGGATTATTGCAATTTCCTTCGCTTGATGAACTTTCAACTGGCGAAATTTCCCGGTCGTTGTGTCGCGCCCACCGGTGCCAGACTCATGCTCAACGCAGGGCGCCCAGTGGCCACAGTCAGGAAAATCTCGGGAAACCGGGAAAGCTAAGGAAAATTTTGGGTCTCGAAAAATTGAAAATAGTCAGGGAAAAATTCAAAATGGCGTGAAAGTCAGGAAAAAATCGCTCCTGCGGAATCGATGACTTTATACATGGAAAAGAAGTACTACAGTTTAGCCCCTAAAATTGTGATACTACCCCAATATGTTGGATGATATGAGCATTCCCAATTAATTCGTCGCCCACCTGACATAAGGGCTTAACTACACTCTGCAATGAACCCTATCTCCCATACAATGCAATGCTTTTCCGGGCTCATCTCAATGTGTAGTTACGCCCTTACATCAGCCAAGCGACGAATTGTGCTGGTGCCGCAACTCAAGATGCCGCCCATACCATCCATCAACCCCTACCCCCTTTTTTCCGTGAACGCATTTTGTAGTATACATTTTGTTTGTTAGAGTGATCACTGATCAGTCAGGGAAAAGTAAGAAAAAGCGGGAAATGCCAATAGGGGAAAATAAGCCCGTGAAAAGCAGAAAAATTGCTGTCGCTGCTAAGTTGCTCTGATGGGATACAAATTTTTAGGAATACTTGTGAATATTTTTCTGCCAATTTTTTCAGATAATTGTTGGCAATTTAATCTCAAATATCTCGAACTTTCAAGAATTTGTATTCCCAACACTCTTCAAAAATACATATCCTTAACGGGGAGTTTTGGCAATATCCGGATATTCACACGTTTCCCCTTTGTACGGAAGTATTTTACGTCATCTATTTAAGTCGTTCCTTTCTAAATAACTTATTCATAATTTAAGATAATTGTATATATTTCTATGTAGAAGGTTACAATAATGATGGTGTTAAAATAAACTTTAAAATTCTCAATGAAGATAACTCCTGCTTGTGTATGGTTCCTCTCGAATATTTTCTTGAGCACTGGCAACGGTGTCTCCCATATATTTGCGTAGAAGCAATGCAAAATAGGTGAATTTTAGGGGGCTGCTCGGTGCTGCAGAGCCGGTGGCATTCGATTATGCGCGTTGTCAGAGCGGAGGAAGAATCAGTCGATTTGATGGATGGTTTGTGCCCGACAGTGTAGAAGATGGCGCCCTCCGGGGAGGGGGAGGGGGAGGGGTCTCGCGATTTTAACGAGCGCCGCGACTACCCAGTTTCCGGTTCCGGTTGCACGCCCGGTCCTCGCAAGGGACCAAGGGAAAACGCCGTATGAGCATTCAACGGTTGCCATTCTTCATCCAATAAGACCATGGGGTCCAGGTTAGGATCTGGAAAAACCGGTGTGTTCCTCGCAGAATTTCACGAAATGAATCCTACTTGAATCGCAAATCTCTGTGACGAGCAAAGAGCTCCATGGAAACTGTGAAAACCAATGTGCGAAGAACACATTTTTCACAGAAAGGCTAATGTGAATGTGAAAAGGCTTTTCATTACACCATCAGTTGGATTGCACTTTGCAAAAAGGAACCGAGAGCATTCCAATGTCGCTAAGATTGTGCAAATTCTTTTACCTTGCAAATATTAACTGATCATCTAAACAGGTTCATCTTCACTCTAATCTATAAATTCAAGACGAAATTTACCATTGTAAATTTTAAATTTTTGCATGATTTCAGAAGATGTTCTTTCAATGAATGTAGGTTGCACGACCTTCGCTACATTGGAATGCTCTTGGTGCCTTTTCGCAGAAGTGCAATCCAGTTCATTCTGATCCCTCTCTACACGAGGACGGAAGCCTGGGATGCTGGTATAGGTGAAAAAGGCGGGAAAATCAGGAAAGGTGGGTGACGTCGGAGAAGGCGGGGGGGGGGGGGGGTGGAAAATTTGGGAGCGGGACGAGGCGATAGGGACAGGGAAGAAACGGTGGGCTCTATGGGAAGCATAAGCGGGAAGTTGATGAGCTTAACGAGACTCATGCGCCGTGGGAAGGGTCTTAACAGCTCCGGCTCGCGTCTCACGTCTCGGGCCTCGCTTCGACTCGCGACCCCCGCTCAATCGATAGCGTTTTCCACTTTCCCACCGGGCACCGGGCGCCCCATCCCATCCGGGCCCACCGTGCGACGACCCCTGACACCCGCAACCCGCAACACGAGAGGCGGATCACAGCGCCTTCCTACTTCACTCATGCAATCCGCACGACATAAAGAGGAATCCCGTCCAAATTGAGTCCGTTCCTACACTAAAAAAAAGGATCAGTAGACCAATCTTCAAGTCGATTCTGCCAGAGGTATGGTTACCTGAAACAGTGTATGGTGCCGTTTACCTTTCTTCTGGCAGAACTGCAGATGACATTTAGACTCATTTTTCCTTGAAATTTTCAGATGTTTTAGATCAAATTGCGCACGTAATTGTCTGAAAATTTTGGCAAAAAATACTCACAAATTTCCCAGTAATTTCGGGCTTTATCGAAGGAAACTTGGCAACATCTGAAGGCTCATACGGCGTTCTTTCTTAGCACGGCAGCAGTCATGCTCGTCGTGCTGGAGCCGAACGTTATCGGCTTTTTCACACGGAGTGCAACATCCATCGATGAGTTCATTCCGCACCACCGGCCAATCAGAAGCGCTAAGCCGGACTTAAGTGCAGTCGAGACCCGTCTTAAGTATGGTTAAGTGCGGTGGAAGGACCGACAAAATGTGACTCCTGAGACTGCATCACGGATGCGTTACAAGGAGAGGGGAAGTCGGTAGTTGCGTCGAGTAACGCTGATATCAGTGGGCAGCGCGCGCCAGTTTTATCTAAAATTTAAGATAAAAAATCGACGCGAGGTGGCCATTTTTCATCTAAATTCATTACAAAACACCCAGCAGCCGCATAGCTGAAACTTTAATTGGCTAAGTATGTCGACAAGATAAGACCGGACATATCCCTATCTCTGCAGTGTGATATATCAATTTTCGATTCTTGTCGTGCCGAACAATCAGGCTGCTGGAGGTTGGACAGCGTGGTTCGTAATTTGCGTTTACAGGAGAAAAAGACCTACGTCACGAGTGATTTGCGAAGAAAAAGGGGTTGAAAAAGTTTCCAAAATGAAAATTATCCTGGAAAAAAATAAAATTATATAGAAAGCCTGCCAGCAACGTGGTAAACCCATCCGTTGTGCATACGTTGTTCTGCAGTTCCAAAATCGATTTATAGCTAGGAGAAAACATTCTGTCCGAATAAGACGGAGCCAGTAGAATGCGCCGAAGAATCAATAGCAGTGGCTCGATTGTTGAGTCACTATCGAATGGCCTTAATCGATATATAGCATGGTTAAGATAGGGAGTTATCGATCGAGGTCATTCGATAAGGATCCAGAGTCGTGGCGTGCTTTTCGATAAATCGATTGTTGTTCCATTTGAACCTATGGAAAAGGATCGATAAACAGGGTGTTTGAAGCGAACACCTTATTAATCGATTCTTTACCATAGGTTTAAATGACAGAACAATCGATACATCGCAATGCGCACACCACGTCACTGGATTCAACCATCGATCCGCAGGGCCGAATTTCTTCCGCCATAAAGTTTACGTATCAATATAACCAGACTATGCGCAATAAGAGAAACAATTTTTTTCTGCCCAGCGATTTGTAGCTCTAATGTAAGTACGACAATAACGGGACTGCAGAGCGAGGAGAAGTGAAGCCAAGGATGTTTGGCCGATGCCACATTTATCCTTGTCTTTTTTGTTTGTGCGAACATTCAAGAGCCAAATTGCCCCGGATAAAACATGTATTTTCGAGAAAGATTATACGTACATATTTTTCATTGAAATTTGCAGACATTTCAGACGAAAAAACTTGTCTGAAAAATTATAAGGAAACATTCACAATTTTCCGAGTAAATTAGGTTTTTATTGAAGGAAATTTGGCAACGTTTGAAGGTTGATACGGCGTTCTTCCTTAGCACGTCGGCATAAGTGCTGAACCCTCGAGGCTCGGGAAAAGGAAACGGGTGTGTTTTTTTGGCATGATCTAGGAATGAGAGATTGGCGGGTCGCTTTAATGTTGGAACTGGCGAGCAGAATGCGGCATAATAAATAATCTCGGTGCCCCGCCACGCTCCAGCATCCCTCCCAGCCAAGGCGCCGCGCCGCGCCGTGGCGACACAAGAATACATACGCAATCGCGCTATGGCAATAAGGGCTCGCGAGCCCGCGACCCTTGACGGGATTTCACTACTCTGTTGGCGCGTCCCTCCTTGGCATCCCCATCCGATCCGGGATCGGGGACTCCGAGATGATCCCTCTTGAGTTGTTTCACCATCCGATACGCGGATACGACACTCTCACAAATGCAATGCATAGAGCAATTCCTCTATCCCTCCACGGCCCATCCAGTTT
Source organism: Bemisia tabaci (assembly GCF_918797505.1). NCBI lineage: Eukaryota > Metazoa > Arthropoda > Insecta > Hemiptera > Aleyrodidae > Bemisia > Bemisia tabaci. Next base: position 51,393,354 of record NC_092799.1, on the reverse strand, counting down.
CGTCTCGTTCAAACTCACTAAATTCCATTTCGCATCCTCTGTATTTCAGTGAGACCTCAGTCAAGGAGGAATGGACCACTAGACAAGCTACGAATTAAAGCATTCTGATACATGTTTCTTAACCAGAATTTCACGTAGAGCACGATTTGCGCAATGAAAACTAATGAAACAAACTCCAAACGAAGATATTAACGTTTTTATTTCACATTCGTTACGAGGAATTTAAACTGCCCGCTGACAAGAAACTCAAAGGTCTACGTGAGTCAAATCGCACACTACAACGGTTTCAACAAGTCTCAATCGAGTAATTTTTTCATTTCCCACCATGCGTTGTTCAGACTAATAGCAATTTGCTACAGCTGAGCCAAAGCGTCAAGATTGAGGTTGCCAGATTTTTATATCGCAGAGACATTCATGATAACGTTTAGCGCACGATGTGAATCACGCAGAGCATTGAGTTTTCATGAGCGGGTGGTTTGAATTCACGCATCAAGAATCATTGAATATCTTTGGAAGGAGTTAATTTCAGTAATTCTGCTGTGCGTGTCGTATTTTACGTGAAATTTTGGTCAAGAAACAAGTATCACAATGCAGAAATTCGTACCTTGTCTAGTGGTCCATTCGAATTCGCTTCCTGTGTATTTCAGTTAGACCTCAGTCAAGGAGGAATCATCCCAGCTTCTACCGACCTCTCTATTCTTCAAGATTCTGAATGCAATGCACCAAGATTTGGATACCTCATCCTCACACGCAGACAAAAACTTCCGTATTTAGTGTTACTTTTTTTGTGTGAGGTCAACAAAACCACCTTTTTTTTTGGCTGCTCAACACAATTGTGTGCTAAATCGACCCAAAGCGTTGGTTACTCTGAGACATCGGGGCATATGAGAAAAGCGTCCTGCGGAACTTAGGTACTCTCGTTTTCCTCCTACTACTCAGCGGTTGCGACTTGCGAGAGGTTAGCGCATTGGATTAACACAAATGCCTTCCAAATTAAATCCTGGCCATTCCAGTATCATTTTCAACGAGGCCACAGAATTTGCAACACAAAGTTTGGTCCCTCCAACCCAAGGATTTCGTGGATTAGACACCGGGTGGACTGACACAAAAAATTAACCTACACCTTGTGTTACTTCGTGTCTTGCTTCCCATATTAACACAAAATACTGGTTAGTTTTTCTTACTGACAATGAGCAGACAAATGCCTTCCAAATTAAATCCTGGTCATTCCAGTATCATTCTCAACGAGGTCACAGAATTTGCAACACAAAGATTTGATCCCTCCAACCCAAGGATTTCGTGGATTAGACGCAGGGAAGACTGACACAAAAAATTAGGCAACACCTTGTGTTACTCCGTGCCTACTTCCCATATTAACACAAAATATTGGTTAGTTTTTTTTACTGAGAATGAGCAGAAAAGAGGGGTAGAAATGGGGAGATCTGCTGGATGCGAGCCGGAGCCGGGGTCGATGTAGCGTCGGCTGGAAAGCTGTCGAGCCGATTCCTTCATTCCACTTCGAGAAGAGTTGCGAAAGGGGCAAAAGTTTGATTCAAATCTGCTGCATGTTAGGGTTTCCTCTTCCGATTTGTCGGAACAAAGTTCAAGGAGTTGGAGGGAAGGACAGGGCCCCGAGACCGAGACAGGAGGCTGACAACTTGCATCAGATTAGAGAATGTATTGAAATATAGCAAAAGCATCGTCTCGTGGTCTTCTTTAATACTTCGCCCCATTGTTGCCAATTTGCAAGTATGCACAGAGGAGTAGATAATGAATGACGTCATTCGACGGGACAGGCTAGGGTTCGGGAGAGATCGGCCATGAAATTTTCGACTGGCACTCCAAAAATTTATTTTTATTTCGCTACGATTTTCAATTTATTCCCTGATTTTTCCCTGATCTTTAAAGACTCATTCCTTGATGAGAAACCCAAGTTTTCTCCCACTTCTCCGGAATTGCTGCGGTACAACCAGAGACGAGAGACCCTCCACTGGCCTCTTGGCGACAGGTGGAAGCCTGTACTTTTGGGGATTCAACAGTTCCTTATGGCCAATTGTAAGGGAGCAACACTGAGCAACAGTCATCACTCTTTTTTTGGCTGTTGACCTACCTACATGGTGGATGATGAGCTTCGCGTGACGTCATGAACCAAACAAGTTTCCCAAATTTCGACGTGTTTGAAAAACGAAAATGCCGGCACGTTGTTGAACATCAACCATGAAGGTAAGTCAACAGTTTAATGTTGAAGTCCCGAAAGTAAAAGCTTCCACCATAGCCGAGATACGAGTGGAAGGTCTCTTGGCTCTGGATAAAACTCAGGGGTCTAGAGGGAATAATTCTGAATAATTGCTAAGAATCCACTCAGAATCAATTACCATCTCTCTGGCATAGGTCACCAAAACGACACAAAAAAAGACAAAGTAATCAATCATCCTTTAAGAAGTTAGGTGAGGTGTGGCAGGAAATCCACATTGTCTCGAACCAAAATACCGACGCAATCGGGTAGTTCCACTATCGACTGCTGCGGACGCAAGAAATGCAACGTGGCAACAAGCTGGAAAAGTTCCTTCTCTTCGATTTATTCGACACATTTAAGTTGGCACCCCGAACTACCCCCTCCCACCCCCCGAGCTACGGGTCGTTCGGAGCGGGAATAAAATACGGTCGCTCCCCCGATCTCCGGACGGCGACAAAGGGGAAGGAGGCGGTGGAGGGTGGCGTAACCCCGAATAGTTTTTGATTGATTTCATTTTCACCTTTTATACGCGGCGTGGCGCGGCGGTCCCCGTTCAAACAACCCCCCCCCCTCCCTACTATCCGAGCATTTCCCGCTCATTAGCCGGGTTCACTCCCCCCCTCCCACCAGTCTCGGAAACAGAATGGGGGGGGGCGATTCGCGGGGGAGGCGACGGGTTCGGTGCCAAGAACGCGCACACTTGGGTGGTTCCAGATGGACGACTTTCATCTCGCGAATTATGACGCAGTGTGTGTGTCTGCCGAGATTCGGAGGGGGAGTCTCGAGGGCTCGCGCTTTGAATATATTGACCAGATTTAGCCTCCATTTTCAGACGATATGAATTCATTCCAAGGTACTAGATCGGGTTCCTCCTGGGAGGAGACGTGGACGTCCGGCAAAATCGTGGATAGGTGGCATTCAAGATGAAATTACAGGATGCCATTTACCAGATGACCTCTGGATCGATAGGCAAGAATGATTGTGGACCGAATCGTTGTTTCCTAACTTATGAGTGAAATTTGGAAATTTTTAATACACCCATTGTATTCTACACAAAATTTCGATGATGAAACAAATATTGGAATTCTTAATTTGGACTACATTTTGCAATCAGAAACTACTAATTACGGCCAACCCACAAAGACGACTACCTGCTACTTGCATTGGAAAACTAATGACTCGAATGTTGTTTGTGAAATATGAGCAAACGATTGTAGTTCCTCATAGCAAAATGTAATCCATTTCATGCATTGTCTCTAGTCCACTTCAGTTGGACGTCATTTTGTAGCAGGGGACTAAAATTTCTGACCCATCCGTAAAAGCACCGATAAGCATAAAGAACCTAACAGCAAATACACTATTGCTAATCAGGGGTGCAGAAAATTCTTCGCCTTCACATTTTTGGAGGCAGCCTTCGCATTTTCTGAGGTTGCCTTCCCATTGCTGTCCACATAAGACTTGGACGCTTCGCTCTTTCCTTCGCATAAAAGAGCATGTTTCACAATTTTCTTCGTGCAGACACGAGCGTTTCCTTCACACAGTTTCCTTCGCAAAAAGCTATGCGCTTAGCTAGTGTATGCTTTCTGCCTTCACATTTTTTTACCCTTTTTCAGGTACCTTCACATTTGCTCCTGGATCGGTCTACGGTCGTCCGATCGATCACTTTCTGCACCCCGGTCTAAAATGAGTCAAAAATTGTATCTCATCATTGCAAAATGTAGTCAAATTCACCGCGTTCTAGTGTGCTATTACGGGTAACCTGATGCGGGAAAACACCTACCGACGGAGGGGCGTGCTTTATGCGATAAATCGATCTATCTGCTATTTAACCCTATGAAAGAGGATCGATCCAATGGCGAGGCGAGAATGATCCAAAATCGATACTTCCCCATTTGAAGCTAGGGTAAATAATCGATTATAGAAGTGTTCGTTGCGAACACCCTCTTTACCGATCCTTCCCCATGGGTTTAAATGGTAGATTAATCGATACATCGCAAAGCACGCCACGCCGCTAGATTGATCATCAGAATGTATCTGTATGATCGATTCTTCACCATAGCTTCAGATGGGAAAATATCGAGAGGGGATGCGGCTAGACGAGGGCCAGCGGCCATCCTGAGAAACTTCCCGTGCTCTCGGAGAAAAAACTTTTTTTCTCCTGGGTGGAAATCAAATTATAATTACGTCGCAAGTCTTCCTAAAGTCGAGCACCGGAGAAAGAGACTCGGGAGACGGGGTGGAAAAAAGGGGACTGGAGGGTGAGGGGACGGGAGGGTGAGGGGACATGAATTTATGGGCGTCCGATTAACGGAGCTGAACTTTTGGCCGCAACTAATGACAGTCGGTGGCGGTGAGGCCGAGATCCTCACGGTCCAGATACTTGAGCCTTCCAAGTATATTCACGTTAAAAGTTTCATTCATGGGAGCCTCGACTGCTCAAGAACTCAGTTCGACGGCGTAAGTCCGAAATCACGTATCTCCTTTGCGGAGCCTGAAAATCTCCGCCTTTATGTTATTTTTTTCAAGGAGAACAAATTAACATCATTTCTTGAAGTTTATGCAGAATTTTCTTCGCACAGAGAAGACTAATCACGGCAATTACTAAGAATTTCTGTTGAGTAGTTTTCCGTTTGTAAATTAAGTATGACAGGAAGTCGTCTGCGATATCGCAAAGCGAGTTATGTGATTGCCGACTTACATCGTCGCTTTACACTAAAGACTACAGGGCATCCAATGAGAGAAGTTCTCACTTAAACGCTCGTTGGTTTTCCTAGGTGTTGTTTTTAGAATTATACAATGGATTTGATTCATCAGATACTTGGGTGTATATGTAATAAAACATATCCACGCACACTGATTTACTGTTAAAAAAATGAGAATTTCTGCCTTCTTCAACGCGATTGCGACTGGAGCGTAGAAAACACTTGAGAGCTAACAACCGCAGGACCGCAGCCGCCGCGCCGCGCCGGAGCGATACGTTGTATTCAAGAAAGGCGAGGCGCCTGCAATTTTGACGCATGCAACACGGACATCCTGAGAACACGATTAGTTGTATCCAGAACTGGCCACTGATAAAAGCCCACGCGCCTTCAATTTGTTCAGCCTCGAATGACAAAATGTGTCGTCCTCACAAACCGTAGTTCCTCTCTAAGACACTTGGATCGCGTTCAGCAAAAAAGAATCAAGCCACATCAGCTATTGCCGACAGCTGAGCACTTGGATTTTTCACTAGAGAACGTTTCAACGGACTTTTTTGAAATTTTTGAGGAATTTAGGTACATCGTAGCATGCAGAAAATTCATTAAAATTTGTAAAAAAAAAGTCGCACAAGCGTTTTCTTATTTAGAATTGGACTGCGTTGAGTAGGAAGGAACCAAGCAGCCAAACCAGCTATTGCCAAATTTAATTGGACAACTCAAGTTTTTACATAAAAACGGTTGTGCGGATTTTTGTGTGCAAAACAGTGAATTTTCTGCACAGGACGAAATGCCTTGAAATTTTCAAGAAAATCCGCACAGACGTTCTCTTGTAAAAAATTAAGCTGCTCGGGAAAATTTGACAATAGGTGGTATGGCTTGGTTCCTTTCTGCTTAACGCGGTGGACTTGGGACGGTAGCTTTGGGGTTGGCGCATGCACTGTGTATGATTTCAGGGAGCAAGGGATGAACATGCCGACTACAAGACGCCGGAAACGGGAAAAGGGAAAAGGGGGAGAGGCGTGAATGAAAAATGGGAGCATATGCCATTAGACTGCGGGCGCGGGCGTTGAGTGCGCATTGCACTCGATTCACGCGCTTATTAAATGCGACTTCGTGACGACCCGCCTTGCCGCTTCGTGCCCGACAATCCAAGGAGGCCCTGCGCTAAAGCCCTCTTTTATTGCACATCTTGGCGACGCTCGTGCCGTAACGTACACGGGAGAAAAACGCGGCTCCACCGGTAACCACACTTGCCGTACCCAATTCACATCCATTCAAATGTCGCGCCAGGCGCCACTTTCTTTCGCCCATTTCAATGCTCTCAATTTCATACTTCCTCTATTTGCCCTCATTTCCGGGACCGGCACTCCCGTCCTAAGGAAAAACGCCGTATGAACCTTCGTCCGTTGCCAAATTTACTTTCGATTAAATACGAATTTACAGGAAAACTCGTCAACATTTTCCATTCAATTTTTCAGAGAATTTTCTTTGTAATTAGATCTAAATTGTCCGAAAATATCAGGATAGATATTCATAACTCTCTTCCAAAATGTATGTTTTATACGCGGGAATTCGGCGACTCTTGAATGTTCATGCGGCGTTTTTCCTTAGCATGGCAGAGCAGGTCTCTCCTCCGAGGCTCACCTTCTTCCTTTCCTCCCTTACTTTCTTGCTCCTCTCGCGTAAGGGCGTACCTCAATTTCCGCATGGGCTCCAGAATATGTGGTTTTAGGTATAAAACAGGGATCATGTATACATAGAGATACGCTCTTACGACAAAGGTACGACGTCTTAAAGTGAATAAATCCACGTGTCTCTCGAACGAGTTTAGGGTGTATCGCTAGTGGAAACATTACTGGCTAACAAGAATTCCAGTACACCTACCACCAATTCCGACCAATTTCTCTGTTTGTGACAAAATTTAAGGTATGGCGCTACCTTAGAATTTAAAAATTCTGAAATCGCACATACGATACGTAAGTACATCCCTTGATTACAAATGGACCGCGTTTAGCATAAGGGAACCAAGCCACATCAGCTATTGCTACGTTTAACCAGGCAATTTCATTTTTTTAGAAGAGAACGTTTGTACGGATTCCTTGGAAAACTTTAAGGAATTTGCTTCATACTATGCAGAAAATGCACTGAAATTTGCACAAAAATCCGCACGACCGTTGTCATGTAAACAATTAAATTGCCCAATTAAATTTGGCAATACTAAAGTGGCTTGGTTCCTTTCAGCTGAACGCGGTCAAGATCATAGCAGCCAAACGAAGGCCCTTCTGCGATAAAGAAAATCAAAACGCCTGCAATTTTGTGAGTATGCAATACGGACATCCTTAGAGCACGAATAGTTGTATCAAGGCGTTGGAATGAAGATAGCGGAGGCGCCTCCAATTTTTCCTCCTCTCGCAAAGAAATAGCGATGATTTAGAGTCGTAAAACATGAATATCGATTTGAAACGTGACCATAATACCGGGAAGGTTGCGTGTGGTGTCAATGATCACGGTGTCAACAAACCCAAAATAGGAGCATGCGGATGCGCTATCTACATCCCGCGTCCGGCAGAAACAGGGCTTTTTAAGAATTGGAGAAATTTTTCACTACCATTAAGTTTGTGAAACTACATGAAAAAATGTGCTTGATCACAAACTAGTAACCGTCAAATCAGTATTTCACGGACATATGATGCCAAATCGTAAAAAAAACACATTTTGCGGAAATGGAATATACAATATTGACGAAGAAAATACACTACTTAAAAGCCGCTCATGGAAAGCCCGCAGGTTCTAAATTTTTTTCAAGATAAATTTCCCCTAGTTCATAACTTATGTAAAGGCATTGATTCAGGGGTGAGATACCTATGAAGATTATGCCATAGTGGAAAATGAGAACCACCACAACGGAAGAATTTTAAAAAAGCATTAGTCTGCAAAAATGCAAAAAAATTAATAAAAGTTGATCCCATATCCACCCCCGTCTCAAAAATCTCAGGTATACTCACTCAGATATATATCTTAGAGGGAGAAAAGTTGCACAAGAAGGCAAAGGCACCCTTTTTTGAAGACTGGAGTTCAAATTTTGGAGAAAAAAAATTTAAAAAAAAATTTTGAAAAAAAAATAATTTTTTCGAAAAACTGATCAAATTAACAGACCAACAGCTTTGACATGAGCTACAAAGGACAAGGTCTGTAGGTTCCATGGAGCCAGAGATACATCGGCGTTTTAAAGACGTGTGCTGCTAAAAAATCTGAGTTTTTACCTGTACCTAAATTGTCAGCCATGTAATTAGGGCAATTTTAAAAATTAAGAATCAAAACCTTCAAAATCGTTTTTATATTTAACTTGTACTTACATCAAGCTCACCAATATTCATGTAAGTTCACGATGGTCGCATCAAATTTTCAAAATTTTTTTGTTGATTTAACGCGAACTGACCCTAATCTCGCAATAGTGAGGCTCAAAGAGACGGCTAAATTACTATGAATGTCATGCTGTTCTTGCACAATGTCTACATTGATACAGTAGGATATTGGATGCAGCACCATTCATCATTATAAGTTTAGTGATTGATACTTTGATGTTCCTCTTATTTGAGGGTTTAACTTCATTTTATGGTAAGTCTCATGTCCATTACTCTACCTCTTCACAGAAAACTGAAATACGCCTCCAATCAGAGGAGCAACAATCTGTGCCAACATATGGTTTCAGCAAGCTCTCGGAGACAACAAAAATCATGGACGATAACTGATCAGTTAATAACAGTCCAAAAAAAAAATTGCTGATGAAAAAGAACAAGCTATGCAAAAAAACTGGAGATTGTAAATTCGCAGATAGCATGGAACAAAAAGTGACAATCCATTTCTTTCTTTCGACCTCTTATGAGGAAACTTTTGGAATTGAACTTGAGTATAGCGAGCACTGAAATGTTCGCATAAGTAGTTAATGAACGAACTAAAATTAGCCCCCAAGAGAACCCAACGGAGCGAAAGTTACAAGGCAGTTTTTCATTTACAAACAGAATACGGGTATAGGTTTAGTATGAATACGCCCACCTCTGTGGCATGCACAAACAGCAATGACTTTGCTACAGACATGTAACAAACTGCCACGTAATTACTTAGTTGAATCTGAAACCAAGCAATGCATAAATCAGGTTCTTACTCACCTCATTGTTTTGCTTATGATTCATGTTCCAAGACAGAACAGGAATTCATGGATAATTTACTGGGAGATGATGAAGAGAACACACACTGTGTTATGATACTTAAGGCATCATTAAAACTGGAACTGAGTAGCACTGTTGAGATGATGACACGATGAAAATCACTTAAAATGAAATGATATTATGCAAACACAATATACGGACGAAACCTGTCAAGCTCCTTCCAACTTCTAAATAAATACTTCCTTCGGTAATACACTGGACCAACGCGAGTAAGAATTGAATAGAATTCCACCGCAATCACTTGATTAAAAGCTGAGTCACAAAGTAGGAGAAAGAAAATGGGGAAAAAGGAAATTTTGTTTTCCTTTGGAAGTAAGTGAATGATTTAAAAAAACAGAGGGTTAGGTGTCAGTAATCCTTGGTGAACGTCATTCTACCCGCCAAACATCGCGTGGAGAGGAAAAAAATCAATGGAGTTATAGAGCAACGACCGATGCCGAACAGTAATTTTCGCGTGAGGTTTTTCTTCCGAGAAAGACAATCTGCTAACGCAGGACCGTGATCAAAACAAACTGATAATAACACTGATGAGCATCGAAAGCCCAGAGCGAAAATGCGTGATGTGGACACCTCACCTCAGTTGCAGACTTGGGAAGGAAGAGGGAAATGAACGCACCGCGGGGATGAAAACTCACTCGATCAAGGGGAAGGGGGAGGGAAAAGCTCTGAGCTTTTACTCTCCCTTCCCTTTCCTACACTCGCGCCTCTAGTCAATTTTCTGCCAACTTCCCCTCCAACGTCCTAACGTGTTGGTATTTCCTGTCTCTACCGTCCGCTAGATGGCAGTAGTTTCTGGCAGCTATTCCCGCCAAACTTTTACCGCCAAATTTCAAAACAGCGCTCTCGCCTCCAGTGACGCGCTTGAGGAGATATCATCAGGACAAACTAAATAAGGTGGATTTTTTTTCTTTTTAGTCTTTTAAAATGTTATAATATGTTGGTTGAAAACCAACGGATATTAAAAGCTTGATGAAAAAGTACTCCCCTTTGGTTTTATGTTTGAGTTATTATGTTTCCTTGCAGCAGTGTGAATGACTTGGTTCTGAAAATATGTAACTTTCAATTTCGACAATAAATTATCAATTTTAGTTTCGATAACCTTGTTCGATAAATCACTAATCTACTGGTGTGATCGGCATTCTGATCATCCACAAAATTAGAAGATGCATATATTTGAACTTCAATTTCACCTATTGGTGAACATTGTGTATGAATCATTGGACTTCATTTTGCGATTAGGAACTACTTACAATTTCTGACCACTTAATTTGTAAAATTACTTACCTGCATATCGAAACTAATGGCACATATGTTACATTCAGCTGGAGATTGTAGTTCCTAATTGCAGAATGCAGCAAAGGCGAAATATATTGCTTGGAGCAAAGCTTAAGGGACTTGAGACATAACATAAAAATATTATGCATCTATTTGTACAAGCAAAAAATCATTTCAATTTCAAAGTACATACACTTGACACTTGTATGCCAGGAAGTCCCTGACGTCACAAACGGAGGTAATGGGTTTCGCACTTTTCATCATTGATGTGCTGAATTCATTTTCATTTTTCTTTTTCTTTTCTTGCAACATTTTCATATATTTTTGGTTTAGGAAAGCAGACAGACTCCACACCCAACTCGAGGCATGAAGTCAGTGGAAAGCCTCTCTTTTATATTTTGATGTACAGTATCCTCTCGCTATAGCGACACTCATTATAACGAAAATCTCTCCTTTGGGAGGGAATCGCCCAGTCCCTTGAACGATTTTCTCGCTATAATGACACTCATTACAACAAAAATCTCTCTTTTGAGAAGGAATAGCCCGGTCCCTTTCCAATTCGTTATAGCGATACAGTACTGTATTTATAGAAGTATTTGATTTTCTTTTGGAAAGGAGAGACAAATAGATTGGATTATATGAGAGCAAAACTAATATTAAACAAAAATATCATGAGGGGAAAAAAGAAAGATGATTTTTTTGCGGCAGTAAAGTGTAATTATTCTTTTAAAAATAAATACAACAACAAATTAACGATACAATAAAATCATCTCCAGAGCAAGAGAGGAGTAGAATTTTAGAGGCATTTTTGAATTCTGTAAAATCTACTTAATTACAGAAAACTAAACATACAGTGGATCTTAACTAATTAAAACAAAACTAAAATAAGAAAATATCCTTGCAGGTACATCTTAAAATTAATATACTTGAAAATAAATACACAAAATTTAATATTCATAATATCACAAATTGGTTGAGTCAGGCCAGAAAAGAGATGAAAAAAATGACATGAGACTTTGCAAGAAAATTTTGATTTATGTCGCGTAAAAACGTGGTAATGACACCAATTTCAAAGACTGTAAGTGTTTGATGATAGAAATGCTTTTTTAAAAGCGACCATGACTTAGTCACTCTGTGACCATTCGACTTCATATTGGTCCCAATCGATAGCTTTTGAATTGATATTTAAAATGAGTCTTCGATCAAGCCTCTCCCTATCTCAGCTTTTGAATCACAGGACTAGTCCTGTTGCTTTTTCGACACTCAAGGTAAATGCTGATGATCTGATTCTCACTATCCACAGCTTTATTTTGAAATCAAACTTTGCTTTTGAAATTATCAGAACAGAGGGTGGAGAAAAATTATGATTTTCTGCTTTATGTTTATCATTTAAATATTTACACACTGATCAATCAAACATTTTTACTATGCATACTGTTGAAGTTAGTAAGCAATACAAAATTCTCACAGCAACTTGAATTTCACATTTTGTCTGCATTATTAGTAAAACCTACATTAACTGCCATAGTATTATCGGACCCGCCAACTACATAGCCCCATTTTGCAAACATGTACGCACTTAAATAGTACTGAAAGTCCATATGTTTGTGTTTTGGCAGAATTTTGCGTCGAAAAAACATGTGGAATCCAAACAACAAGAGATCCTTGACTACTTTAAGTTGCCAAGTTTAAGTTGTTGCATACATAATGTATATTATGATATGAGATTTATGTTTTTGATTATCATCCAGCTTTTTCTGTATCCAGCCTGATACGTGTCAGGCAAGATAATCTATATTTTACTCAATTCCGTTCTTTTCCGGCCAACTTGAAAGAGTGACTCAGTGTTTTACGTAAATGATGGTAAAAACTAGTCTCATTTTGAAACTGAGCCACTCTAAAGTAAGATTTTCTTACTGATTTTAAACAATGCTACAATTGAAATAACCTATAAATACAAACAATTAATTTAATCAATGTTGTAAAATACAAACAATTACTTTAATCAATGTTGTATTTCACTTGAATCCAAAACGATTTTAGCCTAAAGTCTACAGTACAGATCTTGAAATACAAAAATATCTCAGTCTCTGATTTGCTTAAAAACTAAAATTTAACAGTTGCATAAATGAGATGAGTGGTTATTTAAAGACAGTAACATGGCTCGAGAGCCAAGCATGAGCTGGCTCTCACTTTATGACAACAGATTAGGATGGAAACATTTCAATCATTGAAAAAGAATACAAATGCAAATAAAATAAAGAAGGAACTTCTGATTACAAAAATACATTTTAGAGGCTGCACAATTTTTCCGGTCAGGGCATTTAAAGAATAATCCGAAAAATGGAGTACAATAGTTAACAGAACAATTTGGGGGGAAAAAAGAAAAAATAGCTTAAATGGGACCAAAGTACTTTTTGTTCATGAAGACTGATAAAAGAGAAAAACCATAAAAAAGAGAGAAATGAGAAGAAAAACAAACACTAGATTGATTATGCGACAATCACTCTGTACACTACTACTTCCATCATATCAACATCAGTGATTCAGTGATCAGTAATTTATTTTAGCTAATAAGGGGAAATTAAAGAAAATTTGACACCCATTCAGGCTCTGGCATAAGCCTCTACCACAATTCATCCGATCATCAAAGTATTACTGTACACATTTACATTTTGATGAAGGAGTAAGTTTCATAACTGTCTATCCATTTCAAATTTAACTAAAAATACTCGCGGATTTTGACTACATTTTATAACTACCAAAAAAAGGCTCCATAACTTTTGGAGGGAAAGAATGAAAATATTTGATTGTTGACACGAAAAAAAAGAAAAAGGCTTACAGACGATGATTCAAAAATTAAAAAAATAAAGAGAACAATTTTCTGGCTAGGAATGATCATCAGCCAAAATTCAGAAAAAAAATCAAGAAATATTAGTTCAAAATATGAGTACAAAAATTTCATCACTGAAAGTTGTTGATCTGCAATAACTACTTTCTATTACTCCTGCACAATCAGTCTTGATAAAAAAAAGGGTTGACCAAACAGGCAGGCCACTTTTCAAAAAGGTTAACACCATTTTTAGCACCTTCTCATGAAAGCTAAGCAATCAGAGAACAAAAGTTACAGAAAGAACAAAACTGCCATGATAGCAAAGAGAGCCATAACTCAAATTTTTGAAAACTCGTTCATTTAAAATATTTCTGATCTGATTTGTATAAAATCACTGATGCTGCTAAAACAGCAAACTTTGTCTTCTTCATTTAAAACCGAGACGTACGAAAAAACCATTAGTGTGCAAAAATTGACCTTGTTTCAGACAAAACGGCCGTAGGGTGCATTATTCCACCTGAGAGCCAATGAGAGCAGTACTTGTAAGTAAAATGACTTGCATTTCTGCCACAATTTTTAACTATGAAAATTGTTTGATATGTGCCCAAAACGCAACCACAAAAGCATGCAGAAGATAGCACTTACAGGTGTCTTGCCTGACACTAACCTAACATGAAAATGAAACAGATCCTTTTATATAAAATAGTTGAAAATAAGATCTGTCAATTTTTAATCATTCGAACTAATTCTGAGAGTCTTCTGAATGATCAAAGCCAATTTTACGAAGAATGACGGCTTCTTTTAACAATATTCTCCACTCAAATGCTACCAAGCCTATTTTCTTAAAACTTTATCTTTGCACTTACGGCTTTTTTTGCTATCATGGCAGAAAACGAAGGCAGTAAAGCCACCTAATGTGAACTGTTATCTCTACAGGCTCACTCATTCAAGCTTTGTTGGGTATGAGGGTATTCTCTAATCAAGAATGAAAATATAATTCTTGCAGAATAGACCAGCAAGAAAGTATCTTTCAAATTCTAATGATCATTTTAAATTGCTTTGAAAACAAGTTCTTTCAGGTGCTTTGTTTAACGTCAGTTATTTTAAAATCAACCATGGATCCTAAACTTACATATAGTCAGATTCCTAATTTAACAATTATTTACCTGGTAAATTAACAGCCTTTTGATTTAAGATGAATGATAGCGTTTTGCACATTGGTTCCTCTGATCTGCTGTAACTGAGCATTCTTTCGGCAGTACCTCCATCTGAAAAAAAGAAGGAAGGGATATACTGAGGATATCTAAAAGAGAGATTTACCAAGCTCGAGGATAGTTCCAAAACTGCTGAATAAAGCTGGTATTTTTAGAACTCTCTTAAAAAATAGAAGGAACACCAGCTGATGTTCTACCACATACCTATTTTGTTGCAACAGTTTTCATGGGAAATTAAAAGAAGATGGTTCTTTCCGGAAAAGGGTTTCCGAAACGATTCCGATAAACGTGATGACAAGATACAACTGTAATAAGAGTGTCTGAGCCTGTTTCCAAGCACATTTATTTGTTGCTGTCATGACAGCACTAAAAGGAAAGGTCGATAGATGTACCGAATCGTAGCAGAGAAATTTGGCATCAACTAAACGAAGTTTTTTGATATGATGTTCCTCATGATTTCCGGTAAGATGACCTTTACATGTTATTAGACTTTTTGTGCTCTAAATTAAAGGAAATCTAGTCTGAAAAGTGCACTTTTGAGCAGTTTTACACGCACTTTTAGGTGGAAGAATGTAGCGAATGGTAAAACCAACGACTCAGTGGCAACGCAGTTGGAAACAAAAAACTACACATTTTCAACTCAGCAACAAAGCTACTTCTCCAACTAACAGGACATGTGCCACTCCTCCAACTAACAGGGCATGTGCCAAAAAATGAACTTTTCAGACCCAATTTTTTCCAGATTGGCACATATAAAGTTCAATTTCAATAGCTCATTTCACCCAGAATGTTGCAAGGAACATCATATAAAAATATCGAAGAGTTGACGCCAAAATTTCTAGGTATTCAGTGTTGTACCTAGATCAGTTTTTAATTCCTATGTAATCCATCCAATATCCCTTTCGAAATTTTTGTTGCCTCTACTTTGTTCAATGCGTAGTTATGACAAGGAAATATTTCAGTCTCTCCTGAAAAAAGAGATGAATCGGTCAGAATAAAAACTTGATCATCAAGAATTATTTTAAATGAAAGAGAGTACTTTGGAAAAATTAGACATCACTTACATCCTTCCATTCAAATCAGCCACTGATACAAAGTCAACGATTGTTAGAGGGTGAAATGGCGCACCATTTGGGAGTTGCGTCAGAGTGTAATAGCTTACTTCTGCCTCTACTTCAGGGATTTCTGAGCTATCTTCCGTGTGGTTTGCTAATGATAGACTCGAGTACATGATTCCTCCACGGATTTCTTGGAATCTATCAAAAACGAAAAAAATTGAATAACCACCCTAGGTAGGTAGATAGATAGATAGATAAAAATTACTTTGTTTTTACCCTTTGTGGGTTTAAAAAAGGGGTCTAACAAAAGCATTACAAATTTTTCATTTTTTAACAAATCAATTTTTTCAATTCATTCATGAAGTATAAAAGACCTAATTTTCATGGCAGCATTTAGGAAATTGTAAACGTTTGTTAACTTGTTGCTGTCTGATGTAACTCAATTTGATGATGGTTTTTTTATGAGCGAAAAGTTTGGATTCTTCCATTAGAAAAAATTGATATCTCAGCTAAGAGCTGCATTCAATAGGCCTTAATCCACGATCAGCTTGAGCTTAAGTTTAGCTTCAGTTTGGCATTTGCTCAACAATCGAATTTCTTAAATTTGATCGTTTTCAACTGACATTTGTATTTAAATAGATAAAGGGTGAGAGGACGAGTGGAATTCATCTAATTTAAAACGTTGATCGATGGTCAGGATTTGGCAGCCCGCTAAACGTTCACCAAGCAACAAACTCATCATACTGACGCCAAACTTAAGCTCAGGCTGATCTTGGATTTAACCTAACTTTTGTTGCACAAATTGTGTTATACCAGCAGCCTGATTGTTGAAATTTATGTCGGCACGACAAGAATCGAAAATCGATATATTACACGGCGCAGATAGGGCCATGTCTTGTCTTATCGTGCCGACATAGCCAGTTAAAGTTTCAACAATCCGGCTGCTGAGCTTTTGATGAGAAAACATGTATTACATTGTTTAAATTCGCACCTGGTCTAGTGGTCTATAAAAGAAAATATGTTTCATGAACCAATTTGAAGCAGCTACACTCATTTTTCTGAGTGCGAGTAAGTTAAAAAGATACAATTGTCTTACAAAGAAAAAAAACAGAAAAACGATGCTTCTCGCCTTTGCAAGGTGTGATTTTTTGAAACTTTTCAAGATAATAAAAAACAGCATCCAATCAAAGTTCAGAGCAGGCGATGTGTATTGCTGCAAATGCTAGGATCCTTGTTCTGTTCTCAAATCAATAATGCAATTTTGATAGCGGGTTCAAAATCATCTATTGATAAATTTTAAAAAAGCTGCCAAATCAAATTCTTGAACAGTAGTGCCCATATTCAGCAGATTGTCCATAATTTAAGTAGAAATAAATTTGCACAATGCACAAGCATTCAATTAACTCACTTGGTTGGAAACTGAAATGAGGAGTAAACTTTGGGCTCCAGAACAGTGAGTTGTAAATACCCTCTCGCAGTTTCTGATTTCTCTGACAGGTATATTTTTGCCTGCAGCTGATTACCTGAAAACAGGAAAAAGGGCAAGTTATATGTAAAAGTAAAAGTCAATGCAAGCTAGCTGGTGATGATATAAACTGCATTTTACAATAAAAAATTACTATTTCAAGCTTATTCCACAAACAATGTATGTAGACAATGTAATTGGGGGGGGGGGGGCATATTGAAAATGGACCTTTTTGAACTTTCTGAGGAACATTCAACAATTTTATCGGATGAAGGCTTTTAAACTGGTTTTGACGCAAGTAGGGTGAAGAACAATATTGAAATTTATTTCAAAGAATTTTTTCTGGGACATTTGTTTGTACTGTTGTTCAAAAGGTTGGAACAGACTTTTGAGGAACCTGTTACTACCTATTTTCTAATGTACTCTGATGTGAATAAAGAAATAAATAAAACATTTGTTTACGTACCACAGAATGGACTAGAATCTTTAGTTACTAGGTAGAGTGCTCCTCGAGCTTTGGACTTTTCTGCAGGGAATCCCATCATTCCGCAATCTCCAGTTTCTATGTAAAAAACAGGAAAACGATTGATAAAAAGGGTTATATAAGATAAACATTTTAAATATTTTTCTGAGTTTGAGTTCTTTTACTCATTTCTTTCAATTCTGCTTTATTTTATTTTCTTCAGTTTACCAACTAGAAGTTAGTTACCTTGTTTAATCTGCAGGTTCAATTTTTTGTCATTCTTAACCCTTTGGTTAGTGCGAAGAACCATCACTAATTCATACCCAAGGATATTATTTGAATTTATACAGTTTGCATGAGCAAAACAAGGAACTTGTCGTGGGGAGAGCAGAAAGGCACCTCATCAACGGGGTGCTGGGGGGGGGGGGGGGGAGGCACTAAAAGACATTCCACAAAAAAGGTCTGTGGGACTCCCCTAGCTTTAAAGGAGGGTTCTGGGGATTTCTTTAGCTTCAAAGAGGTGTTTCAAGCGGCTGCCTGAGGACATTTGGAAAATTGAGTCATCTCAGGAGCAATTTTGAGCTGTTCTTTTTTTCTTAATCCATCATAGAACCAGTGGCACTTGCATGAATTACACAAATCATCTAATACTGAAAGAAATAAAGAATGGTTTTAACGGTCCACTTCTCACCATTGTCTGTGATGCACTTCTGTGGAAAACAAGAACCTTCTAAGAAACTTTCATGGCCGTACGGGCAATGCCATGCTCGAAAAGTGC
Organism: Bemisia tabaci; assembly: GCF_918797505.1. NCBI lineage: Eukaryota > Metazoa > Arthropoda > Insecta > Hemiptera > Aleyrodidae > Bemisia > Bemisia tabaci. The sequence continues at coordinate 51,375,104 of NC_092799.1, read as the reverse complement.
ATCCTGCAGGATTAAGACTCTCTTTGAACAATTGCCAGGCTCGTACATGATTGCAAACAACACTTGAATTTGTAGTGCCCTCTGGAACAGACAAAATACAGAATTTAAGTTTGTTTGAAATTTATGAGCTGTGTATTTTTATGTTGAATTTAAGTCTTGACTGATCTCGTATGGAAATTTTTCAGTATTACGCATCCATGAATTCTATTCTATTAATTCTTCCTAAATATGTTTGTTTTTTAATGAGTTACTAATATTTGTAGGTGCAAGCTTCCAAAATCTTGAGCTCTCTCGACACCTGATAGCCAAATGATGGTGAAAAATAAAAAATATGGGTCAGAATCCACTCTCTACACACCTGTTAAAATTATCTGACCATAAAAAAATTTGACTTCTTTGAGCCTCGTTAAATCGGTTTGTAATTGCCTACATATACAATTACCATAGGTCTACGGTCTTGGGAGTTGCTTTTTAACTGATCATTTCTACATGATCATTTTTCCGGATTTTGGTTCATCTGGACCCAATCAGCTCCCAATTAATCTGGATAATAAAGAACTCAAGACCCTAATGCCCTTCGGTACACGATTTTTAGAAAATAAGGAGGGTCACTTTTTATGTGCTTCATTAATTTACGAAAAAATAAGAAATAAATCAAGAGGATTTCAAAGGCAATGCTTTCACCTAATGTGCTGACAAGAAGTGGTTGACGAACTTGAACACAGCCTGGTTGGTTTTGACCACCATTCGGGAAGTAGTCAACATGGCCAATGGGCTTCAGCAGCCCAAAACCTTCCGACCAAGTTGCAGCTCCATCTGTATGGATTACATCTACAAAATGTGCGTCGTCTGTGTTTAGTGATTCAAGGGATCTTGCGAATACTTGTCGAAATAGGGGAGACGCTGGGTCTAAACCTGGAAATTAAAACTTAGGAGTTTCAATTTTTGCAAAATTAAAATCACAAGAGTCTGTTTTATCGGTAGAGAAAAAGATGAATGGAGGGACTCAGAGGAGAGGGCACATGAGTGCATTTTTTTAAAAAATTGAGATATTAATGATTTTAAGTAAAACTAATCTTAAAACATAATCTGTGAAACATTTGCTCTCAAATTCCAATTTTTAAGCATCAAAGAGTCAGTTTGAATTTTCTTTCCGCCATAAGGATCCGTGTAATTTTACAGCTTTCTTGAAATATCGAAAACTGCACTTATGCACCTTGTCCTCCAAGCCCCTCAAGTGAATAAATTAGGAAAATACTGCCGTGCTGAGGAAGAACGCTGTATGGACATTCTAGAGTTGCCAAATTTCTCTGGATAAAATTAGAAATTTTCAAAGAACGTTGTGCATATTTTTTCTTGAAATTTTCAGACATTTCAGATTGAATAGCAAACGCAATTGTTTGAAAAACACAAAGAAAAATATTCACAGGTTCCCCAGTAAATTAGTTTTTTACTGAAGGAAATATGGCAACGTCTGAAGGTTCATACAGCAGTTGTCCTTAGCATTGCAGAATAAAGAACATGACAAAATCAAAGCCATAATAATGATCTTAAGGGCTTAAATAAATCAGTTCAGTAAAAAAGATCAGTAACCAAAGCAAAAACACTGTTTTCAATCATTACAATATGAAAATAGGGGATAAAAAAATAATTACTTAATACTGGGAAATATGGACTGCATTTTGCAAAAAGGAACCAAGAGCGTTCCAATGTCGCTAAGATTGTGCAATTTTTTTTACCTTGAAAATTTTGTTTTGAGAAAATTGTGTTTTTTGCAGCTGAAAATGAGCCGGTAACTGTAAGAAACATCCTCCATTTTATTGTTTTTATTGTTTTAGTCTTGTTTACCCACGTTTTAATCTTTTCCTATTGAACCTATTCGTTAATTGTTAGAAATACCTGTGATTCTTCCAACTTTTTCACCCTTTAGAGTGAGCAGAGCTCGACCAGTGAAGCCTGCGATGTGAGCTCCTAAACTGAAGCCAATAATGTGGATATTTTCAGCAGAAGCACCCAACATAATCATATTTTGGAGAAGAAGGCCCAGTTGCCGTCCGATCAGTTGCGTGTTGCCAGCAGCGACTGCATAGCTGGGTCCGGCTGCTCCTTTTTCCCAATTGACTACAACCACATTTACATCTTCCTGAAAATATGAGGCGAAAATAAATATATTAATGATACTAAATTCATCCTTCAATAGAAATTTAAACACCTCATGTTGAACGATGTCATAAGATTTTGAGAAAGAATAAAACCAAGATGTAGTAGAGTTCATACTTTAATTGCTAAAGCTTTTCGGCTTGATAGCCATCATCAGAGCTATTACAAGTTGCACCACTTACATTGACAAAAAAGTAGGATTCATCGCATGGGCATAGTTGAATAATAAGCATCAAATAATAATTTTTTTGTTATTTGATTGCATCCATGTGATAAAACATTTTTTTTTTTGTGTGTGTAAGTGATGCAAGTTGTAAAAGCTCTGATGGTGGCTATCAAGCCGAGAAGTTTCAGTAACTAAAATATGAATTCTACTACGTCTTGGTTTTATTTGTTCCATCATTCTGCCGTGGTAAGTAAAAACGCCGTATGCACATTCGAATGGTGCCAAATTTTCTTTCAGAAAAAAATAAATGTTCAGAAAAGTTATGAATACTGTTTTTTGAAATTTTCAGACTCCTTGGATCAAATTACGAAAAAGATCCTCTGATAAATCAGAGAGGGAATATTCAGGAATTTTCCTGAAAATTCGTGATGTGTCTATGGAAATTTGACAACGTCTGATGGCTCATACGGCGTTGTTGCTTTGGACGGGAGTATTTCTCTCCTTAGTCTATAGGAAGCACCCGTTTGAAGGGATAGCATGCAGGGCCGGATTTACCTACTTGCCGCCCATGGCCAAAGGCCGCCTGTATTATGCCGCCCCCTTCTCGTTTGTTCGTTCGTTTTGAAACATCGATACAAACCATCAAGTAAACAAGCCGGAGGAGGAGGGGTGCATAAGACGCACTTACTCGTGTTGAGCACATTTTTTCTGAAAGTCTACACTAGCAAAAGTTCATGGAACTTTGCGCGAAAATTAAGTTCCGTGAAACTATCTCTGTGTGGACGAGACCTTTCATTAATAAGAAAAGAACGAAAAAATTATGAAAGAATAAACATGAATGTGGTTTGATGATTTTAATTTCCGCCAAAGCGTTAACCGCACTGTGGCGCAATGCGTGAAGTGTCCCTGCAGTCTTGTAGGCGCTATGCGTTTCACGCCGACCGCTCCTGACCGCACTACGTTTGACGCAATGCGTGAAGTATTCATGGAGTCTTGTAGGCGCTAATAAGTGTTTCCTGCTGACCGCGGCGCCGAGGGAGGGCTCCTCCTTTTCATCTCAAGTCCTCGTCCTCATTGCTCTCTGCGCCGCGCCGCTCTGGGCTGAATTGCGTGTTTGGTTTCTCTCTCAACTAATGAGAGGCGCTGTCTCTTATTGTATCACCGAAAGACGAACAAATTAGAAATTACTATACTTTAACTCTCAGAAAACGAGAGATTTTATCGCCTTTTCTCGTTCGTAATTTTTTTTCTAAATCAGATTTTTTTCTTGATACCTACATTTGAACAAATTACAACATTTGTCGCCCCCTAAATTTGCCGCCTCGGGCCGCGGCCCATGTGACCCCTAAATCCGGCCCTGACAGTATATGGCTGTATTTCTCGTTGGCTTCGTCTAGAGTCCCTTTATACTGAGAGTCAAGTCAACACCCCTCGTGGAGTCACAAACGGGAATAAAGATTACAGAAATTGAACGTTTTTCGTAATCTTTGATCGGCCCATTCTCAAACTCCTTTCTCCGTTCCTTCTCTCATCCCGTTTGTTCCTTGCCGAACCCGTAATTCCCTGGTCCATTCCAGATTATAATCTTTGCAATCGGTGAAAATGTAATCTTTATTCCCGTTTGTGACACTGCGAAGGCCTAAAATACGGGAACCAATCAGAAATGGATTCACATTGTCTTGACTCTCAGTATAAAGGGACTCTAGCTTCGTCCACGGGTTCTAATAATGAGTCGATTAAAAGGGTGAGAAGTGGAGGCTCACCAGGTTGAGGAGGGCGTGGGTGATGTCGAGGGCTCCCCGGTCCTTGCCGCTGCCTTTGAATCCGTGGATGATGACTTTGATGGGCTTCTTGGGCTCGAACTTGGCGTTGAGCAGGGACTGGCCCTCGTCGTCGTAGGCGAGCAGGTCCGGCTGGAGCCCCGCTCGGCTGTTGTTGCGGGTGAAGAGGAAGAACTTGGTGTCCACCACCTCCGGCGGCTGCGGCTGCCGTTTCAGCGGAGAGGCGCGCAACCGCGGGCCCTCGAAACACCCGACCATCTCTGCAAAAACACGAGCACACATCAATTAGTGGATATACACTTCTGGCAAGGCACATGTGCCCGAGTATAGCACAGCAGGCTCATTATTTCAATTTACATACAAAGCGATAGACAAAGAAAGCACAGTATGGAGCGATCCTATTGCTTGAAATAGAGATGTTGCATGTGTGAGGAATTTGCCATTTGACTGTTGATTCTTAAGTAAAAGTTCGCGAGAAACACGATGGTCCCACTGGTTTTCTCTGAAATCAATTCCCAAGCTCAAAAAAAGCTCTCAAAGTTGAGGCTGTAACTAAGGGGATATCCCACGCTATCCCGAAAATCCACCTCTACGTCAAGACGAACTCTCCATTGCGAAGATAGAGAGCAAATACATTAGCAGGGCTCCCACTTTATTTGGGGACTCTAAAACTGAAAACCCGGCATCCCTGCTAATGTATTTGCTCTCTATCTTCGCATGGAGAGTTCGTCTTGATGTAGAGGTGGATTTTCGGGATAGCGTGGGATATCCCCTTAGTCACAGCCTCAACTTTGAGAGCTTTTTTGAGCTTGGGAGTTGATTTCAGAAGAAACTAGTGGCACCATCGTGTTTTTCGCGAACTTTTACATAAAAATCAGTGGTCAAATTGCGAATTCCTCACACATGCAACATCTCAATCAGAGGTACCTATGGACTAGGGGAGAAAATGATAGACTAACTTAAGGGTCTCTCGTGGGTTGCCGTTAGTTTCTATATTACCCTAGTTGGTCTGTGTACATTGCAACGACCCGAATCCACCAACAGGATCCCTTCATATCCTTTTTGTCTTCTTTGTCTATCGCTTTGTATATCAATTTTAATGATCAGCCCGCAGATTGCAATAAATTGCAATTAGATGGTAATTTTATTGCTACAGCATCGGAGTGTTGTGTATGCTACCTATCTGCCGATCAAAGGAACACTTTTGATTGAAATTTATTGCAATCAAATTACAAAAAACTCCAATTTTGCATTGCATTGTACGGTGGTGTACCCAAAAGTAAGATTCCCGATTTCAATGCTCAAGAAGTATCGTAGATAAAGCATTTGTGGAGAGGGTTTTAAGGGCTATACTTTCAGCTTCTGAAGTTGTTTAGATCCACGGGTTGCCGAGATATTTGACTTTTTCTGAGCCCACCTCTCCTTACCGCGCGTCCGATTTTCATGTATAGCTGGGGATCTGATTCCTGAGCGAAGCTGTGATGCATTTCACACGCAACGATAATAAGTTTTAATGTTGGTAATTTTGGAGAGTGCATACTTATATTTTTCTACGTAGAAGACAAAAACATCAGAGACATTAGATAGCGGTGAGAGGGCAACAGCCTTGGATATAAAGAAAACAAAAAACTTCGTTTCGAAAGTGAACGACAGAACGTTCCTAGAAGTCAAACCACAAATCATAGTTCCGGAATTCTCCGGGAATCACGAGAGATCATTGACTCGCGCGGTATTTGCATTTTTGGCTCAGTTGTCGCCGTTAATGAAAAAAACTTAAGTTCTTAGTTATTAACAGACGTAGCTGAGTTTGTATGACAACCCGTTCTCGAATGTTGAAGACCGAACGTTCCTCCGCTGTAAACGAAACAGGCCAAAGGAATAATACCAAAAAACGGGGATTATTACAAAATCAGCTCGACTACTTAGCTATAGCGAACAGAAGATTACGAGGGACGGGGGGGGGGGGTGGTGGTGAATGTTTTTCTTCTTCATCCTCCAGATCAGCGTGACTCGTGACCGGAGGCTCTTTTTTACAATCCATGACGTGGTTTCCAGTCCTAGATTTGGGATAATATATTTGAAGGGCTTGGAGCAGCACAAAAGGCGCATACGAGCAGTTGTTGAAAAAAGTGAGATATTAATGATTTCAAGTAAAACAAGTCTTAATGCATACTTATTCTGTGAAAAATTCGCTCCCAAATTCCAATTTTTAAGCATCAAAAAGCCAGCCTGCTACATGCACGGAACTAAAGGGTACCCTACATAAGGACATTGTATGAGGTAAGAAGTAATTTCTGTATCTGCAGCTTAATTTCAAAATATCCCGATTTTTCCGTTAAAAATGTTACTTGGGAAGTAGGCTTTTATCGTATGACATTTTAAATCATAAATCCTTACTCTACGCGTTCAGAAGAGTATATTACCATTATTACATGCCACAGGCACAGGAAAGATTGAAAATATGGACAGGTGAAAAATGAGGATGATCATGGGACTAGCTGGTCCATATAACATCATCTCTCTGACTAGAGGGCATGACTCGATTTCCACATGAGTCCACTGAGTCCACATGAGTCCACCGAGTCCACAATAGTCCATATTTATCCCATTGGGGATACTTTTACCGTGCTTTTACTGATGGAAAAATGGCGGGCATTGACATTGAAAGGGGGAACTTCCAAGGTTCTGAGCTATGGTGAGTCACCCATGCTGCCATGCTAGGGAGAAACGCCGTAAGAGCATTCGAATAATGCCAAGTTTCCCATCAGAAAATATTTACTTTTGAAGAGAGTCATGGATATTATTCCTTGAAATTGTCAGACATTTAGATCAAATTAGGAGCAAAACTCCCTAGTAAATAGGAAGAAAAACATTTAAGAATTTTCCCGGAAATCCGTGATTTTTAAAAGGAAATTTGGCAACGTTTAAAGACTTATAAGCCGCTCTTCCTTGACGGTGCAGTATCCACCTCGACTGCACCGTCACCTCCTCCGCCGCCTGCATTTCCATCCGGAGCGTGTAAGCGGCGGCGCGGCGGTGCGTTACATTCCATCTTCCGATGAATCGATTGATCGGCATTTAAACCTACGGGAAATAAAGATGGATTCAAGAGTGTTGACACCGACCCTCTGGATAATCGATTCTTCGCCGTAGCTTCGAGTGAGAAAATATCGACCGAGAGCCGTAACTGCATTTCTGTGGTGAGCCATGGTTAGCACACGCTCTTGTGTGTCTCGAGGCTCATTCCGGACATAGAATAAATAAACTACGTCAACAGAAGCGAAAGCTCCGTAAGAACCAATGTTAACATTTTTCTTCTCAGAGTCGGTACTTATTGAAACCAATTTCGAGGTTACCTACAAATATAAAAGTGGAAAAAAACATTAAATTTTAAGCGAATTTACAGTACTTCTCCGATTTAACGATAAATAAGTTAAGAGGAAACTCTTTCAATTCCTAGAAACGTATGTATCCGTTATTATTCGACCTCTCCAAAACGTCGACCTACCGCGAACGTAAACAGTACTTATTGAAACAGCTTCTTTTCGTTATGCTTCGTTGACATGAAAATGGCGGCGGCTTTCGCTTCTGTTGACGTTAGTCTCTTTATTCTATGTCCCGGACTAACTTAGGGCTCTCTTCGGTGCGACGGGAGTGCGGTTCAACGATCGGCGCATGGAGTGTCGCTCTGGCTCTGGCACTCATTCCGAGTGAGTTGAAGTCACCTGCAAGACATCCGGAAGCGGAGATCCTTCCTCCGCGCGCGCGGGGAGAGACATGAGACATGAGCTTTCATCATCGATTTATGAATAAGTTGTTACGCTGCCTGGACGAGGTGACATGAAACCCTGTTGCCGCGGCCACGCAGAATACTTCCACGTATTTATGCTAAATGGAACTATGTGCAAGTGGAAAGATCGGGTGTGCTCCTTAGTTGAGGGCCATAAGAATGCGTGGGACTTTGAAAGCGCCAGTGACGTCAGCGGCAACGACCAAGACCGGGCAGGACGGGAGATGGGTGGTGAGACTTTTTAGCGCATGAGCCCTGTCCGCAAGGCTCTTGTCACCTGTCCACGGCTCGCGAGTTAGCGCTCAGTTCCTTTTGATTTCATGTAAAATACTTCTTTTCCATTTTCTCAAAAGGAACTATATCCACTGACCACATTGTTTCTTACCCACCTTTCCACGAGCACACCCCATCTTTTCACTTGCACATAGTTCCTTTTAGTATGAATGCGTCCACTTGTCCGCTTGTCAACCGTGGGTGTAGGAAGGGAAAACTTCCTCCCGATGAGTTTGCGAAAAGTCTCAAGTCTGAGTTGGCGAGAAATGCGGTTTTTCAGGATTCGACCACAAAGCTGCAAAACTCGCTTTTTTCGCCAAAATCGGCCTTTAGACCCATATTTAGGCCAGTGTTAGACCCGAAGAGAGACAGAGAATATTCAAATCATTCTACATTCCGAAAAAATAATGTCCAACTTCTCAGGAAAATGGCTCGCGGATGACTAGGGGTCTCCAGGTTTTTTTAAAAATTATTTTCGGACGACTGGACAGCGCTGCTTGACGCGATGTAAACACTGGCTGGCAGCATGATGGGCGGATGTAATCAACATGCGTCATGCGCCTATCGTTGAGAACCGAATCAAAGTCCAAGCTCCTTATGCAACGAACGGAAAGCTATGTCTTTTAGCAAGTCAGAGAGCTCTCCGAATCGGATGATGAAAATTGCGGTAAGGACGGAAGGTTGAGTAGCTTTATCGGGAGTGTATGCTACCTAGAGGATCCATTCCTCATTGGTTCAGCCATCTTAGGCTTCATGGGATAATAGACTGATTTAATAGCTACGTCATTCGATATATCCAACCCTTAGTTCAATGCAAACAAACACAGAACCTTGTTTCTGATTCGCACCCTTTGCGCCATGGTGGTAAAATGCGTCCAAGTTTTTCTTACAATCGACAGTTCTCGTGATTAATGAGTCTTCAATTGATTTAGGACCGGTCAATCTCTAAATTTTAATTAATTAACACAATTGACTCGACATGAAGAATTTAAGCATGAGATTATGTTAATTTGTTAGTCTATTAAAAAATGTACGAAGTTACATGCAGATGTTTTGTTCTTATCACTAATTACAAATATAGTGACGTATATTATTATTATGATAATTGATATTAATTTTTCTATTTTTGATATTGTATAGATAATTTGTCGGCTTATATTCAATCAGCAAAATTACACGATTAGGCGTATTTACTCAATTCATATACCAAATTGACGCATTACATTTGAAGAAGAAAAAAAATCGACTACATCTAGTGCATTAAAGTTGATAATAAGTGCAGCAGGTGCAACTTTCGAAGTAGCAAAGGTTGGAAAAAACCCTTCTTCGTCCGCTTCCACCCAGAGTTGCTGACTTTTTTTTTCTTCTTCTTCTTTTTTATTTTAAAGATCACCAAGAGACTTAACGATCATACTTCCTCAGTAAAGTTATCCTCTAAGAAATGTGACTTGGTGCTTGCAGCATCCATTGAAGAGTCGAAAAATGCCCTGGAGATGATGGAGACTTAAACGCAGCGTTAGGAAAGCAAACCATTTCATAAGGTGACAATTCCCTATTCGTCCAGTCCAGTTATGGGCACGATAGCCATGGTGAAAAACATTCGCTTGCCCAACACATTTGATGAGCCCGAAAACACACAGGAAAACTTGGAGACTTAAACGCAGCGTTAGAAAGTAAACCTACTGACATAATCTCACTTTCTGAGTAGCTTCTCAACTGCACACATCACTAATTAACAGAGTTGGGCTGAGGAAGGCGTGAAGAATACTACTATTATACTGTTAAATACTGTTATCCAAGATATTTTACAGCAAAAAATACTGACTTTACAGAACGATTAGACCTTCCCTGTTAAGAACCCACAGTTGGCTGCTATTTCATTTCAGTGAAATTGTTGGTCACTTTTTTTTCACACCTACCGAAACCGAGCGTCAGGTGATTTAGCGTTGTTCGATCCGTTATTCTTGATTGCGTCATATTCTCCAGGCACACTCTATTTTCGGTTTCTTTACAAATCGTTCGAGATCTTTTGCGCTCATTCTGCGCGATTTTAAAAATCTACAGTTCGACGTACGCTCTATTAGTTTGTAAAAATGTCGGGAAGATAATTTACACCAATTATGAAGAAGCTGTAATTATGTAGACCATTTGATTTTTCTCGAAAACAATCCGCTCATCCATCAGTTTTACCCTCTCAGCAGCCTGATTTTTGAAACTTTAACTGGCTTTGTCGGGAAGATAAGACGAGACATAGCCCAATCTGCGCTGTGTAATACATCGATTTTCGATTCTTGTCTTGCGGACCGAAATTTCAGCGATCAGGCTGCAGGGTTTGATCATTGTCAAATAAACTTTTCAGGGGCAGATCATCACCGGGTCATAACATCGTGGTACGCCGCGTGCGACCGAAGCACGCATTAAGCGTCTCCACTAAGAAATGACGTCACAATAATTAATATTCCTTTGCCATATTTTCATAGATTTCAGACGTAACTATAAGTTGTCAAAGTCTCTTCTCTGACCGGACATGACATTTTTGACTAAAACTGCAGATTTTGATGTTTATTTAGTCGTATTTTAAATTTCAAGGGGTGTTCCTAATAGAAAAATCCACGAGGAAACCAATGAAACTTCTTTTAGAACCTGAAAATTTTGTATAAACGGAGTTACAAGCGTTTAAAGTTTCCAAATTTTATCCGACCTTCTCCATTGACTCGATCCACTGTGCGCCGCGCCATATGAACCTTCAGGCACATGGGCGGAACTAGGAATTTTTGGTGGGGGGGGGGGAGTGGGCACAGAAGGATATAGAACTTGGGCTAAGGGGGGTAAGGGAGGACTCTCCCAGCTGCAGAGGGGGGTCCGCGGGGCCTCCCCGGAAAATTTTTGAAAATTGGAACGTCTTGGCAGCAATTTAAAGCCATTCTCAATGACAAATTAAATGGAATTAACTATTACAGATTACAGAAATTTTGCTGACTTGTTTTTAAAAATATCATATCTTACTATATGTTTTAATTGAATTTATCTTAATTTAACTCTCATGAAAACAAGCATTGCGCTAAAATGCGCGAAAAACCACAACCGGATATAGTCGAACTACATTCCATGTTCCTTACTCGAAGGAAGCTGCTCTCTTTGCAAGTAATTTTCATTTTTCTGACATCTTTGATCGATTATATTACGAATAAGTTCATATTTGTTGCATTCCATATGCCTTTTACCTCAGAGTTACTTAGTGCACGGAGAAGAAAAATTCGTGCATGAGACCCGAAGTTGAGGTCATATGGATCTCTGAAGTTTCCTGATCACGCATCCGAAAACTTGAGGTTGAGCTGCCGAAGTTCGGGTCAGACATCGAGGCACTTCGGTATGCACCGGAGTACTTCAGATGTGTGACCCGCGCCCTTCGGTATATATTGAAGTACTTCCGAGGTCTGACCTGAACGTCGGCAGCTGGACCTCAACTTTTTAGATACGTGATCCGAAAACTTCAGAGATCCATATGACCTCAACTTCGGGTCCCACGCACGAAGTTTTTTTCTCCGTGTAGCTTGGGTCCTTGACATTTTTTGGAAGGGGCCTAGCAGCATTTGGGGGGGGGGGGGCGGACCGTGTTCAGGCATTGCCAAATTTCCTTCGATAAAATACGCATTTAATGGGAAAAGTGTAAATACTTTCTCTTCCAATTTCTCGGACAATTTTGTTTGCAGTTTAATCTAAAACAACTGAACATTGCAGGCAAATATATGCATAAATTTCTTCAAAAATAATTTTTTAAAAGGGAAAATTTGGCAACATCCGAATGTAGATGCGGCATTTTTCCTTAGTGCGGCAGAATAGCGAATATACTCGGTCAAAGCGGCAACTAAACAGCGGAAGGGATCGGCGCTAGCGATGATATAACAATGATTAACGGCGACTCGCAGAGCAAAGTCCAGCCGAGGGGACAGGGAAAAGAAGGGGACGGGCACTGTTGCCAGACAGTGCTAAAAATCAGAGCTTTACCCCCTTAAACTCATTTAAGATATCCTCATTTTACCCCACAACCTGGCAACCTTGGGGACGGGGGACGGGTACAGGGCACGGCAAAAAAGTGGATTGGTTCACAAATTCGCGTAACCGAACAATCGCCACGAAGCAACTGCGCATGAAAGCTCTGCCGTGTCACGGAGGAGAGCCGTAAGTCCAGTCTGGGATGAGCCACGAGACGCGTATGAGCAAGTGCTAACCGTGGCTCACCACAGAAATGCACTTACGGTTCTCTTCCGTAACCCGGCAGACCTAGCGGACACTCTGCCGTAAGTGCTTTTCTGTCCTGAGCCACGGTTAGCGCATGATCTCGTGGGTTTCGAGGCTCATCCTAGATTCCACTTACGGCTTCCTTCCGTAACGCGGCAGAGCTGCCGAGGAAGAGTGGACTACGCGCATTTCGATGTTGCCGTGTCCATCGGATAAAATAATTTATTTGGAGGAAGGCTATGAACATTTCTCTTTGAAATTTTCAGGAACATTAAATGGGGATTAAAAAATCCTCTGAAAAGTTTGAGGATAAACCTTGAAACGGTTTCAAGAAATTAATTTTTTATAGAATTTGAATTTGGCGATGTTGGGATGCTTATATACTGTGTTCTTCCATAAAACCGTCGTAAAATACACGGCCCCTGAGCTCTGCCGTGCTAAGGAAGAACGTCGTATGAGCCTTTAGACGTTGCCAAGTTTCCTTCCATAAAAACTGAAATTACCGGGAAATTTGTAAATATTTTTTCCCAAAATTTGCAGATAATTTAGTTCAATATTTCGGCTAAAGTTCCTGAAAATTTCAAGGAAAAATATTCTTAACGTTCCTTAATAATAAACATTTTATCGAAGGAAATTTGGCAACTCTCGCATGTTCATACGGCGTTTTCCTTAGCACCGCGGCAGAGCTGGACTCCAGGTTCAACGCTCTACCAAAAACTGCTTATTGTGAAACGCAAACAGACTGTTATAACTTCTGCTAGATCTGACTACTTCGGGAGATGGGTCAGTTGCGTTGGTCACAGAATCGTATTTTGACACTTGATTCAAGTAGATAGGTACGCTAAAAATATTAAGATCTGTCCAAACAGCAACTATTTTCGTTCAATATGAACCGGGATATCGGGCTTTGAAAAACTCGGTTTTTGACGTCATCCACCGCGGTAGTGACACCCTTCGTTTCTTCCACCTTGGATTCATCAATCAGTAATACACACATAATATGCACTGGTTGCTCGACTTAAAACACGGATAAAACCAAGGTGGTAGAAACCAAGGGTGTCAATACCGCGATGGATGACGTCATAACCCGAATTTTTCAAAGCGCGATGTCTCGTTTTCTTCGGGAGGGCATGGATTCGATCGACAAGAATCAACCGAAAAATGAAAACAGGAATCGATCGACAAGGATCAGCCGAAAAATGAAAATGGGAATCGATCAACACCGATTCGATGGACAAATTATTAGAAAACCGGTGTCGATCGACATAAATTGATCGAAAAAAAGCGTGAATCGACCGACGCGAAACGATCGACACTGATTCGATCGACAAAATCGATTATGAATTTTAGAATTTAAAAAAAAAAACCGGTATCAATTCAATCTACATGAATCGATCGAAAAACCAAAACGTGTACCGATCGACGTGATTCGATCGACTCGCAGTTTTGTCGATCGAATCACGTCTTTTGTCGATCGATTCACGCGTTTGTCGATCAATTCACGGCTTGTGGCTTTTGTCGATCGATTTAGGGCTTTTATTAATCGACTTACGGGTTTGTCGATCAATTCACGGGTTTGTCGATCGAACCCAAATTACTTTTTATGAAGTGCCACGCGCTTTCATGGTGCTATTCCACTTCGCATTCATATCACTCGGGATTTTTGGGCGCTTATAATAGAGAGCAGCATCGAATAACCTCCTCAACTTTTAACGGTGTAATTTTTAGAAATGCTATCACAGTCTCTCGATTTGGTTCTAAATCTATCTCTAATGTGACTGGCCTACACGCAAAGTATCCTTTGGGAGGTTGATGAAGGAAAGGCGATGCACTCCAGCGTTGGTGTTACGTTACATCATTCACTTTCTAAAGTATGTCGCAACAAAAGGATGCATTCAATCTTTATTTTCTTCCGGCCTTAACGTAGACATTCTGGACTCTTCTTCATTACATAACCACCGTATGGTTGCCACCGAACTTGATTCGATCAAATATTTCTTAAAATTTCCGAGTAACGACTTAAAACATTTTCGGCTACTGAAGTGTTCGTCGAATGCTACTGAATTTTCCCTAACATTTTCGTCATTATCCCTGATATTTCCCGGTTTTCTCAAACTTTTTAAAATTCCCTGACATTTCCCGGTTCTCCCGGTATTCCCTGACTGTGGCAACCCTGCAGGAATACAAAACGGCAACTTTTTCAACGTGTAGATGCTCAAACGTCCTCCGTAGTACGGCTTTACGTAAGAGCGTAATCTAAAAGTTAGGCGCATCAATGACGGACTCGGTGCCCGAATTTTCTTTGGGACCAAACGGCCCTCTGAATGAATCAGACATTCTCAACAGGGAACGAGTCCTTTTTCGGACAAGCCTTGGTTTGTCTGTATTTTTATACACTTTCAAGGCTCATAGGCAGAATGGACTTGTCTCCTTTTGAAAACTGCTGGTACGCTGAAGGATGATTTATGGGTCAAGCCGAAAGCTCGCCGCGCCGCGCCGGCGTGTAACGACAGTAATCGACGCGATGCTGTCATGCTAACGAAGAACGCCGTATGAACCACCAGGCGTTGCCAAATTTCCTTCGACAAATCACGAATTTCAGGAAAATTTGTGAATATTTAACCGCCAATTTTTCAGAGGATTTCGCTTGTGATTTGATCTAAAGAGCCTTAGAATTTGAAGAAAAAACATTCATAATTTTCTTAAAAAATAAATATTTTCTGAGAGTCAATTTGGCGACATTGGAATGCTCATACGGCGTTTTTCCGGCCGCACGGGGGTATGTGACCCAGGCCGGAGAGGACCGGGTCCAACGCCGCATGATGGATCGAGTCAATAGAATAGGTCGGACAAAATTTGGAAACTTTAAACGCTTATAACTCCGTTCGTATAAAACTATGAAGTTCTAAAAGTGGTTTTATTGGTTTCCTCGTGAAATTTTCATAGAAAAGCTCCCCTTGATGTGTAAAATTTGACGAAATAAAAATCAAATTTGCAGTTTTAGTCAAAAATTTCATATCCAACTTCGACTTCTCGACTTGACTTGATCCACTGTGCGGCGAGGCAAGAAAGCTCGAATATCGATACTTCCCCCATTTGAAGGTAAAGAATTATATATATTTTTTTTTTTTAATGGTATTTTTAAGGTAAAGAATCGATTATTAAAGTGTTGGTAGCGAACATCCGTTTCTTGATCCTTTTACATTGGTTTAAATGGGAGATGAATGGACATATCGCAAAGCACGCCATGCCACTGACCGGGCCCATGTTTTCCCCGACCAAGGTCTTTCGACTCCTCTCTAACCCATCGTTCAAGTCTCCAGTGTCCGATGTTCCAGCTTGACTTATCCTCTCACCGACAGTTATGTAACGCTTCGAGGGGGCACTCGGGTTAATCAACTCCAGTTTATGCCCGATTTCGTTCGTTGCCTCCAGAGTCGAAATATCTTTGAGACCGCCCACCAGTAGCTTCCCGTATTGTAAAAGTTACTTTCGGAGATCAGCGCCGTCTTCTCCTAGTTTGATTATCAATTTCGAAAAAGTGAGCCGGTATTGGAAAAATAAAATTTCTTAGGACATACGACAATTAGTGCGAGGGACCGAGAAGGCTCTTGACGTTGAAGGACTAGTATTAAAAGGTACTCTAAATACTGAAAATTGGAACTACCCGCCATTTTCGTCCACCGCAACCACAATGCCTTATCGGCTCTGAAAGTGGACCCCTTTCCAATATCTAAACAAATTCCTGTTTTTATTTTTTTGATGCTCTCCGAAAAATCTGCTGCCTTACTTGTTTTTCCATAACGATATTCATATTTCTCAGGTAAGTTTGCTTGTGGTCCGAGCGATGAAAACGAAAGTTACGCCCACATATTTTCTTAAAAGCAGCAATATTTTTGTCTTTTGGCAAATATTGAATGGAATGTGTTGTATTTACTGATGAAATGTCAGAAATGTGTGAAACTTGGTTTCACTAGTTGTATAAAAGATGGCTACAGCAGCCATAGTCATGATTTGTCTCTGGTCATGATTGAGTCGTTTGTTTCGAAAAAGGCTAAACTCAGAAAAATTATTGTTTCCGTTTAAAGGCAGATAAGAGGTTCATAGGGCCATGCGCATCCTTTATTTTCCCCCTTACTTTTTCTCTTTTGTTTTAAACAAGTTTCGTACATTCGGACTACATTTTAATTGACTACAATAGTAGGCTCGGTAATGAGACGACATATTATGTGCCATTAGCCATAGTGGATGAGCCAGAAATTGTTGTTGCAAATTTCAAAATGAAGTCCATTTTGAAAAGCCTGATCTGCCCGGAATTCACGGGCCGCACTAAGCGAAGTAAAGCAACAAGGGAACGTGATATGGATCATGATATCGATCATGGCGATCATGATATAGATTACATTTTGCAATACGGAACCACTATCTGCTCGCTCTTCTATAAAATCACCTTTCTGCATAGGGAAACCATCACTGGAAAGACAAAAAAAAAATTGGATCTAGAGTCCAAACTCTTAAAAACATCGACAAGAAAAAAAACTCTTGATTCAATCTGAATCCAGCTTAAATCAAGAGCCAAGCCTCTTAATTTAAACGGATTTCGTTTTGATTCAAGCAACAATCCAATTGAATCAAGAGTATTTTTTCTTGTCAATGTTTTCAAGAGTCTGAACTCCAGATCCAATGTGTGTGTTTTTTTTTTTTTTTTTTTTTTTTTTTTTTTTTTTTTTTTTACAGTGATGGCATATATGTTGTTTCTGAAATGAGCAAGAAATAGTGGTTCCTTATTACAAAATGTTATCCATATGATATCGGAACTTGGCTGTTTTGAAAACGCCTTCAAATGCGGCGTGATACCTCACGCATTCCGGAGAGTTCAAATAGTTGTATCATTGCGCCTTAGAGATGCTACCGAAGATTACAATTGAAATAGCCCTCATACACGCTGGCCCTGTCGATTTCCTTTGACATTTTAGTAGTCGTGAATGCATACCTGAAGTGCGCTTCAGCCAGAATGGACCACTAGACAAGGCACGAATTCAAGCATTCTGATACATGTTTCTTAACCAAAATTTCACGTAGAGCACGATTTGTGCAACGAAAATTACTGAAACCAACTCCTAACGAAGATATTAACCTTTTTATTTCACATTGGTTAGGTTTAGATTTCCTTTGACATTTTAGTAGTCGTGAATGCATACCTGAAGTGCGCTTCAGCCAGAATTGTATTCAGCAAATGGGTGGTTTTTATACGAGGATTAAAAATAAACAAGTGGTGCGGAATAAAACAAAAGAATATGAAGTATGCGAAACGATTATCCGGATTACGGCAAGTATAGGCATAGGTGCCCTGGCAGAAAGCGTAGAGGACGCCCTGCCATAGAGTGGATTGAGGGAATAAGGCAGGAAATGAGGAGATGCGATCTGCTGGAGGAGCTCTGGCAGGATCGCTATAAGTAGCGGTTGGGTGTCGCAGAGCAGAGAAATGCGCTATAAAAGCGGCTTGTTAGTAGTAGTAGTAGTAGTAGTAGTAGTAGTACTAGTAGTAGTATCCATATGGCAGCACCGCTTTGTGATCATTGAGGATCTTTTGGATTACATTTTGCAATAAGGAACGACTATTTCTGGCTCATTTTAGAAACAGCATACATGCCATTGATTTCCCTATGCAGATACGTGCTTTAATGGAAGAGCTAGAGATAGTGATTGGTTCCTTATTGCAAGATGTAATCCTTTTCGTACTTGTGAAAATCATCGATGAAGAAAGGATTTATTTTTATTTGAGGAGAGTGAGGCTAAATCGTGACATCAAAAATAGCTCGTTTTATAAAGTTCAATTTCCCTTGTTTGCCAGCGCGGTGACCGCGGCGCGGCGCCACTCTCTGGTTTTGTGGCGAGCCATCCAATGTCAAGGATAAGCTCACCGATTTGAATATTAACGTCTTTTCTGACCTAATTTTTGGCGAAGCTGACTCACTCGGGTAAACACTCCAAGCGGATTCTTCTCAAGGCTAGATGCCGTCCAAGAGGCAACCGCTCGCGCTTGTGCTCGTGATTAATGTTGCACTTGCGCTCAACAGATCCACCTCAAATTCCGCTTTGTTTTCATCTGATTTTTTGACAGACTCATTTTTTATTCATTCATAGCCAAGGGTTCTATGATCAACCACCGGTGAGTGTGCAGAATTATACACCACGATAGGGATGGCCCAAGTGCGAAACCACGTATCTCTGTTTGAGACATTGCAGATTTCCTGTCATACTTTATTTGCATTGCATTTTCCAAAAGGAGACCAAGAGCATTACAATCTTCCTAGGATTTTGCAACTTACATTTTTGGTAAAAATTACCGAGATCACGCAGAAAATTTAATTTACTAAAGTAATTTTCGTCTTGAATTCATAGTTTAGTGGGAGTAAAGATACAACTTCTTTAGATGATCAGTTTACAGTTGCAAGGTAAATAAGTTGCACAATTTTAGCAACACTGGAATGCTCCTGGTTCTTTTATGCCATATGCAACCCATTTAGTCTTCGAAAAGTATTCATCGTAAGTTCTTGAAAGCTCTCGTGATTTTTCCTGTTGGAGGGCAAAATATATACTATAAGCATATCAAACTGTAAAGTTAGCTAATTTCTTTTCGAAAAAGTAAAATTGGAGCGGGAATTTTGAAATACCGCAATAAAGGTACGCGGTTACGCTTTTTGGCCATCGGTAGGTATTTCCATCTTTTCACCGAAAATACGATGAATGCTTTCAATTTTTCCGAATTCAACTCACACGCGAAAAAAAGAAAAGGTCTTCATGTTCGTTAATTCATGCTTCTTTTATGCCGTGAGCCCTGTAATGCGCATTCACTTATGGGTCTCAGGACTCATTTCTTAATGCACATAGTTCCGTTTGGTAGAAATACGTTCATTTTGTCATTCCCTGGCGAATCCTACTTTTTCCCTGTCTTAGACTGCGGACCGCAATCTTCAATAATTGGCTGTTTCAATCAATAGGATCGCTATATTTTTTCTTAGTCTTCTTTATCTTTAACTTTGTCGATCAATTGCAATGATCAGGCCATTGCCGGTCATATTTCAATAAAAAATCGAATTCCTTGATCAATTTTCCAACCTTGAAACGAGCTTACGTCCCTCCATCAAAGGATCGACGAATCAAGACATTATCACGCATCAAATCGTCGCTCCTCCGACGAAAAGACACATCTCAATTTCCACGTGAGCTTTATTTTCCATACAAATTCATGCTTCCAAGACTCATGCGGAAATTCACAAAGCACAATCCAGGCAACATGACAATAGACATTGAATCCAAGTCCTAGTGTCTAATTCTGTCGTGCTAAGGGAGAACGTCGTAAGAGCCTTCAGACGCTGCCAAGTTTCTTCTGATAAAAACCGGATTGGGTCAGTTCTGCCGTAATAAGGAAAAACGCCGTATGAACATTCGAGAGTTGTCAAATTTCCTCTCAGAAAATAGTTATTTTTGAGGAAAGGTGAAAAAATTGGAAACTCCTTGAAATTTTCAGGAACCGCAGGTGGAGTTGAGAACAAAACTATCGGAAAAATCGGAAGGAAAATCTTTACAAATTTTCCAGAAAACTGGTGATTTGCCGCAAGAAATTTGGCAACGCCTGAATGTTCATGCGGCGTTCTTCCTAAGCAAGGCAGAGTTGCGATGGTCACAGAATCGTGTTTCGATGCTTGATTCTTGTAGATCAGCTAAAAATAATACCATCCAAACTCTCTACGTTCAATATTAGCCGAGATATCGCCTTCTAAAAAGCCGGATTTTGACGTCATCCACCGCGGTGATGACACCCTTGGTTTCTTCCACCTCGCTTTTATCAGTCAGTGATGCACTGGTTACTCTGCCTGATACTTGGATGAAAGCAAGGTGAAAAAACCAAGGGTGTCACCACCGCGATGGATGACGTCAAAAACCTGTCTTTTCAAAGGGCGATATCTCTGTTAATATTGAACGTAGAAAGTTGCTGTTTGGACGGATCTTATTATTTTCAGCTGACCCACAAGAATTCAAGCATAAAACCACGATTTTGTGATCAACGCAACTGAACCATTTACCGGGAAAATTGTGAATATTTTCCCCCGAAATTTTCAGACGATTTTGCACGCAATTTAATGTAAATATCTGAAATTTTAAAAGAAAAATATGCATAAATGTCGTAAAAAATACATGCTTTATCAAGGGAAACTTGGCAACTCTCGAATTTTCGTGCAGCGTTCTTCCTTCGCACGGCAGAATTCAAGCCGAGTCGATTACAATCAAGAAATGCCTTGAAGGAGGAGTGGATTCTAGATTTTTCCTATGTGATTTATGTTGTTTTTGAGTCATTTAAACACTTGAATTCATGTGTGATGCACCCGTGGCAAGGGTTCGTGACAACCCACACCTACGCAAAAGAGGGAGGCACGCTTGTAATGAAAAGATTTTTCGGGGGGGGGGGGGGGTGTGGAGGTAAGTGACATCTAGGACAAAGGGAGAAGGAGAGGTCAAAGGTCGGGGAAAATGGGTTACGTAATTCATGGACGAACCCTCACTACTTTTCAGCAAAAAAAGGAAAATTGTGAAAAGTGAGAGATGAATTAATCCGGGAAATCCAGGTACCCTCATTAATTATTGTAATAACTGGTCGTATTTCTATCAAACGGAACTATGTGCATTATGACGTGAGCCCTGTTATGGACATATTCGTATGGGACTCAGGGCTAATGTCTTAACGCACATGGTTCCGTTTGATAGAAATACATCCAATTAGTTTCCAGTTCAATGAAGACATTTTCTTTTGTGAGTTTGCACTAACCTTTCACCTGGGAAACCCGAAATGTAGGGATATTTTGGAAATCGAAGACTCTTTTGTTTTCGAGAAGAACAAGGAAAACGTTGGCGACCTCGAGGGCTCGGAACTTTTGGTACTTTGGTCAGTCGAAGTCGCGCAGCCGTAGGGGTTGAGCTTGAGCGTAGAGGATAATCAATCGGAAGTATATTTTATCGGAAATATATTCATCTCGGGACCGCATGTGATAGTCGTGTGATTCAAGTGCATTACCATCAGTGTAGTTTCGTGTGCAGTACTTTATTTTCGTGTTCCGTACTTTATTATTAAAATTTTTCTCATTGATTCATTTCGTGAATAAGGTGCAGTGAATAGTTGAACAGCCTTACTTTCCGCAAGTTTTCTATCCGCCGAAAGTTTCCGTCAGCGAGCCTCTACTTTTTCTGTCCAGTGGAATAGTTTGCCGTGTTTTACAATAAGTGGAGTTACTATTTGTCACTCGTGTCGGTTGTCATTCTGCGAATTTTCGGAAGGGTTTGTTCTGTGATTATTTTTATGAAATTTGATTTGAGGATATCGTTTCGGAAGTCAAGTTGCTCACGTGTATTCCTCAGCGTTGATTCGGTAAGTCGCTTGATGTCATCAACAAAATGTTGTTTTTTTCATTTTTCCTTTTTTTACGAGAGAAGTGTGGTACATTTAATATCGATGACTTAAGTGTGAAACCACGTATTTCCAGTAAAATTTATGCTACCATTTTATTTTTTTGAGGAAAATCAAGTCGACTGTTGGGCTTGATATCTTTACAGAACACTGGAAAAAAACCACATTGCATTAAGAGTCCAGACTCTTGAAAACATTGACAAGAAAAAATACTCTTGATTCAATCGGATTTTTGCTTGAATCAAAACGAAATACGCTTAAATTAAGAGGCTTGGTTCTTGATTTCAGCTAGATTCTGATTGAATCAAGAGTACTTTATCTTGTCGATGTTTTTAAGAGTCTGCACTCTAGATACAATGTGTTTTTTTTCCAGTGAATATTTTGCTAAAAGAGAGGAAAAATCGAGGTACCTAGTTTTCAAGGAATAAGTTGACAAGTTTTACCAAGAAAAAATAAAGGGTAACAGGAGGTCCGGGACGTCGCAGACGGAGATAGGTGGTTTCGCACTTCGGCCATCGATGTATAATTTGAGAATCCCTGTGGGCGATAATCTTTTGATTTTCTCGAGATTTTTTTCACTATCAGTCGAGTTATCGAGGTATTCTGCGTATTGAAATGTGTTGCAATTTTTTGCATTTGCGCATTACCTAACTTCTTCATAAATCGATGGCCAAAGTGGAAAATCATGCATTTCTATTGTGGTGTCATAAAATTTCTACCTTTATTTTATTTTTTCGAAGAGAAACAAGCAAACTTCATAGCTTGAAATTTATACAAAGTATTCTGTGCAAACATTGAAAAAAAATCACGGAAGTTTTAAAGAAATTAGGTGGACCAGTTCCCCCGAGAAAAAATGAAGTATGACAGAAAATTTGTTGAGTAGCAGACGGAAACGCTTGTTTCTACACTTAAGGTGATTCGATGGACGCCATATTTTGTGTCAGAACGGCATGCGATATATCGCATCAATTGGTTCCATTTTTTCAGCTACTCGTCATTTTTCTCCAATTTTGAGATCGCGATTCTGTTGTCAGGAGACTAAAGCACTCACTTACCAATTTTAACAAAGAAATTCAACGTACTAAAGGCGTGGTTTTTTTAGAGAGAAAACATAGCATTCGATACTGATCTCGAAACTGCACTTGAATGCTAGGTATATTTTCTCTCTAAAAAAACCACGCCTTTATTACGTAGAATTTCTTTGTTAAAATTGGTAAGCGAGTGCTTCAGTCTCCTGACAACAGAATTGCGATCTCAAAATTGGAGAGGAATGACGAGTAGCTGAAAAAATGGAACCAATGGATGCGATATATCGCATGCCTTTCTGACACTAAATATGGCGTCCATCAAATCTCCTTAAGTCGTCGATATGAAAATGTTTAATCGTTGAAAATTGATTATTATTGAATACATTATGTGAGAATATTGTAATTTTGTGGTAAAAAAAGCAGTTTTATTCCATTATTTTTCAACATTATTTCAATTTATTTGTTAAGCTGTTCCATATACTAGACAATGTGCAACAATGCGTTACGTTGAATTTATCTCTAAAAGGGTTTAATTTTTTTCTTTGCAGCCAACATTCGAGAAGGGGATGAACGAGGATGGAAATCTTCACCCTCCGCATCAGAGCTGTTCCTGACCTTGCAGATCATCGCTTCTTCACGGTAAGATCTCTCAAGCTTCCTCCTATTTCGAAAATTAAGGTGATTCGATGAACGCCATATTTTGTGACAGAACGGCATGCGATATATAGCATCAATTAGTTCCATTTTTCCGGCAACTCGTCATTTTTCTCGAATTTTGAGATCGCAATTCTATTGTCAGGAGACTAAATAATTCACTTACCAATTTTGATGAACAAATTCAAAGTATTAAAGGCGTGAGGAAAATAGAGGAAAAATACTGCATTCGAATGGGATATTTTGTCTCATAAAAAAAACCAACGACTTCATTACGATGAATTTGTCAAAACTTGGTAGGTGGATTCTTTAGTCTCCTGACAACAGAATTGCGATCTCAAAATTCGAGAAAAATGACGAGTAGCTGAAAAAATGAAACTAATCGACGCGATATTTCGCATGTCATTCTGGCACAAAATATGGCGTTCATCGAATCACCTCAACTTCTTATGAATCGGTTACCGTCAATAATTTCAATTTTGGGAATGGGCTGCTAAAATATTTGAGGGGCTTGGAGGACAAGGCGCATAAGTGCAGTTTTGGAAACAGTTCAGATTTTAATGATTTCAAGTAAAACTAGTCTAAGTGCATATTTTGTGAAAAATTCCCTCTCAAATTTCAATTTTTAAGCTTCAAAAAGTCAGTTTGAACTTTCTTTCCGCCATAAGGATCCATGTAATTTCAAAACTTCAAACACATATTTCTCGAGGTAGCAAAAACTGCACTTACGCGCTTTGTCCTACAAGCCCCTCATTCTTCCTCAACGCTGATCATCGCCGCCGTCATCATTCGGGCGATTTTAGGTAGAATCAACTTAACTACATTTCGTCGCTCCTCTGACGTAAGGGCGTAACTTGATTTCTACGTGACCCCTGAGCTCCGTATAACTCTATGGTTTCTAAGGCTCATGCAAAACTCTAGATACGCCCTTACGTCACAGGAGCGACGATTTGACTGTGCTTAGTTTTTCCTGATGTTCTGTTTCTGTAATACTGCAGAACTACGGAACATAATGCCTTGAAACTGTCTTATTTTTCAAGATTCTGCAGAATAAACTATTCACTGAATTCGCTACGACAGGATTCAGCTTCATTTTTTGTCATTTCCCGGACGAAGAAACGTAACTCCATTCCAAGGTTGTCAAATTGATTCAAAGAATTCAATTTTTCACAAACACGAGAAAGCGAAATGTTTATCCAAAATTTATTTTCGTTTTTCATGAGATCAGCGGAAATGTCAGTGAAATGTACAATTGATACCTAACATTTTCCTTTACAAATTCAAATTTACGAGGTGAAATCTGGCAACAATGAAATGGACCACATTTTGCGAAAAGGAACCACTATTTCTGGCTCATTTTAGAAACAACGTATAAGCCATTGGTTTCCCTGTGCAGAACGGTGGTTTTATGGAAGAGTCAGAAATAGTGGTTCCTTATTACAAAATGTAATCCAAATGTAGTTATGTTCTTTCGTGGGAGGTAACGACGAATTGGACTGCATTTTGCAATTTGGAACTATAAATTCTGGCTCATCTGAAAAAAACACTTATGTGCATAGGGATACTAATGGCACATGCGTTTTTTTTAAACCGGGCCAGAATTTATAGTTCCAAATTGCAAAATGCAGTCCAATTGAGGGAGGAAAATAGATTAAAAAGCCTCCCAATGAGTGGCCCAGTTTCGTCGCTCCTCTGACGAAAGGGCGAATCTCAATTTCCTCGTGAGCCCTGGGTCACATTCAAATCCATGCTTTCTGCGGTTCATATAAAAAGTGAGATACGTCCTAATGTCAGAGGTGCGACCTTTTTTGAAACCCGGGGATTTCATTCATACGTGACCGAAATGAAACCTTATGATGAGACAAGCCTCCGGTAAAAATTTTAGCTTGAGGATACGTTTGGTTTTGGACAGTGGCGTGGCGTTAATTGCGATGTATCGATTCTCATGCCATTTAAAGCTATGGTAAAGAATCGATTATTAAGGTGTTCGCTACGAACACCCTGTCTATCGATCCTTTTTCATAGGTTTAAATGGCATGACAATCGATATATCGCAATTCACGCCACGCCATTGGTTTTGGAGCTACAGCGTTGCAAAGTTTGCATGTTTGAGTCTTAAAAATCTTCATATTTTTGAAGAATTTCTTCCAAAAGCCAATTTCAAAGTAATGTAAGTAACAAGTAATGTAAGTTTCAATTAAACATGACGCGTAACTGAAAAATTATAAGAAAATCCGTAGTAAAAGTTTCAAATTGTGGATGAGCCGTTTATAGCAGTACAACGTTGCAAAAATAGCACTCTTGCCCTTAAAAATACCCATTTTTTGTAGTTTTGTATATTGTAGCAGTATTTGAGACATAAAATATACAATTAGAGATACTCGCAGACTCATAGTAAAATTTATATCAGTATACGATAATTTTAGGCAATGCAGCGTTGCAAAGTTTAGACGTATATCATAGATTTAATCAGTATACGATAATTTTGGGCAATACAGCGTTGCAAAGTTTACATCTTTCATCTATGAAAATGTCTACTTTTTCTTGTTATTGTATTGGAGACGAGATACAATATGAGTTAATGGTTAATAGTGTGAAGCGAAATGTGAAGGCTTTATGTTGATCCTGGGTGACAATTGCATTAAAATAACATCGTTGCAAATTTTATCTGCTTTTCTTTTAACATTCGATTGTATAAAATTAGTTAAAAATAAGGATACTTCCAATAGTTATTTTACTTTAAAATGTAACTCCAGAGAATTTTTGGAATACAATGGATGATTCAGCATCAG
Source organism: Bemisia tabaci (assembly GCF_918797505.1). Classification (NCBI taxonomy): domain Eukaryota; kingdom Metazoa; phylum Arthropoda; class Insecta; order Hemiptera; family Aleyrodidae; genus Bemisia; species Bemisia tabaci. The sequence goes on along the minus strand of NC_092799.1, from coordinate 51,348,752 downwards.
CGTTGCTTTCACGATCTGAAATATTCTGCCTAGACTTAGTTGCAAATTCAACCTTTTTTAGGTGTAATGAATTAAGAAACTAACATAGAATATGGAGGCGTTTGGGTTTTTTTTAATAGAAATAAATCTTGACATAGACGATACATTCATTATGCCTTAAAAAACTGAGTATGTTGAACGTAAGAATGGAAGATTTTGAAAATATTAAAAGAGGGGAAAAAAAAGCAAAAAAAAAAAAAAAAAAAAATGCAAAGTAAATTAAATGAACGAAAAATAATAAATACACCAACAAAACAATAAAATATAATTTAAAACCTAAATAGAATATTTAAATCACTGTTGCGTTAATGTATAAAAAACACAGACGCCTCCTTAAGAGAGAGAATTTTAAAATTATTTTAATATGACTTTTGGTGGGTGAAAGTTTAAAATTGGCATCATGTTGAGGCGTTTTCTATAGATTTGAAGGCAAGACAGGACTGATACTTGAAGTATCACGTGAATAAAATATTTTGAAGGAAGAAGATAAAAAACTATAAAAAATACAAAAATAAAAAAAAATGAAAAATAATGTACGGTAGAAAGTCATATAAAAATGAAAGAAAAAAATGTCAATGTAAATAAAAAAATAAGCAAAATCAAATAACTACTGGAAGCATCTTTATTTTAAAATCGTCTATTATTTATTGCTTGGAGAGAATTGTGAATAAACTTGGCGAAATTATTATTGCAAAAACCAATTGTCACTTGGAACAGACATCAGACCTTGATATTTTGGATTGATATGAGGGATGATACCCATTGATTTTATCTTAAACTGGAAAAAAAAATTTAAAAAAAAATCATATTTCGTTGAGTTCAAAATTGTAAGCTTGGCAACGCTGTATCACCACAAATCAATCTTACATCTGCAGATAACGTTAATGGTTTATTTCATAAAAAAAAAAAAAAAAAAAAAAAAAAAAAAAAAAAAAAAAAACAAACACTGAACTTAAAAATAAAAACATTTTCTAAGCTTATATACATAAACTTTGCAACGCTGTATCGTTAAATCTATACTTACACTCGCGGTAAAACTTTTACACAAGACTAATCTTATCATAGAATTTCAGCTAAACCACATTATCATACCTTTAGGTGGTCAATAAGTTCGTTTTTTAATTCAAAAACGGAACAAAATGAGCATTTTTATTGGTCTGTGATGTCAAGTTTGCAACGTTGTATCAACAGAATTAACAGCATTAACGTAGAAAAATTATTTATTATTAACGTATTTTTTTACAAAAATGTACACTGACTGTTGATAAAATGTCTTAAAATATCATGAAACATCCAATGACACTTGTTTACAGAAAGTAAGATACTTGATAATACGATAATCTTTAAAGCTTAAATATGGAAACTTGTCAACGCTGTATTTCTAAAACCAGACGTATCCTCAAGCTAAGATTTTTACTGGAGACATGGGTCATCATAGAGCAAAGTAACAAAATGTAACAATTTTGGATGATTATTCATGAATTTCCAGAGTGCCTCGTGTCTTTGGAAGAATTTTTGACGAGCCGGGGTCTAAAAGTGCGTCGTGGTGGAAATTATTTGTTAAACCTTGTTAGGTTATCGACTGCTTTACTTCCTTCTTGCCTTCAATCTGGTGAAGATTGAGCAGAGAGCGCCGAGAGCGGTCTGAGTCAACGTTACTTAATTTGAACTAAGTTTTGCAATTCGGAGCTACAATTTCTGGCTCATCTATAAAAACACTTATGTGCATATGATACTATGGGTACTTACGTTGTTTCTAAACTTGAGACACAAATATTGGTGCTCAATTGCAAAATGCAGTCCATTTGTGTGTGGATCTGTGTAAAAAGAGCTTCTCCTCCGGGAGAAAATTGTTCTTAACTTTTTGCGGACACATGAACAACATTTTTCTACAACCTAGGAATTTTTGTCTTCAAGCTTCACGATAGTTTTTGAGATTTAGGATCAAATTTCCTGAGTAAAGGAATTTTGTACCCAGAAAGATAGGGCTCCTCTTACAGATCTGGTCACTAGTAAAAGGAGCCCGGCATATTGTTATGAAAGGTAGCTTCCACATGAATAATAAGTTTTCCTCCGCTCCAATAGCCTCCAGACTCATTTGGACCACATTTTGCAATTGGGAACTATAATTTCTGACTCAGTTTAGAAATAACTTATGAGCCATTAGTTTCCCGATGCACAAAAGTGTTTTTAAGGATGAGCCAGGAATTTTAGTTCCTAATTGCAAAATGTAGTCCATTTAACCCTCGTCTGTCACATATAAGTAGAACTGACCAGACGTTTAAATGTAAAACTTGTCTCCCGTACGAAGGAATGTAACGCAATTTTCAGGCACAACTTTGTAAAACAAATTAATGAATATGTGCCTGTGTAATTTTTATTTTAATTTTGCATGAAATCTCGGGGAAAATTATCAATGAAATTTCCAGTTAGGAAAGTTCAAGATCCTCCTACTTAATATGCAATTTGCGAGGGGAAATTTGGCAACATTGAAATGAAGTTACGTTCTTTCATGCGGGAAACGATGAGCTCTCTTAAGTTTAGTTTTACTGTGCCGAGGCAAGTGAACCACCAAAACTTTCATTATTGCTATACTAGAGGTTGTTTTGCAAAACGAAAAAAATTCCGCCTGAGGTTACTATTTTACGACTAATATTTATAATCCGTCTTGGTCAATTTTGCTCTTTCAATGACAATTTGTATTGTATTGTATACTGTATTGATTCAACGCTATTTCTACCGGAATAAATGATGAAAAATGGACGGCTCGTGCAGTGGCGTGGCGCGCTTTGCGATATATCGCTTTATCGGCCATTTAAACCTATGGAAAAGGATCGATAAATAGGGTGTTCGTAGCGAACACCTTAATAATTGATTTTTTACCATGGATTTAAATGGCATAACAATCGATACATCGCAATTCACGCCACGCCACTGGGATCGCGAGTTCTTCTGTCCTCAGGACTTTAGTCTAGGAATGAGATTCTTGATTATAAATAAGATGTTCAACATTTTTCTATTGCTCACCATTTTGAGACTTTTCCTAACTTCGAATGAAGTGACCGAATCACTTCCTTCGTCAATTCTCTGTCTCGGTGACGGAGTGTGCGTTTGTCTTCTGAAGCACTGTCAGAAGTCTATTACTGGCTATTAGATTCCCTGATGATCAAATAGACTATATTCTACGATAAAAAAAACTACTATTTACGGCTCATTCATGAAAGTACCTCTTCGTATAGGGTAAAATCAAAGTTTGAGGAGAGGGAGAAGAATAGAAAGAGGAGGAAGAAGAAGATAAGAGAAAGAACAGGAAGAAAAGAGAGAAGAGAGGAGAGAAAAGAAGAGACATGGGAGATGAAGAAGAGAAGAATAGAGAGAACATAAAAGAGAATAAAACAGTGAGAGCACACAGTAAAACAGTGAGAGGAATGAGGAAATTGAGAAGGAAAGCGCGAGAAGAAAAGCGAGAAGGAAATTGAGAGGGAAAGCGAGAAGGAAAGCGAGAAGGAAAGCGAGAAGGAAAGCGAGAAGGAAATTGAGAAGGAAAGCGAGAAGGAAAGCAAGAGGAAAAGCGAGAAGAAAAGTGAGAAGAAAATCGAGAGGAAAAGCGAGAGGAAACGTGAGAAGAGAGAGAAAAGGGTCTGGTGCCGGAGCCTCCTCGTGGTGGACCTGGGGCGGGTCTCTGACCCGTGCCAAACGCCGGCAAACTGTTGTGATTCTGCACCCTCCCTCGCCTCTGGTTGTTAGCCCATATCTCTTCACACATCGTAACGAGCAATTTAGGATCAAGCGCATCCTTGGTACGTTATTACCTTGGTTGTTAGCCCATATCCCTAATACGCTCGGGCATGGATCAACCACTTCCTCGGTGCCCTGCTTCGCGCGCAGCAGGGCTGTTTACACCTTGGATGTTAGGCCATATCCATTGCAGCCTTGGATCAAGCGGAACCTTGGTACGTTATTACCTTGGTTGTTAGCCCATATCCCTGGCTTACGGAAGAGATCAAGCGGAACCTTAGGAACATGAGGGGAACGATGATCTTCAGAGGACCACTGATAGTAGTTAGGCCATATCCTTGAACCGCGAGGTGCAAGGATCAACCGGTACACAGTGGTCTGAAAATCCCGATCTGTGACCGACTTTGCGCGATTCGCCAGTGACCAATTGCAGGGGTGACCGATCGAAGCCTGGCAATCCTGTACTGGTCAACCTCCGGTATCTGCCGATGCTTGCGCATTAAGTCTAAAGCCGTCATCCCCCCCGGGACACTTTAGACCAGGCAAAGTCGGAACCGGAGGGTCGGACGCCTCTCAAACGGGCTGGTGGTTGGGGCGATGTTGCAGATTGAAGTAGGTTTTGATGCAGGACGAGCCGAATACTTCACGAGAGTCCCGGGGTCTCGTGGCTCAGGGTATTCTGTTCTCCTGGGCCGAACAAGCCGGACAAAGTTTCAGCAATCTCTATCTCTGTAGAGAGTACCAGCTACGAGTTTGTTGTCTCACTGCTGGATCGCACGGTGGTAGAGGAGTTCCCTGCATTCGGTCATTGGCGAATTGTTCACTGTTGTGAGTGAGGGTGCGCCCAGAACGCCAACCCAACTCTTCATGGCATGAGATCTTTTATAATTATTAAATTTAAAATTTTTTTAAAAATAAGGTTATCCTTATTAAATCTCACTAACAACAAAGGCATGAGCCCCATGCCTTTGTCATTTAAAATTTCTTCTAAATTTTTTCTAAATTTCTTCAAAATTTTGAATTTCAAATTAACGTATGCCATGGAAGTTGTAAGTTGGACGGTGGAAGCGTGCCGTCTGATGTCGGTTCCTCCTCGTGGTGGACGGTGGAAACGAGGGTCTTACCCTCGGCTAAACGCCGACAAAATATGTGCTGGTTTGGTAGTAACACACACACAATTCTTTTATTTTTATTTGTTTACTTATTAAATTTTTTTTCTCAGTACTTGAAAAAATTCCAGACTTTTGGAGCAAATTCCCTGACTTTTCCATGTTTTCCAGGCCATTTTTTCCCCCTGACTTTTCCAGGTTTTCCAGATCGCTGGGAACCCTGTCTAGCGCAGAAAAATCAAAATCCGATCGGTGCAAATCCGAGGACTGAGCTTATGGACAAAGGGAATCCTCGTATACTTTAAGAGAGAAGAATTCTTCTTAACTTTACTTTTTAAACTTAAATATAAGAGAAAAACAGTATGTACTGCATGAGAACTTTCGGAGATTCGTACGGTTTTTCCCCTCCTGACGCACACTAAGAAAAAACGCCGTATGAGCATTACCAATGCCAAATTACCTCCTAAACATTTATTTTTCAAAAAAGTAATGAATGTTCCTTGAAATTTTCAGACACTTCAGATCAAGTCACGAAGAAAATTCTCTGAAAAATCGGAAGAAAATTTATTTCGATACGTGGAATGTAGACAAGTGCTAGAAATAATGTAATATTCTTTTAGTAAAACATACATTTCAGTAAGTAATTTAGTATTATTAGTAATTTTAGTAAGAAAGTAATCCCCTCTACATAAAATAAGCTGCCATCTCTGATGGGCTGAGCACTACGCATAGATTAAAAGTGTCATGATTATTGCGATAGTTTTGACGTGTTAACTGTTATCAATTGTTATACCACAGTTCAGAAATTAAGTCATGACCTTTGTAATTAATACTTTGTAACCCTGACGTCGAAGCGCTTGCTTCGAAAAGCTTCGGTCAAATTTTACCAATAAAATGTAAGTTTTACTAAAAAAAATATTACATCATTTCTAGCACTTGGCTACATTCCACATACCGAAAAAAATTAAAACGCTACTACCTTTAAATAGATATTGTGCAAAAGTACAATGCTCGCTAAACTTGGAAGAAAAATATTCACAAATTTCCCTGAAAATCCGTGATTTGTCAAAGGAAATTTGGCAACGTCTGAAGGCTCATACGGCGTTGTTCCTTAGCACGGGAGCGCAGCCCGGCAGTTTAAAGAGCTGTGCTCATTTTGGTGAGCGGAGAAGCTCATCTGGGAAGCGATTGAAACTCGGTTCTGGTTACGGGGTCAATCAGCTCGGTTCGATTTCGTGTAGGAAGTGCTCGTCGCAGGCAATTAGAGCGCTCATTAGCGGGAGTCAAAGCTCTGGCATAGCAGGAATACACAGGTGAATAGAGCACGAGCAGGTGTCTAAATACTTCCAAGATGAGCTCGCAGTCCGAATGCGGTTGCGCAATAGTTCAGTGCACTCTATCGGAGATGTGACCATTACCACTAAAAATCCGGGTCTGTATTGGACTGCATTTTGCAATTTGGAACTATAAATTCTAGCCCGGTTTAAAAACAAGGCATGTGCCATTGGTTTCCCTAAGCACATAAGTGTTTTTCCAGAAGAGCCAGAATTTATAGTTCCAAATTGCAAAATGTAGTCCATTTCGTCGTCACGCGCGTCATTCCGTCGCCCGCTTTACAAAAAGGCGTAACGAGACACTGAGATGAGCCCGGAAAAGCATTGACTTGTATGGAGAACAGAGTTAATCCGAGAATAAAGTTACGCCTTTTTGTCAGGTGGGCGACGGATGATTTGGGCCAAGTGTACCAGAGAGGAATCAAATCACAGCGAGATCAAACCGAAAAAGAGGTTTCAAGTTAAAGATATAAAGTTCAAAACATATTTATAAAATCCAAATATTTTTTTTGACTTCGAATATTTCAGGGGCAAATTTGCAACTAGCGGTGAAGGTTGAGACTACTCCCAATTCATTGTGTGCTTGAGATACCTAGCTACTTTATTGTATGTATATGAGCGTCAGAGAGAAAAAATAGCGTATTTAATGGGGAAAAAAGACTGAGGAAAATTTTTTGTAAAATCAACAGAAATTCTAATTGATTATTCCCGGACGAAGGAACGCAAACGCATTCCAATGCTACAAAATTTATCCGAACAATCCAATTTTTTTCAAATTTCCACTAATAATTCCCGGAGGAGCATTCGTCTTTTTCCGAACGAACGGATGTAACTCCATTCCAAGGTTGCAAACTTGATCCGAAAAAGCCAATTTTTGCACGAACAAACCTTTGTAATTTTTGTTGGAAATTTGTTTGATTTTTGCATGAGATCAGAGGAAAAATCAGTACAATTTTCAGGTAAAAATACCCAAGATTTTCCACTTAAAAATGCAATTTGCGAGGTGTAGTTTGGCAAAATTGCGATGCATGTTACGTTCTTTTGAGGCGTTCCCCTGCATATGGAAGAGGAACTGCTTAAAAAAACCATTTGTACCATTACAGTCTCAAATTTAAAAACCTTTTTGAAGCTTGGGAATTTGAATTACAGACAATCAATGCCGCCGTTGTGATTTTTGTGAAATTTTACGGAGCCACAGTTGATTCAATCTAAAATCTCCATTGCACATAAGGACCTCATACTAGAAGAGACACGTGATGTTGGAATTAAGTTCAAGGTTATTCGCGAATACTTTCGCACGTGTGAAATAGACCTGCCAAACCTGACTCGCTTAATTAAAATCAGTCATGTGTTTTATTGCCTTCCCAAATATTCCACAACTCGATCACAATGGGAGTGAGAAACGCTCCGCATTTTTAGAGTTCCATGCGGAGTTTTTGTGCCTTGTTTACTTTTTTTCCCCTCGAAAGTGCGCCACTGGGTCATTCAGTCGCAAATGATAAATGAACTACAAAAAAAAAATGGACAACAGTTGGCGATGTTGTCAAACTGATCAGTTACGTAAATCATCTGGTTCCTGTAATACGCATTAAGACGAAATTATTTGATAGGTCAGCTTAGGATCTTGCCCTGAGAAAAGATATTAACAATGAGTCCTCCTGTACAGTAGACACGAGAGAAATGGGCAAATATGATGATGTTGGACTTTTCAACCCATCTTCTGCAAATAATCAACACGCATTATTCAGTTAAAAGCATACCAAAAACAAGCAGTGAACTCCAACACAATGTGTTGATAAGGCGCGTCATTAACTCGCACATATCAACCCCTTTAGTTTTCATTTGCAGAGATTTCAAAAAAGGCAAGCAGCACAACAAGAGAATTTACAATCCAACACTGCAAGGTCAACGACGCACCTTGACGAGACCGTGTATTGTGAATCTAGAAAGCTATTCGAACAAATTTAAGTTTTTTGATCCGCCTCAAGCAAAATCTTATCAGATTCTTGAAGAAAAGTGCTACGGAAAAATTCTGTCGAATTCCTAGAAGATAAGTCGATTTAAAGGTATTTTGGGGCTAAAATACCCAAATCACCGGTATTATAAATCCCGTTATATTATTGAAAAGAAATTGACTCGATATAAATGCAATTGTATTAAATATGTCTTGATTTTGTTATTTTAAACGTCTTTTCATGCAAAGAAGCTCAACCATGTCCATGCTTTATTCATTCATGAATTGAAAGTAAGCAAACCACATCCCGAAAATCTACCGATTTGCCGTGAAAAATTGCAGAAACTTGATATACCAGGTCGATGTACCCACTCTTTGAATTTACCAATCGATTTAGTGAGTGCACGTATGTGAAAGTCAAAATGCTATAGTCACTTTGGGTGCATTCATTTTCATGAAACAATTGTAAGTAATTTCAATCCCGAAAAACCATACATTTTCCGTATAAAATCGAAAAAAATCAAAATATGTCGACTCCCTGACGTGAAAATTAAATTCTACGTGGTGAAAATACTTATGTATCGATATGCTGAACAGAATGCCCGCCTCTCCTCGTAATTTACAAACCGTTCCTATACTCATCTCAAAATTTGTCTCAGAGCTTTGTGTTATTATCAGCTTCCATTTAAACCCCGGTTTGATGGCCGAATCGGCTGCCCAAAAAGCAAGCCATTTTGAAGGGCTCTATGAGAAATTCGTGATATTATCAGCTCTCAGGAAATCACCCCATGGGTAAAATTGCTGGTATAAATTTTCGAGAGCTTAAAATAATCGTATTCAAGAAACTAAGGCATTAAACGATGGAGTCAATTTCGTTTTAATAATATAACGGGATTTACTTGTCTTCAGGTCAAAATTCATACAAGGAAGCCCCTTGCAAGAGGCTAATTTTTTGTAATTTCACTCAATTTTTTCTCCTTTTTATAATTGAATTGCTTGTCACATTCTGAGGTCAATCATATTAAATTGTAATTTATAACATTCCCCCCCCCCCCTTCATTTTATTTTTTGTTTGGAGAAGTTTTGTTGATTTCTTCGGATTTCGAATACTGTAACTTCTCTTCTATTTGGCCCGATTTTTATGAATGAGACCCTTTTAATTCGTGTTTTAACGGAGAGTAAGGAAAAAATTGCTAAAAACTCGCGAAACAATTTTTTTTTAAAATTGGACGAATCCTAGCGTGACGGTGAAATGGTTAATGAAGCGTAAGTAATTGGGCGAGGGGCTGAGGATCCCGGCCTAGCTTGGCGACCGTCATTAGCTATTGTTCGTCGAGACGCCGACGCAGTGATCAGGAGCGTGGGAAGAGAGGGTAAGTGGATTCCTGTATGAGCCACGTTTAGCTAATGGTCTAATGAGTCTCGAGGCTCATCACAGATTGCACTTACACAGATTGCACTGTATTTCTTAGTTTAATAAGAATAAATATAATTCTGTAAAATTAGTAAATAAATACCAAGACAATTAGTCAGGATGTCAAAGACTGACTGAAAACTTTTTATTAACCTCATATGATAAAAATATTATTATCAGCTGACACTGACATTGTTGTCAGATGAACAGCACTATCAGAGCACGGGTACCAACTTTTGAAAAGTATAACCGAGGTTACAGATCTGTCAAAGCAACGTTTTGAACAAAACGGAGGAGTTAAATTCTCATTTCGAGAGTGCCGACCTGCTCAGCCATCCTCGAATCAATTCGCTTGATTCTGCTTATATATGCATATTTTAAATCAGCGCGTCGCATTCTTAGGCTTTTTTTGAAAAAACCAAGTAACGTAGACTCTTGGTATTCACTGCACATAAACTAATGAGCCCCAGAATGAGAAACAACTTTAAATCATAATTATTGATGGATAAATAAACTTTTTACACGCTTTGGAAAATCTCAGAAGTTCGCGGTAGTCACTTTTCGGTAAGGAACTAAGGGACTCGGTTATTGTATCGAGCAGGGTTCGAAACGATCGCAAAGGCGGTATACTACGTATACGCGCCAAAAGACCTAGTTTTTAGAGTTGAAAATGTCCTTGTTTATGTTTACTTTGAGTTAGTTTTTTACGTTCAGACCAGCCGAGAAGACTTGGTTGATGGACCAACTTTTTAGTTGAATTGATCGAAATCGTTGGTTACTACTTGCATGAGAAATCTGGGGATGAAGAAAGTGCCCGACGAAAGGAATACACTCTTTGTTTCTCTGGATCTCACTAAAAGGTTGCGATTTACAAGTGGCTACAGCGCATTGTACTATCACCAATGATCGAGCGGGCTCATTGTTGAAATCGATAGAGTCTCAATGCCTATCGATGGCCAAAGTATGAAACCACGTATATCTCTGATTGCGGCATTGCAGCTTTCCTGTCATACTTCATTTTTTCTTTAAGAAACTATTCATCGAAATTTTTCCAAAACTCCATTCTTCCTCTCAGAAGAAAATAGAATTCTTACTCTCAGAAGAAATGGGAAATAGATTGTAAAAATTTCCAAATTTCAGATGACTTGATTCTCCTCGTAAAAATAAAATCGAAGCGGAAATTTTGATACACCGTACTGGAGATACGTGGTTTCGCACTTGAAAATGGATATCGGCTCTAAAATGAATCGACGTATGCGAAAACGTCCGTTGTCTAATGCAGGGTTTCATAATTGCGGTGGGTTTCTTATGTCCCACGACACTGATGAATAGGATCGATCTCTTTTCTAAACGTTTAATTACACTTGGGGGATTATTTATAAAATTGCTCTACATTCCTAACGTCTTAAACCATCTTGTGTCGTAAAATTACAAGGAAATTTTCCACTCAAATTCTGAAACACTGTCTTGGACATGGGACGTTTTCGCATACGTCGATTCAAATATGTTTTCTATGTAGTCCCGTGGAAGGATACACGCGTGTTTCAAGCTACAGCAGCACAGTAGCGGCGCGAGAGGCGGGTTGCGAAATAGGCATTGACCTAACTCGTGATTCTGCGCGGTGGACGCATGCGAACTTCAGGCGCGAAAATCTGGGGCTGAAGCGACGAGACGGCGGCCAACGACGTCATCGAGGGACGTTTACCTTGGCGAAAGCGCGCGGAATCCAGCGTTTGAGCCGACGCGGCGACGCGACCCCGGCGAGGGGGTAATTTCAAGATGCCCCAAGCGGGGTTTATCGACGCTCGGCGAATGTCATTTGCATCGGGACGGCGCGGCGCGGCATCGGACCTGGCGCCTGATCTTTTCGAATTGATTAGATCCGCAGAATGGCATGCACGCGTGCTCAGAAAATAAATCGCAGAAAAATTACAGCGCTAACGAGCCTCGGATAAAAGCAGCGAGTGCAATTTCAGATTGTGCTACAAGTTGATTGGATAATCTGCAGCGATCGTTTTGCCTTGCTCCTTCAAAAGTCCGTTAAAAAGCTTTGTACAACGTTTCTCTTTTACAACATGGCAGTCACGAGGAATCGGTAAAATTAGGAATTAACGTACATCTAAAGGAGCTGCGTTAAAATTAATGCATGGTTTTTATACTTGGAAAAGTAAGACCTGTGACGGAAATATGATGTGAGAACACGTCTCTACTTTCTTATATCAGCGTTAAAGTCTCTGCATGCGTGCTTATAGCCTTCCTCTACGGTTCACAATCAGTTAAGGTTCAAAGATGGACGCTTTCGTGTGTATTTAAACCTTCACCGATTCTGAATCACGTGGAAAGACTGGAGACGCACGTGGAGACTTTAACGCCAACGTAAGAGAGTAGAACCATTTTTTTCACATGACTAAATCCATAAATAATGTATCAGGAAGTGGATTTTCCCCAACAAATTGTGATTTGCCTGCGGAAATTTGGCAACGCCTGAAGGCTAATCCCCATCATTCCTCAACACCGCAGTGTTCGAAGTGTGTAGTTGGCTAAACGCAGCGACGAAGCGTGACTGATCGATTTATCGATATTTCCCCATTTGAAGATATAGTATACAGAATATATTATTGAGGGATTTCGTTGCGAACACCCTCTTTATCAATCTTCTTCCATAAATTTATATGGCAGATCAATCGATGTATCGCAAAGCACGCCACGCCACAATTTGACACTAGCTTTGTGCTCGAGCAATACTCGAGGGTTGAATATTTTGACGGAATGTTACCATTTTTTGGCCCCTTCCCCCTTTTAGCGGACCCATAACACTTGCGGGCTGATTATTGAAATGGACCACTAGAGAAGGTACGAAATTCAGCATTCTGATACATGTTTCCCAACCAAAATTGCACGTAGAACACGATGCGCACAACGAAAATTACTGAAATTCACTCCTTACGAAGATATTCAATGATTCTTGATGTGTGAATTCAAACCACCCGCTCATGAAAACTCGATGCTCTACGTGATTCACAGCCGCGCGCTAAACGTTATCATGACAGATCATGCGATTTAAAAATCTGGCAGCCTCAATTTGACGCTTTGGCTCAGTCTATAGCAAATTGCTCGTATAGTTTGAACAACACATGTAGAAATGAACATTGCTCGATTGAGAATGCTTGCTGAAACCGTTGTAGTGCGCAATTTGACTCACGTAGAGCTTTGAGTTTCTTGTGAGCGGGCAGCTCAAATTCCTTGTAACCAATGTGAAATAAAAATGTTAATATCACCGTTAGGAGTTGGTTTCAGTAATTTTCGTTGCGCGAATCGTGTTCTACGTGAAATTTTGGTGAAGAAACATGTATCAGAATGCTTAAATTCGCACCTTGTCTAGTGGTCCATTGGATCCTTTTTCGTAGGTTGAAAGGGCAGATGGATGGATGCGTCGCAAAGGACGCCACGGCACTGCCTAAAACGATCTCAATCCTTTGTGGCGATCCCGGAAATGGACGAAATAGTCGAAAGCTATGAAACTCGGCTTGGACGAATAAAAGCTCTTGGCAAGACGCGTCTTTGAGGAGCGACGCGGCGCGCGACGGTGAGCGAACTCTGGGGGGGGGGGGGGGGGTCGTAATTAAAGGCAAGTGAAGTAATAGCCGAGGCGCGGGCCCGGGCGCAGAGGACCGGCATTCATCTCGGAGAAATGAGCGCAACGTGATAACTGCGCCAGTACAGAGATGTACTTGCTTTCCACGCAAGGTTAGCCGGCCGCCACGCGCCCCACGCTCACACGCGCGCACACGCTCGCCCAATCAGAGAGACGCGCGCGTGCCCCGCTCCGAGATCGCTGCCCCGGCCGCAGTGTCGCGAGAAATTATTCCGCCGATCATTTTCACTTTATGCTTAATGAGCTAGATTTTTCTGACTTCTCAGCACGGCTCTATACTGCCTTGCTCGGGAAACGCCGCGAGAACCTTCAGACGTTGTTCAAATTCCTTTGAGAGAAAATCGATTTTCTGGTCAACTCATACATATTTTCCTTCCGATTTTCCGGATAATTTTGCTCGCAATTTCACCTGAAGTCCCTGAAAATTTCAAGGCAAAATATTCGTAAAATTTCTCAAAAATAAACGATTATTCATTGAAGGGAATTTGGCGACTCTCGAATACGGAGTTCGCACGGCGTTCTTCCCTAGTGCAGCAGCATATCGACGGTGAAACTACCAAACCACGTATCTCGTTTGCGGTGTTTAAAAATCTACGCTCGCATTTTATTTTTTTGAAGTCGACCAAATCAATATCATTCCTTGAAATTTTCACAGAATTTTCTCCGCACAAAGAGGAAAAATCACAGAAATTTTCAAGACTATACGTTCAGTAGTTTTTCACTTAAAAAATAAAGTATGACAGGAAGTCTGCGACGTCGCAAACCGAGATACGTGGTTTGGTGGTTTCACCGTCGATATCCTAGATAATATTGGAGGTAGGCACTCGGCATTTGGACGGATCTCATTTGTAGTTTTTTTACTACAAGCTTAATATCGAAATGCGCTTCTATGACTCGCGCAACTGAAGGATTTTCGAATACAAACTGACAACGTCTGGATCTAATGACACCAGTGTGGATGCGCGATCTCACTTACGACGGTGCCCCGTGCCACCGTGCCACCCGTGCGTGGATCCGAATTTTTTCGAAGGTTGTACCGAGGAGACTTGTTACACACACACACACACACACGCACTTGTGGCCGGGACAGGTCGGAGTAGTCGTCCTTGTTTACTATGCCGCGGGATTGTTTATCTGTGTTAGTGGCACTAGCGCGCTTGACCACCGCATATTCGTCCAGTTATCCCGCATTCGTCACGTGACGAATCAACTTTGGTAGCGCTGTGAGGGTGTAGCCGGGGACAAAATAATCTAGCATCCTTCACGGAAATGTCAATAAGTCAGAGTGCGGCACTCGTTGCACGGTTAGGATGTCTAGGAAACTCATTGAAAATACAGGAAACGCAGCTCATTAAGCACTCTCAGATGCAGTAATAAATTTTGTCCATCCAAACTCTCCATTCATAAACAGTTTGATAGCCTCACACCGGTTCGTTTTAAATAAACATGGTAATTTTTCCTGAAGACCACCCCGCGGATTATTATTTTTTTTATAAAAGTGTCCAAGGAAGGTTTCTGAGATTGAGGTATTTGAAAACCGCAAAATCGTAAGTGGGGCCGTTTTTGCTTTATCGACTTTTTTCTAGTTTTAAGGGCTAAATATGGCGAGCAAAAGCCAATTGTATGGACCTACTAAAACCCCCAGCCCATCTAGTCAAATTAAGTTAAAATTTTAGGTATGCTTAAGTCCTTGAACATGGTAAATGGGTGCCCGTCAAAAGTATTCAAACCCTCCCTGAAAGTAACGCAGACTGCAACCCCCTTATGCGAGTTTGTTGCCAAGTTTAACGTAGCCCGATAAGTGAACGCGACTGAGGCGGGCAATGTAGAATTTTGAGTGGCGATGCATCACCAAACAAGTAATGAAAACCACTTTACCAATATATATACAATGTGAGTGATACTTTCAAATCTTAATCGATAAGAGCCATGCGCGGTTGCCATATTTTCGGTTTTTGAAATTGGGCAAAAAGAGACCAGCGGCAGCGCCGGCGAAGAGAGCAGTGGAGGACGAGGACCTCTGAAGAAAAAAGAAGCCCTCGGCGCGGCGGTCCGGGCTATGTAAACATGATAGCGTTAGTACTGCGCCTACAAAACTGCGTGAAATACTTCACGCATTGGGCGTCGAACACAGTGCGGTCAGCATGCGGGTCGGCGTGAAACGCGTAGCGCCTACAAACTGACTGAAGTTTAGAGTTCAATGTCACACCTCCTGTTCCTGTGATGAACAATTTTAGGGTGAATCGGTCCAGTAACCTACTGGACAATACAATTGTCCCACGGGCTGAACTCACATAGGGGTCAATGTAACGCGAAGGTGCAACGCGAATAAGAGGTCAAGAGGGTCCTCCATTAATCATGAGGGGGGGGGGGTGGGGGGGTGCATTTCGCCCTATGTGCCCTGACTGACCCCGGGAGTTACTCGTATGCAAGGTCGTTTCACTACACCTTCAGTTTTCAACCGTAGCGGAAAAAATCGTATAATAATCCTCTGCGGTTGAGTCGAGCCAGTAAAATTAATGAGGTCCCTGGCTTCCGCATTAATTTCCTGGATCGACTCACCGCAGAGATTATTATGAAGATTTTTCCGCTAGAGTGAAACTGAAGGGTGAACGACCTAATACGACTTAACCTCAGGGTCAGTAGGGCACAAGGGCGAAATGCATGAATTATGGGAAACTCTTGACCTATTATTCAGGTTGCACTTCGGTACATTGACCCATTGTTTCGACCGTGACAATTATTATCAGTAAGTTACTTGAGGACCGATCACCCTAAAATTGTTCATCAACAGGAACAGGAGGGTGAATGAACTCTAAACTCAGTCATTGGTCACAAGGTAAAAGTACTTGAGTTTAAGGACAGGGTCCTTGACCTTTCCACCAGCGATCGATGCTAACAGTGGGTTGTTTGTTGCTGATAACCGTTGATCAAAAAAAATGGTCAGTGGTCACCGCACCAATAACTCAACTTTCTTCCAAGAGAAACTGAAAGAAACGTCTTTGGGTCACGGTCAGTTACGCTCGATAGGTCTTTCACGAAGTATGAAATTGGACCACATTTTGCAATTAGTAAAATCAAGCTCTAGCTCATTTCAGGAACAACGTATATCCATTAGTTTCCAATGCAGATGGGCGTTTTTATGTATGAAGCTAGAAATTACAGTTCCTGATCGCAAAATACAGTCCAATTAAAAGACTACACAGCGTGTTTTGCTTTCCAAAAGTTGACGAAAGAACGCGTCACACCACTGGGGAGTTTTGAAATAAACTAATTAAGTGTTTACAATAAAGTAATACCGCTCGCCTAGCAAGAGCACTGAAGAATTTCTTATTGTCGCATGACAAACTTTTTAAATCGTGGTAAATGAAACATCTGTAAACATCCGTGTACATCTGTCAAATAATTACAGAGTTTGGACAAGTAAAGTGCAAAGGATAAAATAATAGTCTGCAGGGCCTGTATGTACCCTAAAAGAAAAAAAGTTTACTCGTCAAAGCAAATTCTCTCGACGCACTGTGTGGCATCCATATGGATGATGCGGACAAAAATCGTAAAAGACACTCAACTTAAATAAGACATTATAGTTAGCCTTGCATTTATAAAAAAATGAACGAAAAACATTGTGAAAGAACAACCACTTAATGGGGTACATTACTTTCAACTTCGGCGCCGCGCTGACTGCACTGTGTTTGGCGCAATGCGTAAGTATGCCATGCATCTTGTACGCTATGCGGTTCACACGCCGACCGCTGCTGACCGCACTGTGTTCGACGCAATGCCGTGAAGTAATTCACGCAGTTTTGTAGGCGGTACTACGTATCTGTTACATGCCGACCGCCGCGCCGAGGCTTCTTTTTATCTCAAGTCCTCGTCATCACTGCTCTCTTCGCCGCGCTGCGCTGTCTCTTTTTGCAATTTCAAAAAACGAAAATATGGCAACCGTGCATGCTCTTATCGAATAAGATTTGAAAGTATCCTCACATTGTATAATGGTAAGGGTTTTCATAAGTTTTGGTGATGATCGCAACTCAAAATCTACATTGCCCCGTCAGTCGCGTCATTATCGGTACGCAACTTGGCAACACCGCATAAGGGGTGCAGTTCATTCAGGGAGGGTTTGAAACTTTTGAGGCACCCTTTAACATGTCAAGGACTAACATACATAAAATTATAACTTAATTTGACTAGATGGCTGAGGTTTTTAGTGGTCATACATTGGCTTTTGCCGCCATTTTACCCTTAAAAACATGGCTGGCGTGAATAACGATTATCGATATCTCGCATTTGAAGCTATGGTAAAGAATCGATTACTAAGGTGTCCGCTGCGAACACCCTGATAATCGATCTTTTTTCGTAGGTTTTAAAAGGGCATAACAATCGATATATCGCAATTCACGCCACGCCACTGCTTAAAGTAGAAAAAAGTCGAAAAGAAAAAAAACGGCCCCACTTACGATTTTGCGGTTTTCAATACCTCAATCTAGAAACCTTCCTTGACACTTTTATAAAAAAAATCGCGGGTGGTCTTCAGAAAAATTAAAATTTTTTAAAACGAACCATGCTCGCGCAACTGAAGGATTTTCGAATACAAACTGACAACGTCTGGATCTAATGACACCAGTGTGGATGCGCGATCTCACTTACGACGGTGCCCCGTGCCACCCGTGCCACCCGTGCGTGGATCCGAATTTTTTCGAAGTTGTACCGAGGAGACTTGTTACACACACACACACACACGCACTTGTGGGCCGGGACAGGTCGGAGTAGTCGTCCTTGTTTACTATGCCGCGGGATTGTTTATCTGTGTTAGTGGCACTAGCGCGCTTGACCACCGCATATTCGTCCCAGTTATCCCACATTCGTCACGTGACGAATCAACTTTGGTAGCGCTGTGAGGGTGTAGCCGGGGACAAAATAATCTAGCATCCTTCACGGAAATGTCAATAAGTCAGAGTGCGGCACTCGTTGCACGGTTAGGATGTCTAGGAAACTCATTGAAAATACAGGAAACGCAGCTCATTAAGCACTCTCAGATGCAGTAATAAATTTTGTCCATCCAAACTCTCCATTCATACCAGTTTGATAGCCTCATGCATGTTATTAAATTTATGCGAGGAAAAAAGCCTTAACGTACGAATAAGTCTGCTTTATAAAACAGATTGAACAATGCGTAACATCACAAGCATATTCTGTACTCTAGCTTTGAGAATTCACTGATATTGTTTCATACATGCTACGAAAAGCGGTACGTACATACGAAAATGAAGGCGTAAACCTGACTCACCATAGCAGATTTCTTTTCTGGCTCGTATCCTTTGCTGAGTCCTGGATACTCTGTCCTTCAACATGGCACCCATTTTCGCTGCTCGTCGTCCAAGCACTGGAAAACTGTTCAGCACTGTTATCTGCCTCTCTAAAACAATTAAAAATCAGGATAAAATTAGGAATGGTTGTATTTTGAGATGAGCAAAGCAGAAAACATGGAAAACGTCAGCAGCGTCCGTGAATGATAGAACGATACATAATTTCAACATAGTCATTTAGGGCAAATTCAAGCTCTGTGATGGCCTGTGAAGTGTATATGGTCAAGATCTCACGAGTAAAAGCGAGGTTCCTTTTAGTGGCCAAGTGTGACTGATCGATTATCGATATGTTTCCTCGTTTGAAGCTATTGTATAGACTGATTATTAAGGATTTCGTTGCAAACACACTGTTTCGCGATCCTTTTCCATGGGTTTCAATAGAAGATAGATCGATAAATCGCAAAGCACGCCACGCCACTGATGGAATCCTCGTTTTTGCTCGTGAGATCTTGACCAGATTCGTTTCACAGGCGGTTCTCACGATTTCGGCAAAATTACCGAATACAATAGAAATAAAAAATTATATTATTATTACGAAATTCGCTAGATAAATTATGGAGGTAAGAAAAAACACAATAAAATTAGCGCTATCACAAAGAGAGCATTAGGTGAAGCTTGGCATAATCCATCGCGTGATACACAGCACGAAAAGATTCATCTTTGAGTGATAACAATGCAAGTTATCATTTCACACGATCATTATGAACACTACGAATTCTCTTTCACGGCTGTTCACGGCCATCGCTTAATAGGACGTATCAATAGGAAGGGATCAAAAAATGACAACATTTCGTCAGAATTCAACCCTTGATTATCCCTCGAGCACAAAGTTAGTGTCAAGTGGTGGCGTGACGTGCTTTGCGATACATCGATTGGTCTGCCGTTTAAGTTTATGGAAAAAGATCGAAAAACAGGGTGTTCGCAACGAACTCCTTAACGGTCGATACTTGACCATAGCTGCAGATGAGGAATTATCGATAATCGATAATTCACGCCTCGCGATTGTGTCAATAATTATATACAACGCACCATCGGCGGGGCGTGCTTTCCGACATATCGAAAGAGCTGCGAGTTAAACCTACGGAAAAGGATCGATAAACAGGGTGTTTGCAATGAACACCTTAATAATCGATTCTTTACCATAGCCTCTAACGGGGTAATATCGATAATCGATCATTCACGCTTCACTACTGACAGTGGCTGTACAGTGTATTAATTTCTATCGGTAGATCATATTTGCCTAATGATCGAGAATTAAGGGTTTTAGTGAGAAAAAAGAAGACATTAATTTATCGAGTTGCCCTCAAGCAAGTGGTCGCTGCACAACTGTACTCGCACAATGAAGAAGGGTCCTAGTTAGGCCTTTCCATTGACACGGTAATTTATTTTCACTGGACTTTGAGTTTGAGGATTATTTGACGCATTATTAATTTCTCTCCACTTAATCGTAATTTTTTTAACGAGCGAATCCGTCAATCATTCATCAAAACCAACTAGAGCCTTAATTCCCGGCAAGAAAAAGCTGAGCGCTGCCGTGCTAAGGAAGAACGCCGTATGAGCCATCAGACGTTGCCAAATTTCCCTCGACAAATGACGAATTTTCAAGAAAATTTTTGAATATTTATCTTCCGATTTTTCAGAGGACTTCGTCCGTGATCTGATCTAAAAAGTCTGAAGATTTCAAGGGAAAATATTTATAGCTTTCTTCGAGAATAAATATTTGCTGAGAGGAAGTTTGGCAGCACTGGAATGCTCATGCGGCGTTTTTCCTGGGCACGGCAGAGCGCGAGCTTTAACGAGGATTTTGACGGGGATTGATCGGACAAAGGCGGCTCATTTGAATATTAAACGCGTTATGAGCTTTTGCTCGGGTTAATTGACGCCGCGCCGCACAGTGGATCGAGTCAATAGGAGGAGCCGGACAAAATGTAGAAACTTTAAACGCTCATAACTCTGTTTATACAAAACTTTGAGCTTCTAAAAGTGAATTCATTGGTTTCCTCGTGAAATTTTCTTCCAGAAGGACCCCTTGAAATTTAAAAAGTGACGAAGTAAACATCAAAATTTGCAGTTTTAGTCAAAAATTTTATGTCCGATCTCTCTAATTGACTCGATCCACTGTGCACCGCAGTGAACGGGGAATTAGTTCATTGTCAACTGTCAAGGCAGCAAAGAGTATGAAATCATAGGCTAGCAAATCGGTCGGAAATTGCTCTTTCACGCGATTTTTTTAACGCCTCTAACCTTGAAGCCCCAATATACAGATACCGATGATTTCAGTGATGGCCTTTTGAAGTCTGTCTCTTTTGAGGTTCCTGTGTTGAGGCCCGTTATTTGAACCACGTTAGGCAGAAAGGAACTAAGCCACATCAGATATTGCCAAATTCAATAAGGCATTTAATTATTTGCGTGGAAACGGTTGGGCAGACTTTGGTGCAAATTTCAGTGAATTTTCTGCGTAGTACGAAGCGAATTCCTAGAATTTTCAGAGGAATCCGCACAAACGTTCTCATGTAAAAAAATTGAAGTGCCCAGTTTTTGGCAGGATCCATTTGGACCGAGTTCATCAGAAAGGAACCAAGCCACATTAAGTTGAAACTGAGATAAAGAGGTTAGAAGTTTTATTCCTGCATAAAACTCAATGTAAAAAATGAACTTTAATCCCTCTTTTCATAAAGTAATTTCTTTTTTTCGATTTCCAGATTTTGCCAAGAGAATATAAACGACTAGTGAAACTCGAAAACACTCTTAACTCAATTTTTTCAAAAATAAGGGTTGGTTCCATTCTGAAAAACTGGTCCATTTATCATTACATGCATTTAGATGGCGAAGAATTTATGAGAAAAAGGTAAACTTAGCAGCTCTCAGTACGTATTAGGCTGCATGCAGCATGCTATCGATTGAAAACTTGAAGATAATTGGCAGGGACTGAAATAGTTCATTTTAGACTACATTCTAGCAGAGAATTCGCTAGTCGCACAAAAAAAAAAAACTGTAAAGTCTTTATTAGAAACGCAAGAACATCCAAACTACTCACGATACGTCGTTTTTTTCACGAGGAAACGTAGCTGCATTTTAATGTTGCCAGCTTTCTCCTCACAAATTGCATTTTTACCAGGAGGTTCTGTGGGGTATTTCTATCTAAAAGGCAGGGTTGCCACAGAATTTAGAAAATGAAATTCCCTCACATTTTCCTGATTTCCCTGACACATTTTGGTGAAAATCCCTGACAATTGAAGATGTGACGGAGGAAAAATTTGTTGTTCGAAACCTCAAACCCATTCTAAGCAAATGAAGGGATTTAACAAATTTTCCCTGACATTTCCTGGGTTTCCCTGACTTTTTAAAATTCCTTGACATTTCCTGGTTTTCCCTGACTGTGGCAACCCTGGAAAGTATCACTGATTTATCTTTTAATTTCATGGAAGAATCAGGAAAATTTTGGGGAAAATTGGACAGATATACTTTTGTTGAAAATTGGATTGTTTCCTCAACTTTGCAACCGGTGAATGGAGTAACCCCTCTTCGTCCCGAAAACGGCGAACAGAGATTTTGCGGGAAAAATGCCAAAAAGCCATCCTGAAATTCCACTCCATCGACATAAAGACTTGGAATTGGCAACAGGACACTTTCTTCGGCGGACCACACTTTACGCAGTGTGTCACTAGGCGCTCCGACAAATCTAATTTTATGTAGTTGCAGTGGTTTAAAGACCTTTTATATTCGTTCCAATACCCGGCACCCAGCTAGTCGGTGCACTTCCTCGAGTAAAGCCAATCTCCTCAATTACAAGTGTAACGCGGCGGCGGCGCCGTTACGTAAAAACATCCCAACTCATGCGTTTCACCTGAGCAGCTGCTCGAATACTGGTCGATGCCCCTGCTCGGACGACATGCAACATGTGCGCAACTTGGTCGCCGCCCGAAATGGCCCATCATTAGACAATACAGAATTTGCAGATCTCTCAAATTTCATCAACTTCAGGGGTGCAGAAACTTCCCAACCACGCGACCGGCCGTTCGCGTGAAATGGGGGAACCCATGTGAGGACGGAAAAATTGGAGGAACCTTGGGAGCTTTTTTTTTTTTTTTTTTTTTTAAATATATTTTGGGTTTAGGGGGAACCGAACTGTCAAGCGCGCTGTTTTTGGAGGAACAAAACATTCAAGCTCGCTGTTTTCGGAGGAAGCAAACTGTTGATCGCGCTGTTTTGAGGAAACCCAGCTGTCGACCGCGTTACTTAAGGTATGTGTCGGGCAAAATTCTGCGAAAACTTAAAATGGGGGAACCTGAATTTATTTTCGGGGAACCCTCGGAAGTTTCTGCACCCTTGATCAACTTAGTGGTTGAGTACAACTACTCGATGAACTGAGCACGGTAATATCCATGATTTCAAAATTGAACAATTATTCGAGAAGATAATGACAAAATGATCGAATCTCCTAAAATACGCGTGTTCAAATCGAAAATGCCGCCGGATGACGTAACCAGCGGTACATTTTCTCACTTTTAAATCTACTTTTCTACCATTTCCCACATCAGAAAAAAAATATTAACAAAACTACGAAATCAGCTCTTTGAGTACTCTTAGTTGAAGCGGTCTCGAGGACCATTTGCGTGCAAATTTTCCATTCCATCTAAAATAAAATTTGATTATTTGAGAAAAATAATATCATTGAAAAAAAAGTATTTAAAACTATTTTTATAAATTAAAACAAAGTTATTCCCTTTTTTTTACTACTTCAAGTAGCCCACAAGGGCTAATCCTGCGCTTTAAGTCCCATATCCCCCCTCCGTCCCTACTGAACCAGTCCCGGGCAACCATTCTGGCCGGAAATCGAACGAGGGACCTCCCGATCAAAGAGCTAGCGCTACAACCACTACACCATAGGAGGCCGACCTTGAGTTACGTTTGCCATATGCTATACACGGAGAAAAAAAACTTCGTGCGTGGGACCCGAAGTTGAGGTCATGGATCTCTGAAGTTTTCGGATCACGTATCTAAAAACTTGAGGTCCAGCTGCCGAAGTTGGTCAGACATCGACGCACTTCGGTATGCACCGGAGTACTTCAGATGTATGACTCGAACCCTTCGGTATGTATCGAAGTACTTCAGATGTCTGACCCGAACTTCGGCAGCTGGACCTCAAGTTTTTAGATACGTGATCCGGAAACTTCAGAGATCCATGACCTCAACTTCGAGTCCCACGCACGAAGTTTTTTTCTCCGTGTAAAAAGTATGATATAAATTATGATTCTACTTAATAATATGAAACTTTAAAGGCCGAAAACGTCCGGTCAGTTATGCGTCGCCAACCCTGATTTTGATGCAAGAGCAATTTGCGGTAGTAAATCAGTACTGATCATGGATTCTTTGGCAATATTTGCCGCAAGGAAACTTTAATGTTCAAAGAAATTGCCATTTTGAACTAAAATGTTCATTTTTAAGCGAGAAAAGTCATTAGAAAGAATGTCGCCACATTTGGCAACGTATTTTTGCAGTTGTAATAAGTACAGTGTTAATCTCGCCAGATGGAACCGAAGTTTCAAAACTGTCATCAAATTGTTCGCTGAAGTGTTCTCGACCAAACCATTACTAATAAGTCGGCTTTTTCTACAATGAAAACTTTAATTTTTATGAGAACCAGAGAGTTTAGGTCTGTATCACTAACTACACACCACGCAAAATCTTCGATTTAATAAGTACATATTATTATTAAACTAACAGGAAGTCTCCAAAGTTTAGAAAACTTTTAAGGCAGCGTTGATTTCACCCCATATCTCAAGAATTGCCAAGTTTTATCTTTGACATGATCTACCTATTATTTCACATTTTCAAGTGTCGGTTACGTAAGCGACACAATTTGGTAGTGCCGCCATGTTTGCTTGGACCTCGAGGAGTCCCGCGGCCCGCGGGAGGAGCTGATACCTGTGATTCAATGGCTTCCTTGTCAATCATAATAACTTTGTACTCAATCAAAATAGTTCGTGCCAAAGCTGGAAAAAGGAAGATTAATACCTTCCAAACGAAGTAATGCAATTTGTATAACATTTGTGCACTTTTATTTTTGCGGTGTTGCACATTTTAGCTATTCCTGTTATCGTGAAATCACCCTGAACATGAATCGAATTTGTGAACTTCGGAGCCTTTTCTTGGAACTTTTAATTACAGCTCCAAAAATTAAGGTAAATTCAAGTTTAGTTGTCAGTTGAGCGCGCAGAATAGAGAAAAACGCCAATCGAGTTCAATCCTTCATTTCGGAATTTGATTGCATTATCTATTACTTTCAGCTGCCAATTTCGTCATCCGCAAAATTTTGGCCAAGAGGACTCTTTTCGTGTATAAAAACTCTGCACGTATGTACACGTTACTCAATGGGTTCTCACGCGGAACACCACGCGCTCTACCACGCGCAGGCGTAGACAGTCAATAAAAGTTTCATTTGCCAATATTTCTCGTGCGAGACTGAGATCGAATATAAAGTGGCGCTGAATCTGAGCCAGTGGCGTGGCGTGCTTTGCGATTAATCGATTGCTAGAGCCATTCGAAGCTAGAGAAAAGAATCGATTAACACGGAGTCCGCAACGAACACCTAAATGATCGATTCTTTACCATAGCTTCGAATGGGGAAATATCGATCCTCGGTCACTCACGCTTCACCATTGATCTGAATGTGAGATTCAAATATTTGTTTACTTATATAACGGAGAATTTTCACCGAAAATCACATCTTGCTTAGTTATCAACTGTTTTGTAACGAACACTGCCTTGTTTGCTTCATCCGGGGTCGCAGCCCGCACTGAATAAACGAAGAGTGTTTTTTCACCGGTAGGTCCATCATTGCTTCCTCGATAATTTGTATTCTTGTGTTACTTTTAATTAATCTAGGAAGTGAAACACAATGACACAAATTTTGTGTTGATTTTGGTACAGTTTGCCGTGAATTCAGCATAGAAAACAATGGAGAGACTAAGAAAATACATTCCTCCAATTGTGACGTTGGTATTCACCACTCGGTTTTTTATTCAATTCAATTTTTTCAATCCTTGAAAAAACTTGCTGATATTTTCTCTTGAATTTGTCAACCGAGGGCTGGGGATATTTTGTGTTTTACTTACCGTATTAACCAAACTTTTCTGTTGAAATTTCTCTCCGTATATCTGTGCATGGAGAGTTTGACTAAATATAGAGGTGGACTCTCAACGTAGCCTAGGATATCCTCTCCGTTACGGCCTCTGATTGGAGAGTTATTTTTCTAGCTTTGGTATTCATTTCAGAGGAAACCAATGACACTATCGTGTTTTTCGCGAAATTTTACACAAGCAAATGGGCTTACATCTTAAATCCCTGACACATGCGAGACCTCCATTTTGGATCTTGCCAATGAGCCTTTAGCCAGGGCGAGGGCAGTATTCAAAGTCATTCATTTTTAGCTTACCCCTTGATCTATTTAAAATCACACACTTTTTTGACCAATGGTGAGTTAAAAAAAAGAAAAAGAAGAAAAGAAAACCCGGTGACAAGAGCGTAAAACAAAGTATGACATGAATGTACCCGAATTTCTTCCGCGAGTAATGCCAAGTTTGGAGGCTTGGAAGTTTGCCAAGCTTTTACTAAGGAGAGCCGGTTTTTCAGATGGGAGACTAACAGGTAGTAGAAAAGTCAGACGGAGAAAACCACGTGATACATCTATTTCAACTTCCTGCAAAATCGCATAGGTATCCACTAAGTGAAGGAGGACATAACAAATTCGGAGACTTTAATGCAAGAATAGAAAAGTTAAATGCGCGCAAAATTCGTGATGCGACAATTTCGACTTCCAAGTAGGTAAAATTGCGTATCCATATAAAGGAGGGAGATCTCTTTTCAGCTAACTCGGAGACTTTAACGCA
This sequence comes from Bemisia tabaci, assembly GCF_918797505.1. Taxonomy (NCBI): domain Eukaryota; kingdom Metazoa; phylum Arthropoda; class Insecta; order Hemiptera; family Aleyrodidae; genus Bemisia; species Bemisia tabaci. The sequence continues at coordinate 51,322,251 of NC_092799.1, read as the reverse complement.
ATAGTAGAAAAGTTGGATGGGGCGAAACGCGTGGTAAAACTATTTCAACTTCCAAGTACATAAAATTGCATACCCACAAAAACGAAGGAGACTTTAGTATCTTTTCCGTTGACGCGGAGTTTTTGACGCAGTTAGATGAGGCATCTTCTATTTTTTCTAAACAATTTTTGTTTTATTTTATATTGAAAACATTGGCGCGAACTTGGTTTGTTTGGAAAAGCTCCCAACCCCGAGCATACGGTAATAGAGTACCGCGATTAAGACAAATCCAGTGTTAATGTGCGCGCGCCCCTTGGTACGTTCCGTCTGGACGTTAGGTGACGAATGACGATACATGGGCGTTTTGTTGAGCTTCTTTTCTAAGCTCTTAGGCTCTGGAAAGACTGATCTGTGCTCGAAACGACTAATCTGTGCTCGAAACGACTAATCTGTGCTGGAAAGATTTGCGGGCGCGGTAATGGGACTGCAAGAACCGCGGACGTCGGACGTTGCTCTGACGTGGGACGTTGCTCTAACGTCGGCAGTTAGATGACGCAGTTGTCGTCGCTTGAGTGCTCACATTTCTGCGCCCGTTTTTGCAATCGGAACTAAAATATTTCCTACCGGTATCCTACTTCCATTGCTTTGTCTCGGATGCTAAGGCACCCACAGACGATACATTACTTAAGACTCCGATATATTATATAGGCTCCGCTTTGCCATCTTTCCATAAGTATAAAATTATGTCTCTTCCGCAAGTGATATACGCTAACGATCTGGGAATAACCTCTATCGCCTCCGTTGACAATGTGCGATAGCCACTCATAACCCGCAGCATTCCTCCCCTCAGTCGCTGAAAAAAAGTAGCTTGGATCCAGAGTCCAGACTCTTAATGACATTGCCAAGGAAAAATACTCTCGATTCAATCCGATTTTTTCTTGAATAGAAGAGTCCAGCCTCTTGATTTAGGCGGATTTCCTTTTGATTCAAGCAAAAAGTCCGATTGAATCACGAGTACTTTTCTGGTCAATATCTCTAAGAGTCTGGACTCTAGATCCAAACGAATTTCCTTTCCAGTGTGCCTTTTTGAGTTGCTCCGTGACAGTGACTTTGCTCGTGGCTTCGGCCGCCCGCACTGGGGCCGCGCGTCCGCCGCGTACGTAACCACCGACATGCTCACGCTTTGCAGCAGTATCCTCTTGACGGCTAGCAATTTCAAGCTTTATTTTATGCTAAATCTTGCCTCGCTAAATGCTAATCCCGATACTCAGGAGTCATGGATAAAATAATTTCATTCGATTTTTTGCTCAACAATTATCATCAGGTGAAAAGAACTGTTGAACTCGGAATTTAATCTCACGAGTCCCCATGGCAAGACGTCTTTACATTAATTTTAGTGGTGCTGCGAGGGTAAGTTGCAATGACTTTCCTCACTTTTAAAAGGAATTCCCTGATTTGTCCAGATTTTCGAGTTGCATTCTTCCCCTGACGATTCACGGTTTCCATGGAGCTGGGAGCGTTGATTCTTCCATTCCGCTGTAGCTGTAGCGTAGCACTTTCATTAAAGTAAGGATGAGAAATGGTCTTGGGGGATGAGAAATCAAGTCTATGAATTAGAGGCGCTGATAAGAGCGTGGAAGGCGACTCAGGGCAGATGGCATCTATGTCGTAGCCGGTTTTCATTGCAAAAAGAGGCCCGGGGCTGATTGCATACTGATGGACGTTTGACACACCGCGCTACGCTGCGCCGCGCCAGATCATAAGTGCGGTCAAATTCAACATCCAAACGCCCCGCTCCATTCGGCGTTGATGTCATATTTTCGAAAATGAAATCAAATAAAAAAAAAGGAAATAAAAATACTCTTGGATTTGCGGAAAACTGGTTTGCCTTGGATTTTCAAAGAGTCGCAGACAAAGTTGTTTTCTAACCACGCTGGCTAAAAATCAGTACTTTAACGGTACTTTTTCAGTACATTCCCAAGAAACTCAGCATCTCCTCGACAGAGAATTTCAGTACTTTTTCAGTGCCTCCAATTGAAGAAATTCGAAAAACTTCAAAAATTTGAATTTCTCGAGTAAATTGCGACAAAAATGACAAAAAATTCCGGACCTTCTTGCAGAATTTCCGCACTTTTTCAGTACTTCCGGACCGCCCTTAAAAAATTCGTACTATTTCCGGACTTTCCGGAAATTCCGAACTTGTAGACACCCTGTTTAGAGATACATTTTTCCGAGTCATTTTTTCGTTGATGCAGTCGAGTTTATTTCAATGGATCGTATTCAGTAATACGGTTCTATGTATAGTTTAGTTCACAACTTTGAACACCTTTCAAACACCTCAAACAAAAAGTTTCCGATTTGCGAAAACTGGAAATGAGGACATTCCTAATAATTTCATTTTTCATTGGCAATTTGTGCTCGTAAGAATAAAGAAACTACCACAAAAAACCGGTCCCCTCAGATAACTCGATTGACTTGGGAGGCTATGTTTACATGTTGGACCAATCGGTATCCAGAATCTCACCTGTTGAATACGGTCCATTCAAAGAGAATTAACTTTCTCATTCGATGACAAAGCTAATTCTTCAAAGGTATGGAAGAAAATTTCTTTCGGGCGATTTTTTGTTCGGAAAAAAACTATGGGCCAAATTAAAACAAGTCTTTAAATCAAGCAAAGACATTTTAATTTCCATTGCAAAACATTTTTTTAAACACTTTCTTTCAGTCTTGTGAAGAGAAAAATATGTGTGGACTTCTGCATGTGCAGGGTGACTATTAAAATTCCATTGTGGATTTTCCTGGTATTTTGCAGGGAATTCCACGACTTTTTGCGCGATTGAGTCGACATTCGTTTGATTTAACAAACCAAACTGTTTGATGAATCGAATCTTTTTGCGAAAGGCTTGCAAAAACACTCAAGAATCCCTGACCGCATGATCGATTTTTCTGGTATATTCCCATTAACATCTAGAGTCCGGACACCCTATTGTGGGTTTTTTCTTTTTCACTGCACCAAAAAGGCTAAAAAGGGCGACGAAGGGCAATCCATCAATTGTCCTTTGGGATCTGTGACCACACGTTACTGGGTTGCAATAGAATTTAGAAAAAGAAATTCCCTGATTTCCCTGACACATTTTGGTGAAATTCCCTGACAATTGGAGATATGACGGATGGTTAAGAAGGAATAATAAAAACAATTTTCAGGCAAAATTTGTTGTTCGAAACTTGAAACCCATTCTAGAAAGCAAATGAAGGTGATTTAACAAATTTTCCCTGACATTTTCGTCATTTTCCCTGACATTTCCCGCGTTTGCCTGGCATTATAAAATTCCCTGACATTTTCCCGGTTTTTCCTGACTGTGGCAACCCTGATGTTAAGATTTTAGATATTATTTGGCAGCGTAAGATGAACAAGTCTGACAGACACGGTTATAATGGCGAGCTCACGCAGGGAGCCAACGACACGATGTTGATGCCACCACCGCGACGCGCACCGCTCGCCGAGATCTTTTCAATTTGCCAGCGAGTCCCCTCATCCATAACATCACTTGTTATCTAATTATTCGACTGCTAACAAAGTCAACTCGCTGCTCCTGTGCTCTCACCGAAAATGTAGCTTCCGCGCTTAGCTCAAGCCCCTGCCATTCAGCTCATGCATGTTCATGTAGGCAACCTCCTCGGCAACATGGATGTCAGATTATTTGGACAAGTATCAAAATTCCTCATCAAGATGATAAATGAATCAGTGAGAACGAAAATACACCAACTCGGAATCTCGAAAATGCTCAATTTTCATTTAAGACAGCCACTTTTCATGAAAGTCATTGAAGTCAGCGCATCTGTTCCAACTCGGACCTTTAAAGTGTCCTTAAAAGCTTGTCTTTCGACACCAAAAATCTTTTTCTTAGACTAATTTCTTCACCTACCGTGCAGTTTTGTGTGTGTCTTGATTACCGTCATTTTTTCAAGTTGGTGTGTTTTCGTTCTCACTGATTCAAATACACCATGGAGTGCACTAAAGTTGCTACTCGCTATGTACTGGATCGTTGGTCGGTGTAATCGCCTTTTGAGGCCGTTTTCTCAGTGCTCCTGAGACTAGTGTGCGACGTTTGGCGATGCCGTACGCAGGGAGGTAAATTGCTCTATAGGTCTAAGTGGCCTCCGCAATTATTTGCAACACACCGATTAGAATTTTGCTAAAGTTTTGGATAATTTTAGGATTTGAGCCGAAGTCGCAATATTCTACCAGAGTTGAAAACTTGAAAACCGTCGAGAAAAGAAGAAGAAGAAACAAATTCTATGAGCCTATGCAATTTTTAAAGCCCTTCGACATTTGATCATGATCGCGCAGTCTCGCGGTACAAAACAATTGGACCGCGTTTTGCCATTCGGAACTACAATTTCTGGCTCATGTCAGAAAAAACATATGTGTCATCATTTTCCCCATGCAGATAGGTGTTTTTATGGATGAGACATGAAATTACAGTGGTTCCTAATTGCACAATGTGGTCCACTTTGCACCCCTGGTCGTAAGCGCTGTTCTCTTGCTTTTCGCTTCCCTTAGATGATTTAAGTATACAATTTATTGCATACAAAGCGGGATTTTTGTAAATTGTTGAATTTGTTAAGACTTTTGGTCGACGGAATTCGCCAAAATTCCCGAGAATAATTATCGAATTGATTTTTTAAATTGGAACGGTGCAACCGGATCTTGATAGAAACCATGACTACTGCACGTTTACACAATTAGTAAGAGAAAGTGGTAAAATTCCATGTTCTAGCTCCAAACTCATCAAAAATCATGATAAATCTGGCAACACTTTAAGTGTCAGCCGCAAAATGTAAGTCACAGTGAAAGTGTGGTATGTTCCGAAATAGACTAAAGTTGTCGTTTGCAAAAACGGGACACATTTCCAGGCCTGATATGATAATATATATTGACGGCGTGATATTATGTAGACGGTTGATCGCTGTTCCACTGCACTTACTATGATCTCTATACATTAAGCATTGTTATAAATGGACACTTTTGAGCGGAGGAGATCTTTCTACAGTAAAAAAACAAACGTTGTATTAAACTTCTTTAGTAGAAAAATTCAAAATTCCCTGACAAACGGAAAAAATAATTCCCTAGCATTTTCCTGACAAAAAGGAAAAATATTTCTAACTTTTCGATACGGTTGAAGTCATTAGATGTACTTAAGTAAGATTTTGTTGTGTTTTTGGAATATAATGTAATAAATTGAGCAAAATATACGGTGCCTAAACTTATAGGAGATAATTTTGCTGTATTTGTAAAAGGAGGAGTTGCGTTTTGGGCCTTTTCCGGCCCCACCTGGATTTTGCTAAATGTTTCATATTTTCAAAGTACTAGTTTTAGGTAGACTCTGTGCCAAATATTAGACCGATCGGAGCCCATGCAAGGGCGCAGCAGCGCCTCAAACCCAAAATCCTGGAATCGAAAAACAATTATTTTCGTCGACTTTTTCGACTGTTATCACTCTTCCAGCACATGATTCTTATGTATTTTTTTGCGTACTTTTCGTTTCTGGCCTTTTTAAAGGCCTCCGATAAATTTTAAGGGGCCTTATGGCCCATTGTTGCCATTTTTGGCCCATTTTTAGGGGTTTTTTCCATTTAACACATTCAAAACTCTATTTAATCCAAAAACTGTGTACATTTTTGAAAAGTACGTAAAAAAATAAATAAATAATGTTCAGTAAAATTGTTTCCTATGTTGCCAAATTTCCGAGAAAATTGGTCCCAAAGTGTCAAAAACGGCAAAAAATCGATAAATCGCCGCGTCTAAGGTTCAAGAAAGTGGAGTACATTTTTCATACTGTACCAGATAACAGCTCTTATCCATCCATACAACATACTAAAATATCATAGTTGTACCTGGATTCCCACGATGTGAAAATTGACCGAGATGACGATTTTAGCGGCCTTTTTATACTTGAAGGCAGCTCTTTTGAATGTTTTTCGACCTTAGTCACCCTCTATGGGTGTGTACTATATGTATTTTTCTACGTACTTTTCATATCTGGCCATAAAAATGGCTTCCTGTGAATTTTAAAAGGCCTAACGGTCCATTGTTGCCAATTTTCACCAATTTTTAGGGGTTTTTTTCAAGTTTACGTGTGTGAAACTTAATTTAATCTAGAAACCGTGTACAATTTCGGAAAGAACGTAAAAAAATACATAGGAATGTGATTTGTACCTTTTCCCTACGTTGCCAAATTTTCGAGAAAAATCGTCCTGAAGCGTCAAAAATGCCAAAAATTGGATTAATCATCACGTCGGAGGTTCCAGGAAGTGAATTTCAAGTTTTTTTTCACTACAAATAACGTATCGAAAATGGAAAATTGCAATGCATCTCAAGGAACATGTAATGGCGTAGATGAACGTGACAAAACGGGCCCTCAAGGTGCTTTTACTTTATCCTTCACTCCAGTTCACCTCTTTATTCCTGTAACCTCGAGATAATCCTTGGTTCTCAAGATGCTTGCTACAGGCCAAATATACCGAAGAACAGAAAATGCGTGGAGAAAGTGTCCCACGATCCACATGAATGTCATAATTCACTTCCTGGAACCTCCGACGTGATGATTAATCCAATTTTTGGCATTTTTGACGCTTCAGGACGATTTTTCTCGAAAATTTGGCAACGTAGGGAAAAGGTACAAATCACATTCCTATGTATTTTTTTACGTTCTTTCCGAAATTGTACACGGTTTCTAGATTAAATTAAGTTTCACACACGTAAACTTGAAAAAACCCCTAAAAATTGGTGAAAATTGGCAACAATGGACCGTTAGGCCTTTTAAAATTCACAGGAAGCCATTTTTATGGCCAGATATGAAAAGTACGTAGAAAAATACATATAGTACACACCCATAGAGGGTGACTAAGGTCGAAAAACATTCAAAAGAGCTGCCTTCAAGTATAAAAAGGCCGCTAAAATCGACATCTCGGTCAATTTTCACATCGTGGGAATCCAGGTACAACTATGATATTTTAGTATGTTGTATGGATGGATAAGAGCTGTTATCTGGTACAGTATGAAAAATGTACTCCACTTTCTTGAACCTTAGACGCGGCGATTTATCGATTTTTTGCCGTTTTTGACACTTTGGGACCAATTTTCTCGGAAATTTGGCAACATAGGAAAAAATTTTACTGAACATTATTTATTCATTTTTTTACGTACTTTTCAAAAATGTACACAGTTTTTGGATTAAATTGAGTTTTGAATGTGTTAAATGGAAAAAACCCCTAAAAATGGGCCAAAAATGGCAACAATGGGCCATAAGGCCCCTTAAAATTTATCGGAGGCCTTTAAAAAGGCCAGAAACGAAAAGTACGCAAAAAAATACATAAGAATCATGTGCTGGAAGAGTGATAACAGTCGAAAAAGTCGACGAAAATAATTGTTTTTCGATTCCAGGATTTTGGGTTTGAGGCGCTGCTGCGCCCTTGCATGGGCTCCGATCGGTCTAATATTTGGCACAGAGTCTACCTAAGACTAGTACTTTGAAAATATGAAACATTTAGCAAAATCCAGGTGGGGCCGGAAAAGGCCCGAAACGCAACTCCTCCTTTAAAAGACACCAGCAGAAATTCTGGTACAAATTTTGGCAGAAATCTTCCCGATAGTAAAATTCGTGAAACATTTTCCGAAAAATTCGTGTTTTTCGATTCCCACGACATTTTCCTGACAAGATTATTGCTAGCAAAATAAATTTCCCTGACATGCCGAATTTTTGCGGATTCCCTGACGTTTTCTCTGGTTTCCCTGACATATCCTGGTTTTCCAACTTTAAACGAGGGAGGAATAAAAAGAAAACAAGTTTTTTTAAAAAAAAAAAAAAAAAAAAAAAAAAACTCGGAGTATCTGCTGTATTTGAGATAGATTATTAGAGCAGCGGATGAGGTGAGAATCAAGGGTTCTGATTGGCTTTTCACTGCGTTTGAAGGAAACCAATCAAAACACGATTGTCATTTTGTCAAGGAGAGTGAAAACGTGCTAACTCGTCATCCCATCTCTCATTATTGCAGCGATTTTACGATGAGTCTTTGGACAAGAGTGAAGTTGCTGTCAAATCTCCGGGGAAAATTACTTGAGCGCTTTTACTAAACTGAGACTCGGTCATTGTTGATGGTGTTTGGCAACGGTGCTGTGATGTGAACGCCCGAATCTGTCCAGTGTTCCGGTCTTGACCCAAACAAGGCGAGAAACCTCCGTTTGAAAATGGGACTGCTCAGAGCAGAAATCATTTGAAAACAAAACATTGCGTCTGAGATCATTGAACACGGCATTGACGCAAACGAGGGCTAAATCTCCAGGGATCGAATCTAAAAAACTAGTTGCGGGTCATGAAGTTCCCTTGAATATTTATCACTTTCAGTGAATCACTTGAATGTAGAGTGCCTGTATAGGGAGAGTAGCGACAGATCGGTTCATGGAGGGCTTAGGGCCCAAAAGTGCAGCCACCCTTCTGAGCAACTTCTAACACACAAAACTTCACTGCCGGCCTACAGATTTCAATTCTAACCAAGATGGCTAAGAATGTACATAAATGAGCGTTCTTTCGCAAAAATAAGTTTTATGCAAAAAGTAAACCAAATACATGCTTTCTAAACGACGGTTCGTAACAATTGTATTTGTAAATCGCTCTGGACATTCGAAATTCAACCCTAACTTTTTTCGCGGAGGCATCGGTGAAGGCCTGATGGACTTTCGGAGTTTCAGATCTGTCGCTACTCTCCCTATACAGGTACTCTACTTGAATGGAGAATTTGTAGGTGTCAAAAATTTGACGAATTTCGTGTTCAAGTGGACGCTACCAAGTGAGCTGAACACGAAAATATCCTTGGTTCATAAATGGAACAATTATTGGAGAAGATTTGATAGAATGATCTAATTTGCTAAAATACATTTATTTAAATGGGAAATGCCGCCAGGTGACGTCACTAGACGGTGCATTTTCCCACTTTTAGATCTATTTCTATACTATTTCCCATATCAGAACAAAAACTATAAAAAATACTGTGAAATTAGCTCTTTAAGCACTTTCAAATGAAGAGAATGCAAATTCTCCATTGGATGAATTCATACCAACTAAAACTTAAGGGACCTTAAAGGTGAAGCTCTAAGTTTGTTCATGTGAACCGCGAGGCATAAACCTGTTCAGGTGATTTGATGGCTCAAGGTTTATGGGTCAAGACGACATGCAACATATCTCAGTGATAAGCTGTGTGTTAATTAAAGCCCAACAATTCACGAGCCTACTAAACTTTTATGTCATCATTCCATACTGGCGACCGCAATCACATTATTTTGACTGTAGGTCGCAGCATAATTGTTATTCGACTGCGGGTAAATATGAGTTCATGCTTTGCGGTGCGTAAAAAATAGATTTAAATAATAATAACAATAAATAAATAACAAAAAATAGCGGCAGCATTGGCTCAGCAAAATTTGGAAATACTCGTAAATTTAAAGCAAAAAAATATTTTTAAAAAAAACAGACTGTGAAAATATCAGAGTTGTGAAACCTTTTTAACGTTAAGGTGCAACCTTACACTTTCCCAAGTTTTTTTTGTTCACTTTCTTATATGGTGCATTTTTTACTTTGCTACTTTGCAGTTATTTTGTATTTAGCTTACTAATATACGTGTTTAGAATTTAAGAAAATGTTGAAGGCAATTTCTTTTCATCGCTTTTTTTGTACGTAAAATTCACATGTACATTTTACGTAAAATAGAACAAGAAAAGTTTCTTGACTCGTGCATTTTAACAACTTTTTACGATTTTTCAAAGTACGGATTTAAGATAAAATGCGATACTGAGTATGGGACGTCCTGACGGGTGCAAAATAATAAAAATAGATAGAAGATTAATGCACGCCTATGATTTGTTCCGGGAAGGAAAACCAAAATTACCAACAGTGAAAAAAGGAGCGTTCTCCACAAGTTCTCGTTCTTCGTTTCTTCGGTTCGTGAAAATTCTGATTTTTGTACAAAGAATTCTATGCACTTCCTGGGACTTCTTAGAGCGATAAAATATAAAAAATAACTTTAGGAAATCTTCGACACCATTCAAGACGCATGCTAAGCAGGAATTAATCTGCACCATTCTACGTGTTCAGTCACAATCGTGATTGAATCACCCTATACTACCGAGAACGCGGGCCTTAACCCAAGTTATTTTTCACAACTTCGAGACAGGGCCGAAGCGTGGATCATCTACTATTGGGAGTTTCCTCTTTGAAGCAATGGTAAACAATCGATTATTAAAGTGTTCATTGCGAACGCTCTAATAATCGATCCTTTTCCATAGGTTTAAATGGCAGATGAATCGATATCTCGCAAAGCACGACACACCAATGCTTCAAAGCGTCTCCACCTCGACGCGTGACATTTCGCCTGCTGCTTCCCGATACAGATCTTCGGCGAGAATCAAATATTTGAAGAGCATACACTCAACAGCTCGGATGTTGATTTTAGGACCCCCCCCCCCCCTCTTTCCTCTCTTCCTGAATGTCCTGACTCACGTCCGTTGTAAACCAGCAAAAACCAAAAGACTAGAAACAAATTTGAACAACTCGGCTCAAGTTCAACATAGATTTTACAAGTGCAAGGTGAGCAAATCGTTGCTTGGCTCACAAAGGGGCGTAACTGCCTTTGGAGATGAGCTCGGGGCAGCATTTGAGTTACATGGCAGGGTTCAAAGTGCAGTTGCGTCCTTACTAAAATGCACGGGTACTCTTCAAAACAAGTGAGTTCAATCAAGACTGAGTGTTTTTTGCTAATGTGTTTGCATTGACAGAAAATATTGTTGGAAATCAGAAAAACCTAAGAATTTATGGAGTTGTTGCTGAACAAATTTCCGGAGACCAATGATGCTAGTATACCAGCAAAGGCAAACAGACTGAAAACGACATTCATTCTCTTCTACATCAAAATTTGAGGAAAAGGATTTCCCAAACCCCCTAAAAGTTTCAGTGTCTCTTTTTGAGACACTGTCTCTTCTTCGGTTTCAATACATTTAACAAGAATTTTATAGGAATTCTAGGATATTATCCATTTCTAGTTCTGATGTTTGCAGGTGAACCACGAGTCAGGGCATAACATCGAGTTCCATAAAATATCGTTTTTTCTCATCGAATTCGAACAATTCTTGTCAACGTTGATTCATATTTTTCGCTAAAAAAAAAAACCAAAGTCCATTTGAATCAAAGTGAGCACTAGACCATAATTTCGGTACATTTTACAATGCAGGAATTTTTCAAGGCATTGACTTTTTTTGACAAGATTGAGGGTGCCTCCTGCACAGGAGAAAGAAAATGAGGGTGAAATGAAGCTTTAGTTATTTAGGTATCGTATAAGTTGATTTCAATACCTAATTTGAGCTAATTTTCGCGAGCAGGAGCTTTGAATTCACTGTTTACGATGAAAGATACCAACATTTATTTCTCACTTATCACTTTATTTTCCTAGTTTTTCGTGCGTTCAGCGAGTCCGGCGTGAAATTTTGATGAGAAACTGTGTGCTGTAAAGGTTAATTTCTAACTACGTTTAGTGGTCCACTCCAGGATTTAGCCTTCGTTCTTTTTCTTGTTTCCGCGTTTAAGTCTCCAAATCGATCATCTCACTGCTGTTTATTCATGATATTTATTTGGATCACTGATGGAGCTTACCTTCAATTTTTAAGAATTTTCAGGCTGTGAAAAGTCTCTCTGTCCGAATAAAGCGCCAACTCCCTTATAGGATGCAAAATTTTCGATAGTGCTTAAACTTTCTTCCCCAAAAGACGTTCTGTCGTGTCTACCAGTTAAATAAACTAAAATTGGGGACTTTTAGGGGTGTTTTTTTCAAGAAAATCGGGGACTTTTCCCCCGAAAGAGTAAGAGAAAGGGAGTTAGTTACAGCGTTAAAAGGCGTATTTTACATGACTAATTTTACAAGTCATGTTGAACCGATGAAAACATGGCAACACTTCGGTTTTTTATTCTTGGTAACACGCGCCGCCGCGGTAGGCGGAAAAATTTGAAAATGCCGGTGTTTGGGACGATTTTTGTCGGTGGCGACCTGAACAAGGAAATTGTGGACTTTCGGGGATATCGGGGACAGCCTCTCAAAATCGAGGATAAGCGGGGACATTGGGGACTTTTAGGGACCGGTGGACACCCTGTTTTCCTTTTTTTTTCTTTCTTTCTTTTTTTTACCCTCGAGAAAACCGGAATTTTCGGCGTCATCATGGTCGGCTCAAACTTTGCAAAATTTACTACTAAAAACATGCCGCTCTTAGAGCACTTCCGTGCGCTCTGCGACACCCAGCCGCCACCGATAGCGAGGCAAATCACATCTACTCATTTCCTGACTTACTCAATCAATCCGCGATTTGGCAGGGCGTCCTCTACGTTTTCTGGCAGAAACAACGTTGCATAATCTACGCACAGGATTCACTTTTGCCTACAAAAATGACAGCGTAATTTTTATTCAAAATCTCGCCGGTTTTTGCCGATAACATTGCTTGACAATTTTCGTATTCGATTCACCAAAAAACAATAAACGGATACGGAGTAGAATTTTAGCACTGATTCCGTAAATGACCTCTATTCTACTGGATCAGTTCGAATTCCTCGGAAGAATCCAAGTTTTCCCTAAAAATTGAGCTTTCACGGAGAAAAGTTATTTTTCTGGAAAATCGATTTACAATGGAAAAAAACTAAGGTCATTTCCGGATTCAGCAGTCAAATTTACACTAAATTACAGTGAGTGTATGCCTATTAAAATTTCCTTTCTATTCCTAACATTGAGTTTTTTCCGGTCAAGTGCTTCCTTTCGCCCATGTACTAATAACACGACCAGCCGTTGGGTGCAGAAACGGCACGTCGTGGTTGCCATGTCTCAAATTCTTCACTACTAATTTATATTTTAAAGAGGGAACTATTCAGGGAATTTTCCGAAATTTTTCGTTTTCAGCATTGTAAAATCATGAAGAGAATGCAGTAAAAGTTTCAACGAATCCCAGACAATTTTCTTTAATTACGATGCATAAAACGTTAGCGGAGATTCTGCGAGACCGCAACCAAAAAATGCCCTTTCTGCACACAGCGCTTCAATTTTCCCTGACGCTTTCGTAATTTTCCCTGACATTTCCTAGTTTTCCCTAGGGTTGTCAAAGAATGTTTTAGAAAATAAAATTCCCCGACATTTTCCTGATTTCCCCGACACATTTTCGTGAAATTCCCTGACAATTGAAGATGTGACGGATGGTTCAAAAGGCAAGATTGAAAATAGTTTTCAGACAAAATTTGTTGTTCGAAACCTCAAACCCACTCTAGAAAGCAAATGAAGGGGATTTAACAAATTTTCCCTGACATTTTCGTCAATTTCCCTGACATTTCCCGGTTTTCCCTTGATGTGGCAACCCCGTTTCCCGGAATTTTAAAAATTCCCTGAGGTTTCCCGCTTTCCCTGAGCGTGGCACACTGAAAAAAAATTCTCGGCGTTTTTACCAAGGTCCGTTGGTGCCTTTACCATCTCAATTTTTATACCAATTATTGGTAATTTAATCAAGACAGACTGGTAAGCTTACCTAAAAACCGGTATTTTTACTGTTTTTTTCAGGTAAGAATATCACTTTTATTGGTAATCAATTCCCGGTAACTTTGCCATTTTATCTCGGTAATTCTACCACAGTCGATAAAAAATATTGGCGTTTTTACCAAGGTCCAGTAAAATTACCGAGAAAGTTGAATAATTTTACCGAGATTCTCGGTAAAATTACCGGTTCCATAAATGGTAATTTTATCAAGAAAAAACTGGGATGAAATAGAAGTCTGAATACTTGGTAATTTTACCCTTTTCTTAGTAAATACACGGAGATTTTTTTTTTCAGTGGAACCCTTAAAATTAGTAGTGGAGGACTCACCCAAACTGTTGACATCGGCGGTGGCGGATCGGAGGACCCGAGGAGTGGACAGAAAAGCATAAGGCACAAAATCCCGGATTGAAGACACATACTCGCTTGGATAATCACTCGCTTTAGATAATGACTCGCTTTGGATAATCACGCGGTGGCGAGAGAACGGTAGATACGCATGGTGCGCCAAGCGCCACGGCCAACACACGCGCTCGCGGGCTCCCAAGACAAACTGAACTGAAGACTCCTTATTAATCGCGCGCCGCGCCGCTGCCGCTACCGAGCCGCGACGCCGCGACACCGCGCGCACTGGCTACGGCCATCCACACCTCATTGAGGTCATTAATAACACTTTCACTCTCGTTTCAGCCGCACCGTGGCGCCCCGGACACATGCAATTCCGCCGCCAACTTTGGCAACCTCGCCCACGCTAACGTCGCTAAAGTGCCCCGCAACATCCAAGGGTTCACTGCCGTGCTGAGGAAGAACGCCGTATCAACATTAGAGAGTTGCCAAATTTCCTTCGTTAAAATGTAAATTTTTGCGGAACGTTATTATGATTTTTTCCTGAAATTTTCGGGAACCTCAGGTGAAAATGCGAACAATAGCATCTGAAAAATTGGAAGGAAAGAATTCATAAGTTTACCGGGAAATTCGCGTTTTATCAAAGGAAATTTGGCAACGCCTGCGGGTTCATACGGCGTTTTTCCTTAGCACGGAAGTTCACATGGATTACCTTTTGCATGAGTATACACAGGGTGTCTCAGGAATAACTGGCCGCACTTCACGAGCGTCTTCTATGAGCAAAAATAGAACATTTTTCTTCTATATATCAAGTTGTCAGAAATTCCCGGACTTTTCAAACGAATTCCTCGGTTGCTGCGAATTCCCTGACTTTCCCAGTTTTCTAGACCGCCGGAAACCCTGCGTACATAAACAAACTGTTGATCGTATTTCTGTCAAACAGAACTATGTGCATTAAGACGTGAGCCCTGAGACCCATAAGAATATATGCATGACAGGACTCACGTCTTGGCAGAAATACGTCCTATAGTGGACACGACAATTTTTCCCCTTTTTTCTTTCTTCATAATTGAACCATTACAGCTTACTGGACCATTTTTGCTTCGAGTGGGAGAGCAAATTTTTCAAGCGGTAAATTTGGCATGGCGGAAAGAACGGAATTCCAACGAGTTGGATGAGGAGAGGTAAGAGTAGCCCGATCGGGCGTATTAAAGCGCCGAAATTCCGGTTAGTTTCTACGAAAATTTTGCGTTGCCCCGTGTTGGGTTGGCAACGGCCGGTGGAACTCCACGGCTGATTGGCTACCGGGTGCTGGGCGCTGCGCGGCTCTCTCAGTTGGTCAATCGGTCAAAAATTGGGCGATTTTGTTATTAGGGTGACCGGTGCGGACACGAGGCGGGACGCACAATGGGGCGAGGCAATAAAACAAGTCGGACATGATTTGGAAACTTTGAGGCTTCTTCGTTGATACAAAACGTAGAATTTTTTAAAATAGTTTCATCTGTTTCCTCGTAAAATGTCCTATACGGCGCACCCCTTTAAAGTTATATCGCGATGGAATTCATGTCTAAATTTACAATTTTAGTAAAAAGTATAATATTTGAGCTCTCCCATTACATAGGCTGATCCAGACACTGCCGTGCTGAGTAAGAACGTCGTAAATCCATCAAGATTTTCCCGCGTTTTTTGAACCTTAACCCTTCATAAGATAAAGGCTGTTTTACCCACGCACCTCAAATTTTCATGTTAAGTTCTTGGTAGTATTTGCGAAAGAATTCTGTACAAACATTGTCCCAAGGCACACAAGTTTTCCTGCTATGATACATTGTTTCCAATAAAATTAAAATGACGTTAACGGCGTTTTTGCGTTGCACGACAGGACACTTGGACGTATTTCTATCAAACGGAACTAAGCGCCATAGGGTGAGGAAGGTAGAGGGGGGCTTGGATTGGCGGCGGAATCGGGCGTCCGGCTTATTCCGTCCTATACTCGCAATGCTTTTCCACGACGCTTAGGTCCGTTGGACAGAACGCGCTATCCGGGATTCTAAATTCCTCAAAAGGAACTCAAATGGACCACTAGACAAGGTACGAATTTAAGCAATCTGATACATGTTTCTTAACCAAAATTTCACGTAAAACACGATTCACACAACGAAAATTACTGAAATCAATTCCTTACGAAGATATTATCGTTTAAATATCACACTGGCTACGAGGAATTTGAACTGCCCGCTGACAAGAAACTCAAAGCTCTACATGAGTCAAATCGCGCACTACAATGGTTTCAGTAAGCTTCTCAATCGAGCAACGTTCATTTCCCACCATGTGTTGTTCAAACTATAAGCAATTTGCTACAGCTGAGCAAAGCGTCAAGATTGAGCTTGCCAGATTTTTATATCTCAGAGACTGTCATGATAAACGTTTAGCGCGCGATGTGAATCACGTAGAGCATTGAGTTTACATGAGCGGTTGGTTTGAATTAACGCATCAAAAATTAATGAATATCTTCGTAAAGATGTGATTTCGGTAATTTTCGTTGGGTGCATCGTGTTTTACGTGAAATTTTGGTTGAGAAACATGTATCAGAATGCTGAAATTCGTACCTTGTCTAGTGGTCCATTGGCGCTTAGTTCCGTTTGACAGAAATACGTCCCCTTAGAGAGACTTTTCCATAGAATTGGCCTACTTTTCAAGCATCTAATGTGGAGTTTGAGCCAATTTCGTCTTTAATAATTACCAAGTCCCAGCGTCCTCCCCTTCTTTCCTCCGTTTCTTCCTCCTGTCTTTCTTCCCCTTTTCTTCCTCCTTTTGTGGGGCGAACTGGGGGGCGTGAGCCCCGTTCGACCCCACTCCCCTGAATCCGCCTTTGACTCCAAATGACTTGCTCTACTGTGCGACGGCCCAACCGGAGCAATGCATCGTTCCTTGAACAGCACCTTTCCAGGGGGAGGCCACAAATATTTTACATTATAAGGGGGGCTTAACAAGGCATTCAACGTGACATTATGGGAAGGGCAATTTTAAAGGTGATTTTAAAAGTTCGTGAAAAAAGGGAGAAATTACGCAAGTTTCATCTCAACAGCGCGAGAAATACGCAATATTTCCAGGGGATTCGTTAATTGAAAAGGAACTACGCACTTTTCACTCGGTATCGCGGGAAATGCGCGATTTTTCAACGATTTCGTAAAAAGAAAAAGGAGGAATTACGAGATAATCACCACAATATCGCAACAAATACGAGATTTTTTCAGCGGTATTTGAAAACCATAAAAAATTACGTGCGTTATTCACCTCAATATCGCGACACCACGCAAATTTTTCAACGATTGATAAAGATCATTCAAGACTACACAATTTTCACCGCAAAATCGCGGAAAATACGTCATTTTTTATCCGATGCGAGCATGATATTCATTCAAAAACGTTAGTAATTTGAGATGGGCGAAAAGCTAAGGTTTTCCTTCATTTTCGCGTGATACCACATGCCCACTCCGGAGTTCGATACTTGCGTGCTTGTATCCGCATTAAACGATGCGAGCATGGTACCTACATTTATCATTCATGCAGTAACGGTAATGTGAGAAAGGGAAAAATTACGCGATAATTGTCTCAATGCCCCAAGAAATACGCGCTTTTTACAGCGAATTCGTTAAATCATAAGTAATTACATTATTTTCATTTCGGTAATGCGGAAAATGCGCGATTTTTTAGCGAATTTATAAAAGAGTGAGATATTACGCGTTTTTCACCTCAATAGCGCGGTGGATACGCGGTTTTTCCAGTGGTTGTAAAAGAACACAAAAGATCACACAATTTCTACCTCATCGCGGAAAATACGCGATTTTGATGAGGATGCGAGCATAAGATTCATAAACGTCAGGAATTTGAAACAGGCGAAAAGCAAAGATTTTCCTTCATTTTCATGTGATACCTACCACATACCCACTCTGGGGTTCGTAAAGTTGCGCGCTTTATTTCCTCATTTGTGCAGTTTCCTTTGGAAATTTGAAGGAATTTATTTTGTAGTAGGCAGAAAATTCACTGAAATTTGCACAAAAATCCGCCGAAGCGTTAACACGTAGGTAAAACATAGTTTTGCCCAATTAAATTTGGCAATAACTGATGTGACTTGGTTCCTTTCTGGCAAACGCAGTTCACTTGTCAGTATCGCTCCTGGACATAATGGTTGCCCAGCTGCGTGCTGCGTGGCTGCGTCCGACGAGCCTTGCGTATATAAAAATGTATCATCCATGTTTGAAGGCGTTTTAGATGCAGTGCAGCGCGCGTCACACCATGCACTGAACGAATTGTACGTCGCAGCCTAGCACCAAAAACTGTATCTTATGTGTACAAAACGTCCTTTCCTTTCTACTCTCGTTACAATAATTATTCAAACCATTTCATGAGAAGCCAAAAAAAACCAGGGTTGAATTTTTTTATTAAGAAAGTAGCTTTCACCATAATGGCCCCACTTATTAAAAAAAAAATTGAAGAGATTCAGCAATCATACCTAAGTATTCGAGCAGGAGAAAGGAAGGGCTACCTAGTTGTCACAGGAATTTTTCACAAACAGCTCAGAAACATGGAGAGATCTAGACTGTGACCGGAAGAATGAAAGAAAATACAAATTGTGGGAGAACAATCAATAAATAATTAAAACATTAAAATGGGAAGTTAGATGCTCACAGTTTGCTGCAAGAATTAGGGTGTTCCGTCCTGTTTTGACTTCTCCCACTGTGATCGCAATTCTGAGGAAACTTCGGTAAAAATAGCATCCCAGGTCCAGGGCATATCATCCTAAAATAAAAAGAGAGGTGAGCACTTAAATATAATTTTTATCAAATGCACAAGTTTTCTCATTCTAAATCCATGAAACACATTTGTAGATGAGTAAGAGAGGAAAGAAACACTAATAAAAAGGGCTAAAATACTGTTGCTAACAGGATGGTAAAATAGTGCTGAGTTCACACAATTCTGCGAGGAACTTCTAATTTTAATCTTATACTTTTTTCTGCAGAATATTGTGGACCCAGATTAAAGTAAGTGCTTATTGAATTTTTCATGGAATACTATGAGCAACAAGAGCACAGGTATAATTTTAAAGAAACCTACATTAATTTTTCTTGGTATCAGGGGGCAAAAATTAAGGGCAACAAATATTAGGCACGCAGCCTGTTTTTATGAACAGTTGTCACCTATTTTACTATTTTCATGAGCTTTTACATCACAGTGATGACAATTTTCCACTTGACTTTACACATTATGTCCTGAAAAATTCAAGAGAAAAACTAATCTAGCCATAAACAATGTAGAACTCAACTCCAAATGGAAATATTAATGTTTTCAACTAGGAGATTTAGTTTCCAATCATTTTAAGTAAAGTGGTAGTAGGTATCGAGCGTAAAATTTTGTTAGATCTGAAGGCCTTTATGTAAAATTAAAAAAAAGGCCTTAGACGCTGTTCATGAAATATGTGACCCTCTAAAGAGAAGGTTGAAAAGAGGGTTACACCTTTTCTTTTCTTTTTTCTCCATGTTAAAGGATAGGGACCCACATCACAAAAGTGTTCAAAGAGGAGGGGGGTTAAAAATCCCATATTTAACATTACATATTTTATGAACGGCCTATTATATCAAACTGCTTTGAACTGGATTTTTTTTTTTAAGACCAAAACTAATAATTAATCTTGAAATTGTGTTGCAAAATAATGAAATACAGTCACCAATTGCATAACTAATTAAATTGTGAATCAGTAATGTAAATAGATTGATGCTTACCTCTTTCAGATCTTCTTTTGAAAAAAGGTGTTTCGTTAGTAAAGCTAAATTTACATTTCCAAGATTGCTCAGTTTTTCTTTGACATCAGGTTCATTCTTGGTAGAATCAATATTCATAGCACTTGCATTGTTACTGCTTCTAAAATATAGAGACAAGAGGGAAATTGCTATAAAAAATTAATAGCATTACCTACAACAAAGGAGCAATTTTCAAATTGTAATTTGAAAGATGCCAAAAATTGGTGAGAGAAACTGATCTGCAAAGACAATTTGTAAGGCTGAAACATATTTTTAAAGGTAGAACATTTTCAAATGTTCATTTTTAATACGAACCATTTTCAAAGGTACCTAGTTGATTAGAAATGATAAAAATCATTATTTATAGATTGATGACGATTTACACTTCATCTTTTGCACATACCTACGATTTCTTCAGTGAGAAGCAAAAGAAAAGGGCTCTTAAGGTGAAAAAAATATACCATACCGCATCATAGAAGGATTACTATTGCATCATTCAACAATTTTCAAAATTTCTAACAATTCACCTTTGAGAACATTTCAAAGTTGAAGAAAAACAAATCACTAAAAATCCAGATGAAGTTGGTGGGCACTTAGAAATTCAAATTATGGCTTGAAATTTTGACCTTAGGGCATCAGGGAGCGTTTAGAATCAAAAACACAATAGATACATTAACTTCAAATTGGTAAACTGAACAACTTTAATTTCCACATGACAGGCCTTTATGCCTCGCTCTAACACAAGTAGTTTCTGGCAAAACCACAGCACAGCTCTGGCACACTTGCTGATCCTCAGAGATGAAGGTAAGTACAAATATTATTTTTGAAAGAGAATTTGGAAGAGAGCGAGTAGTTAATGAAATATAATAATCATCAAACAAGTAACTTACATGGAACGAGTTACAGAAGTCCTTGACTTGGATGTTTCACTTTCATCTCTGCCATCAGGAGCCACCGGACTGCCTGAATTGAAAAAGCAAAAAATTAAATACAAATAAAAGCAGTTTGAGATTTGCACTATGATCAGAAACCTTTAATAAAGCAAGAATCTGGCACAGCCCCAAGGGATTGGGAAATTTCATGACCTTCTTTGAACTAACAGCAAGTTGGTATGTTTTTTTTGTGACGCATGATCACCTCAATTAGGTACTATAAAAAGTCATTCCGACAGGTAAATCTTGAAAAATGGATGAAGTGATCGAAAATGGTTTCTTCCGTCAATGGATAGAGGGCAGTCTCTCAATACTTCCCATCCATAAAATAAATCACTTCTATAAAATGGCAATGGGGGCAAGTGAAAAAATGGGGTCTAAACACATATATCATATGTGGTCTTTCGTCCAACCTAATGAGGCAATCAGCCACAAAAACGCTTGTTTTTAAAAAAAATAACACGGTCATTTCTAAGATTGGACAAGCATGGAAAAACATGCCTGAGGGTTTGAAGTGACCGTGTCACCACTTTTCTGTTGAAAAAGTGAATCGGTCTGAGAGAAATAGCACCATCCAAAATTTGCAGCCCTGTCCTCCCATCCACTGTGCTAGCATTGGCTTTGGGGTATTCAAGAATGTACTAACCTTCTGAGGATCTCTGCCGAAACATTCTGCTGCTCAGGCTGTTTTATGCATTATCTGAAACAGAAAACTTGCGATAGAATCATCAATTATTGAAAAGAGGGGAATTTGTTTGAAGATGCATTGAAAGAGATACATTTTCCTCCTGAGAAAAATTAGAAAACCATTACTTTAATTGTTATTTACTTAATTACTATGTGATCTCTTAACTTTTCAAAAATTCATTGCTTGCTAGGTAGGTATATTTACAGAAAAATTGTGAGACGCTATGGTAGCCTAATATACCCAACAGAAATAGAATATAAGTAGAAAACAAGGCTAAAAATAATTAATAAAAACTCAGAACATTTCGACTAGTTCCCAAGTTTATCAACCGATAAAACTAAAAAATTTAAAGGAAATATATCACATCATACTTACTGTGATTGAGTTTTATCTTTTTAAAAGTTTTTATTTTTATAAGTTGGTAATGGCTATGAAAACTGGATGAAATTTTCCAAGTTTTAAATTTTTATAATTGTTTTCGGTCATGATTCCCACCAATGTCTGTTTCTGTTTTGTTTACAGATTTACAAGGTTACTTTCAACAAAGTTCCTTCATTTGCAGGTACTTGGTAGCTTCTAAAAGGCACGGCTGAAGGGCTTCACTGAGGCTGTTTTTTTTGGCTTAAAAAGACTCAGTTTCAACAGTAAATTAAGCATTTCATTGCATTCCAAAAACGCAAACATAAAATTGGAAAAAACCAGAATGCACTCTAATTTTTCCGAGGCACTGCCTCATTAGGAAATCACTGCCCTTCTTCCACTGTTGATAAGACAAAATGCTAACGATGAACAAAAAATTCATTGAATTGACACATTGGACAAAGGAATGGAATGAGAGTACGCCTACCGATGTTTCCAAGGCGTAGGAGGTTCTTGACCGTCTAGCCTTGGCAAAATGAAGTATTAGAAGTAAGCAAAACATTTCATTGCATTCACAAAATAAAGAAAAGAAAAAAAGCTCCCACGGCACTGATAGAAGAGGGAGGTGCGCCGAAGGTGCCCCTTTTGAGGATGCATTTTGATCGTAACAAATAAACAATAAACCCAATATTTTATAGCATTGAAAAAAGTGAGTGATGAGCAGGGGGGGGATCTAGAGCGCGAGCGCCTTCGCCGCTCTGTGATGCTTCCTTAGCGCCCTGTGCGGCTTCATGGCTTGCCCTACCCAAAAACCTGGCCTGCTCTTCACTTTCAAAATAGATTACGATCCACCGCCTCACAGATGAATATAATGAGAGGTTGACGTATTCTCATGGATCTAGGGTTTGGAAGTTGAAAAATAGAGGGTGGATACTTGAAGCACTCACAATATTCTAAAAGAAATAAATTTCATCCGAAGAGGCCAAGAAAATTACAGCTTTGCAAATCGAAGATCTATTGATAAGTATCTAATGCTTAAAATCAAAGAATTACTCGGGACTGTAAATAAGAAGACTGGTCACTGTTCACTCTGCTTTAAATCAGTGACGAATGAATATTTCACTATATAGAGACCGACTGACATGATAAGAAACTACGAAAAGAAGAAAGAGGAAACTTGTTATTTGTTTGTTTACATTTACGCGGTTTATAACGGGGGCAGATAAATTGTATACAAGATAAATCGTATACTCCCGTCGAAATCAGATAAATCATATACAGATGGATGGTGAGAGGATAATTCATATAATTTGCCAGTTTGTCAAACTGTTGGGCGATCGCGAAATTCACTCTGATTTCTGATCATTCATAATTTCATAGCCCTTCTTTCTCACAAATAATGTAAGGAATTTTTTTTACCTAATACCACCAATAATTCTCATTTGGATTATTAATTATTTCTGCACTAATATTTCCAAAGACATATATTTCACATCTAGATAAGGTGGATTGCCAATTATCGATACTATCCACAGACTGTCCAGCTTTTTGGGGTAACGTAACCAGTCTGTTGGCTTAAATTTTAAGCGTCTTTGAGAAGAACTTAGTTCATTCTGACATTGTTGAGTCCATATAAAATTTAAAAAATTCTAGTGAAGAACTGTGTGCAGCCCGTTTAGGAGTCCCCAATATTTTGTGTCAATCTGTGTGGCAGTGACCGTTCGTCTGTCCTGATTAGGACGGAGGCCAATTTTTAATAATTTTAAATAAGTTAAAGATACAGTCCTACAATTTCAGTAGTGTCTTGTCAGTGGGTCAGCTCTTTTAGTATTTGTGTCTCCAGATATCCGTCGAAGTTCATCCATGTGGAGCTCCTGCACCGAAGTGTCTTGCGTCCCTGTCCTTGACTTCATTCGTATCTGTTTTTTCCGAGTCACTTGAACAGCTTACTCATTTTTTCATTTAAAATCTTCCAAAAGGTCTGATGTTTGATCTCAACAGTTTACTTATCATAATTTAGTCAGGCCAATTTGTTCATCCTGCATGAATCATCTTGTTACGTCTCATTCCTTTCAATACGTGTGTAGTCCTGGCAGCTTGATTTGGCTCGACGCTAGTTTGTTCACACTTTAAATTGAAGACCCCACTAACTCCAGTTGAGAAATCAAGAGATAACGGGAGTATAAGGAGTCTCCGACAAGGAAGCTTAGCCACTGAAAGTTTCTTGATAACCCAGCATTTGGATAAATGATAACAGCAAGTCAAACCGCAGGTTTGCTTGGTTTCAAGAAACCTTATTGGCAGCCTCTAAAACAAGCCACTAATTAGTGGCAATTGCTCCAAATCCTTGGTAACTAACATCATCACTCTATCTTTGAGCAGAGGTAAGTGAAATTGTCGTAACATCTTATGTCGTTAATAACTCTAGTAACTTATGTCGCAGCTGACAATGGAAGTAGAGAAAAACAGCCTCATATTTGAGGTTTTACATTTTCTGCTATCGCTGTCCAAATTACCAGAGACCTGAGTTGTTGGTGAGACCCACAGCTCAGCAAAACTTCGGTCTCTGCCTCCTAAAATTTTTCCTTTTCATCATTGGGCCTTATTTGTACACTTTAGTACCTATCCTGAAAAGCCGCTTTCTGCTGACTTCAACTGGTCAAGGGCATGGAGAAAGGCAACAAAATACGTGATAGAAAGATAACTTCAGCGGCCTCGTCATATCGTTGGGTTTGTTCTAATTATCTTTTGTGAACATTAAAAAAAGTCGCTTGGTACCGAACGTCAAAATAATCAACAACTCTCGGGCCATCCTAGTCACCTTATTGGCTACTAATCCCTAATTAATGATCACCATCTCTTCTTCCTTGAGGGTCCGAGGGTGAGATGTGTTTCAGATATTCTCAAGAATATCGACATTTCAAATAATAAATGTCAAATTCTGCTATCTATATTGCCCTTTTGCCTCTTCCGAAATGAGGTTAGTTTAAATTGTTGGTAGATTGCTAACAAATCATAACAAGAGTACAGTTTGATGTTCGGTACCCACCAACCAACAATTTGATGCTAGTATGCAATTTACCCATCGGACACCCAGTATATAAATTACCGTGTATGCGATTTATACTAACTCGTTTATAACCTCAAATAAATCACCCGGGCAACTGCAACTTTACACTGTTGCCAAGAACTCGATGATAATATGTTTCTGTAGAATAAAACGGCACGTGAATCACGTGGTTCAAGTTCAATGTTTTTGAAAATTCCGCATTGCTTGCATTTGCAATTTGCATGGGAAGAAAAGGAGCTGGAAGTTCACACACAAGGGAAGTTCATTGATAAGGACCAAGGACCCATTCCATTCACAGTATCAATTTCGACGTCGTCAAGTCGTGCTTGTGATTTTACAAGAAGGTGAGCTCTCTCAACACATGTCACTTATTTTTCTCTTACGCTTTGCATCACATCAACAGATCTTCAAGGATGGGATCAGAATAATCTGTTACTTTGGTGTGGACACAGATTTAATGTTGCAATCTTCACAATCAAATGAGTGGTTTACAAATTAAAGACTAAGTATCATGTTACATATGTCTAAAAGCATTAGAAGTTGGTCGAAGCATTGTTCATGAGTGTTGACAGTACAGCCTGCGCCTGCCCTTACCTACTTGAGGGCTTGCAGCCTCCGCCAGAGAAGTTGTAGCTGGTATTTGCATGTAGCTGCTCAATTCCAGTAAATTCTTGTGAAGAGTTAACAGGTTCCTACCATATTTTTCTCTCTATGCTTATAGCAGTGCTACAGGTTTCTGTTACCCAGTGAGTAGTAGATGGCTTTGCCCATGGACAAGAAGGACCTATAGGGGATGCCAAGTAAGTCTATGTACCCCTTGCCTGCAACAGAAGATTGTTTGACGTCATTTTTGCACGGAAAGTAGCTAAGTATCAGAGCCCAGAAGGCGAATCCTCTGCAGCAGTCTGAAAGTGCGCTAACAGTTGGTGCACTCTTGTTTAAGCCTTTAAAGTTTGATTCATAAGGCCTTGAGAGCTAAGTCTCATAATGTCAAAAAAATTAAAATATTTCACAAGTAAATGTATGTCGACAGTGATACTACCAGACCATGTATCTCGTTTGTGGTGTTTAAAAATCTCCACTCATATTGGTTTTATATTTTTGAAAAAGGACAAATCAATATCACTTCTTGAACTTTCCACAGAGTGTTCCTTGCACACTTGCACAGAGAAGAAAAATTAAGAAAGTTTTCAAGAATTCATTGATGTCGGGTAGTTTTCCATTTAAAAAATGTAACATGACAGGAAGTCTACAATGTTGCACACCGAGGTACGTGGTCTGGTAGTTTCACCGTTGATGTACAATATCAATAACTTGCAACTCTCTTTAGGTATAATACAAAGTGTCCATTTGACACACCCTGCTTGAATGTGAGAGTACAATTGGAATGAATGGAGCAAATGCTCTCTTGTTGATTTAAACTTGTGTCCCATTAGACATCCTTCAATGACTTATTAAGTTATTCTTCAATTTCTACAAATTCATCAGGTGTCCACCTTGTAATAAGTTTGTGTAATTTTACAGCTGATAGTGTGCGGATTCTTGTCAAAGACATTAGTCTAAGGACCCTCTCTAATTTCTTCTGCCTGAAATGTAAGTAAGTTCATGTCATCAGTCTGTATCATTACCTACATATCGACAGTGAAACTCCCAAACGACGTGCCTCAGTTCGCAACATTGCTGACTTCTTGTCATCCTTCATTTTTTAAATGAAGAACTACCTACTTACCTACTGGCTGTCAATTCTTCAGAAATTCTATGATTTCTCTTCTCTGTGCAAGGCGTATTTTGGAAAAACTTCAAAGAATGATTTTGATTTTTTCTCCTTTTAAGTATAATCGAAACAAATAGGTAGAATAGGAGTGGAGATTTATGAACACCCCAAACGTATTATGTGGTTTGGGAGTTTCTAAGTCGATATTGTTACTTTCTAATCTTAGTTTTGTCCACATAAAATTTATGTCTAGGCACTATATTTGTTTCTGTCTGACCTATCTGAGAGACATATGAAGGGATTGGAGGACCAGGTGTATAAGTGCAATTTTTGCTATTTCAAGAAATACATGTTTGAAGTTTTGCAACTACATGGAGCCTTATGGCGGAATAAAGTTCAAACTGACTTTTTGATGCCTAAAAATTGGAATTTTGGAGCGAATTTTTCACAGTACCTACATGCATTAAGACTTGTTTTACTTGAAGAAATTAATATCCCAATTTTTTCAAAAAATGGACTCAAGAGCCTTGTCCTCTGAGCCCCTCATATTCAGTTTTCATCAATAATGGCCAGTATTTTCTAAAATGGCATACTTGGAATCTCAGATTAAGTATTCTTGACTCATGATCAGATTATAAGTACATACTTACTTCTAGGTGCATTTAATACTGACACAATCATTCTTACTTATGAAATGCTCCAAGTACCCTATTTTTGTGCAATGACGACTTACGAATGCAGTAAGTTATACGTTATGTTATCAAAAGTGGAAAAAGTTGGAAGCCCTCCTGCTTTCTCAGTGGCTTTGGTCGGAAGCAACCATTCGTGCTCTCGGGATGTCCGTGTTGCATACACAAAAAGTTGCAGGCGCTCTGGCTTTCCACGGCTGCGCTAGGATTGCACGAATGCCCCCTTTTAGTCCGGGAGCACATGTTTATTTTTGGGGTCCCGTGGGACCGTTAATGATACAAGTTGGCGAGATGGCTTGATCTCTTCGTCTTGATGTCCTGAAACAGAATTTCGATGCTGCCAGGCTAAATTTTTCCCGGAACACCCTTAAATTCAAGATGGCGCCCAAAATGGCCGCTACGGGGGTGAAGTGGGTGAAAGTGACTCCCATGGTCGACATGTATGTCGATTCCTATGTATTTTTGGTCGAAAATTTCAAATATATGCTTAAAAATGTACTCCGACTTCTTAAAGACCCTTAAATCCAAGATGGCGGCCAAATTTCCCCTCCTGAAAGTCAAACGGCCACGTGTGCTCCTATATGGCATGTGAGGTATCTTTCATACCATTTTTTGGGCCGTAAAATCGAAAAATGATGTTAAAAAATCCTTTGCGATTCATTTAAGGCTTCAAATTACAAGATGGCGGCCAAAATTGCTGAAATTTTCGAATCAAAAATTCTATAATAGCTTCTCATATCATGTGACGTATCGAACCCCATAGATTTCTGGTCGTAAAATCCAAATCTTGAATTCAAAATCCACCCCGGCCCCTTGGGATGTCCAAAATCCAAGATGGCCGCCGAAATTATCCCTTACAGGATCATACAGTCAGCCTTTACCTTAGAATAGCAAGATATGTATCCATTTACAGGTTTATTGGGTCGTAGAATTCATAAATGAAGGTTAAAGTAACCTTCCTTTTACAATTTGCGACATTTTAGTTTTAAGAATTGCGGCTAAAAGGCGTGACGCGTGTGGATTTAAGAAATATTTCAATTTTACACGTTTAAAAAATTAATTAAAACTGCTAACGTCATCGCTTATTCTAATGGATAAGCCCTGATTTGCGATTCACTTATTTGTAGAAAACATGTGTCAATAGTTTCAAACTCGATTTAATCCTGTGAAACAGAAATTTATCAGCTCCGCCCTTAAAATGTAATTTTTTCGACCATTTTCCCTAGAATCACGAAAAAAGAGAAAAACCCCTAAAAACGTTACCCGAACTGTGTAAAATGGTGGCAAAATAGTGCTGGGTCCACACTATTTTGAAAACAAAACCAAAAAGTTCCAAAATTTTCAATTGGAGTCAAAAATTTTGAGCTCTAATGGATAACCAGTACGGCAGTACATAACTGAAGAGGAAGAGCGTTCAGCTCAGGCAATTAGCATTAGAATATGAAGAAGAGACCACGGCGAGAGATATATAATTTTGGGTCTTGTTATAGACCTCGTCAGTAGATCACACTCGTCAGTGAGATCAAAAGCCAAAAACTTCAAAACTTTTCAATCAGAGTCAAAAATTTTGAGGTCCAATGAGTACCAGTACGAAACTTGCCGTCTTATAATACAAAACTTGTACTTCGAACTTGAGCTTTGATGCCGTCTTGGATTTTGCGAGATTTTCAGTTGGATTCACATGACGAGTGTGATCTACTGATGAGGTATAAAAAGACCCAAAATTATAGATCTCTCGACGTTACCTTACCTTAATATTCCAATGCAAACTGCCTGAGCTGAACTCTCTCCCCCCTCAGTTCTGTACTGATACTCATTGGAACTCACAATTGTTGACTCTGATCGAACATTTTTGACCTCTTTGGCTTTGTTCCACCCCACCCCCCCCCCCCCCCCAGTGTGGACCCAGTACTATTTTGCCACCTTTTTACACAGTTTGGGTCACGTGTTCAGAGTTTTTTCTCTTTTTATCGTGATTCTAGGGAAAATGGTAGAAAAAATCACATTTTTAGGGCGGAGCTGATAAACTGCTGTTTCACAGGATTAAATCAAGTCTAGGAACTAATGACATATGTTTTCTAGCAGTAAATTTTACGTTCTTTTCAATGAGCATGACAGTTTTTTTCTCAGATAATTGTGGCTGGAGGTATGTAGCAAAGTTTCTCCTAAAATCAGCAAAAATACGCCTTTTTTAAGCTAATTTTTGAAGAAAACGTTAATTTCACGACCAAAAAATTAAGTTAGAAAAAATAAAAGAGAATGATTTCTATAGGAAATTTTATGCTCTTTCCACTGGTTTTTTGGTTTTTTCGTGAGATGAACCGTTGAGGAGATATTTGCAAATATCTAATCGTGAGTTTTCTTAATTTTGAAAAATTCAAAATGGCGGCGCCCTGAGGACCAGCCAATTTTCCTGAAGTTAATATGGCCATTTTCGGGCTTCTGTAGTACCTAGGAATCGAAAAAAATTGGTTTGGTTCGAAGGACGGAACCCATGTTGACCGGTGTTATCGGTGTACAAATAGTTAAAAACTCTAGACAAAATTGTTTAAAAAATAATTTGGTTTATGCCTCTCGTTATTGATGGGATGTTCAAAAAAAATTAGCTATCAGACATTTAAAAGATAATTTAGTTCAATTTTGAAAGGTCATGTTGCTTAACTGTTTACAAGCCCGGTTTTTTCTTCTTCTTGCTTTGTTTTTTGTTCCTTTCCTTGGTAACAGTTAATTAGCAATATTCGCGTTACCAAGAATATCTTACATTTCTACGAATAGCTAGGTGCTACAAAATGCAATTGATTGTTTAGTGTTAGTGCTCTTGTTTATGAATGATAAGTTTATTACAAAGGATAAGTTGCGAGGCATCCTGAAAGGATCCTATTCTAGTATTCTCCTTTGAACTATTTTCCTAATGCCCATTGAAAAGACTGAACCCAGAGAAAAACCAAAAACGCCCTAAATTCTTATCAAAAACCTGTGCTTGCTTCGTTTTTTTCCAAAAATGTACACCTTTGATGTGTGTATCATATCGCTTTATAAGCCTTTTCTCCTTTTGTTACTTTGTCTGTAAATAAAACCTCATTTTTATTTCTGCCAAAAAAAAGACAATCCTATCTCGTTTAGTGTAATCTTCCTAAAGCTACATAATCCTTTATTCATTATGATTTGCTATCTTGCCCATTAAATTTATGCTGAAGGGGGGGGGGGGTTTCTTAATAGTTTGAAAGGTTGATTCAACCTTCATTTATGAATTCTACGACCCAATAAACCTGTAAATGGATACATATCTTGCTATTCTAAGGTAAAGGCTGACTGTATGATCCTGTAAGGGATAATTTCGGCGGCCATCTTGGATTTTGGACATCCCAAGGGGCCGGGGTGGATTTTGAATTCAAGATTTGGATTTTACGACCAGAAATCTATGGGGTTCGATACGTCACATGATATGAGAAGCTATTATAGAATTTTTGATTCGAAAATTTCAGCAATTTTGGCCGCCATCTTGTAATTTGAAGCCTTAAATGAATCGCAAAGGATTTTTTAACATCATTTTTCGATTTTACGGCCCAAAAAATGGTATGAAAGATACCTCACATGCCATATAGGAGCACACGTGGCCGTTTGACTTTCAGGAGGGGAAATTTGGCCGCCATCTTGGATTTAAGGGTCTTTAAGAAGTCGGAGTACATTTTTAAGCATATATTTGAAATTTTCGACCAAAAATACATAGGAATCGACATACATGTCGACCATGGGAGTCACTTTCACCCACTTCACCCCCGTAGCGGCCATTTTGGGCGCCATCTTGAATTTAAGGGTGTTCCGGGAAAAATTTAGCCTGGCAGCATCGAAATTCTGTTTCAGGACATCAAGACGAAGAGATCAAGCCATCTCGCCAACTTGTATCATTAACGGTCCCACGGGACTACATGTGCTCCCGGACTATTTTTTACCTTTTTGGAGATGCATAGGATTCCGCGAATTTTTCTGGTATTATGAAAACTCACATGTTTGCACGAATATTCAATATTCAACGAGGAAGCGTTAATCTGGCAACCTTGGTAGTTTGTGGTAGAAAACTACATTGCGGAAGACTGTTCATTCCCTCCTCACTTATGGGCATGTCTCTCTTCCATGGATAGCCCTCGCAGCGCGAATGGCTCAGAGAGCTTTCACACAGACATTTAAAAAGTGAACTAGGGGCCACAGTACAACCATGTTCAAGTTTTTTAAGAAATGAATGGATTCAAAACCCGACGGGTGCACCCGAAAGAAAGCGTTTTATTTATCTCTGATTGCAACATTATGCACCACTTTTATGTTTATTTTTAATAAATGTTTTTAAAAATCTAGACACAGTTTTTCTGAAAAGTTTCCGCGAATTCACCTAAATGATCTCAAATAAAAGTATCGATAATTTCGACGCGATATTTTCGTTCGTCCTATTTTCTTTTAATGTAACAAAAAAAAAGAAAGAAATTAAATATCATCCAAGTTTCCGAATCGTCACACTGAGGATACATATTTTCCGTTTAATGATGGTAAAAACTGGAGCAGAAAGTCAAGAATGATGATACGCAGTTCTACAGAATTCTTACTGTCTTATAGACGCTAATATGCGTTTCACGCCAACTGACCGACTGCACTACGTTTGGCGCAATGCGAGAAGTATTCCTGCAGTCTTATAGACGCTGATATGGGCTTTCCGCCGACCGCACTGTTCGACGCAATGCGTGAAGTATTTCTGAAGTCTTGCAGGCGCCAATATACGTTTATCGCCGGCCGCACTGTATTTGGTGCGATTATTCGAACGCGCGTTAGAATAATCGCGGCATCGAATATTAGAACTTAAAAGGCCCATTTTGTGTTTCGACGCTGTATGAGCATTCCAATGTTGCCTCGTCTCTCCCGATTAAATATTTTTCCGCGAAAAGTTAGGAAAGTTCTTTATACCCACGACCATTATTCAATCTTTTCGCTTCATATATCATCAGGAGATAAAGTTAACAGGTTAGCGTCAATATATAAATGCGTTTTTTTTCAACTGTTTCCTGTTTTGCCAAACTTCTCCCTTATATTAACCTCATATTTTAAATTCACGCATTCCTGTAGCAGATGTTAAGGTTTCTATTCGCGCAATCCTTGTGCCTTTTTCGCGCAATCTTCGTATATTTTCTTAGACCTTTCGCGCAATCCTGGATTACCGCTTTCCTCAGCACAACGTGAACGTATGGCTGTGGTTGTTGATTCTCGGTGGTTTTTTACGTTGCTTTTACAATTGTGTTATCCATAGTTCTAATAAGCCGTGTTGTATATGGCAGCGTTGTCAAATAGCACACAATTCCACCGAAAACATTGCCACAAAGGCATCGCGGAACGTTATAATCCTACAAATTTCTACCGATATACATTCAAGCAATTAGTATAATTTTGCAACGCTGCCATGGCGCTAGGAACACGACTCATCTGACTGAATTTCAAGGATTCAATAGTGCGAACGCGATTGTACATGCAACGACAGAAACCCTGGAAAAGTAACAACCGCAGCCATTCGTTTTGCTGAGAAAGCTACCGCGCCTGCATTTTTTTACGTATGCAACACGAACATTCAGAGAACACGAATAGTTGCATCCAGACCTAGGCATTGAAAAAGCCTTTAATTTTTATCGCTGGTGATAAAGGAAACATAGTGTCACTCGTCGTACATATAGCCTGTGTCACAATGTCGAAATACTCCATCAAAATGTCAAGGTCAAGTGCTGTGATTGGTCCAAGTCATCGAATTAGCCAATTACAACACCTGACCTTGATATTTCGATGGCTAGCGTTGATAGTGCGACACAGGCATTAGCGGCGTCGCGTCGTTGATGCACGCAAATTGGGCGCTTTGAGTTATTTAATTAAATCAAAGGGAAAAAATAGGTACCTAAATTAGTTACTGCGCACCTGGGAAACCAGTAAAATTCAAGGGTTTTTGGTCGGCTCTGGAAATATCAGGGAAAACTCACGAAATTCGAGGTCAACTCATGCAGGAATTTGCACTAAAAATCCTTTATTCAGCGGTTCAGCGGCGGAAAATTCAACGAAGCAACCAGAGCCCAAGTATATAGCACTTCTAAACGGAAAAATTGCTATATATTGCGATTTTATCGGCGATAAAATCGCCAGGATCATCAAAATCTGAGCAATTATCCTCGATCTTATTGCGATAAAATCGCGCTTTTATCGCCCGATAATTTATCGCAGATTTTCGAAATAAAAATCCCGATTAATGGCGATTTAATCTCGATTTTATCGACATAAATTGATCACGTTTTTATCGAACCAAAAATTGCGATTTGTTGCGATTTAATCGCCATATATCGCGATTTTTAATGCGATAATATCTCGATGTATTGCCACCGATATAATCGCGATAACCAACCGATAAAATCGCTATTAATCGCGATCACTGCTACTTGGGGAGTCAGGTAATTTTTAAAAAGACAGACAATAGCTCGTAATGTTGTCAGCCTTCGATCACCTTAATTGACGGATTAAAATAATCGAACTTTTTCGGGCACTGTTCAGTACGAACAACATTCTTCGCAACAAATATGCAAAGCTAACTTCAAATACGTTGCCTCGTCGTTGTGTGTGCTGCGCAATGTCGGTCTTGCTTGAAGATTCTGGGGGTGCTGATACGTTTTCGGGGCCTCTCTTCTCGGGTGGGGCCCTCGGGAACCGAAAGTCCTCCTTTATGAGGGTTTTCGAGTTTTTTTTTGGGGGGGGGGGGGGGTCCTACCAGGAGTCATGTCGGGGCCCTCTTAGCTTTTTGCGCGTCATTGCTCTTCATCTATAGCAAGATACTGACTGACGTGTATCAATACACTGCTCAGATATGAGTACATATGAAAATCGCGTATATGCTGCGATTTGGCGGTGATCGTCGTGCAATTTCTAATTTATTGTGAATATAATCGGTGGAAAAATTGCGCTTTTCCGGCGTTACCGAGATGAAAAGTGCGTCAGCGTTCAACATTAAACGAATCCGATGGAAAAATTACGCACTTGATTCAACTAATCCGCCGGAAATGTCACCTGTTTCTAGCGACGTAGAGATGAATCTTGCGTAATTACTCCCTTCATCACGCGCGGAAATGATACGAGCAACTTTTCGAACTCCGGAATAGGTATGTGGTATCACGCGAAATTGAAGGATAATCATAGCTTTTTGCCTATTACAAAATTCTGACGTTTATGATTTCTTTGATTGCATCGATTGTGTGGTATTTAACGTTCTTCTTCGAAAGTTGGAAAATTTGTATATGTACCGCGATACTAAGGTGAATAACACGTAAACTTTAATGATTCACAAAACCGCCGGAGGGATCGCGTACCTACTTCCGGCGATATTGCGGAGATTATCTCGGAATTTCTCATTTTTTTCTCTTTTTTTTCTTCGTTACCAAGTCGCCAAAATTTCGCACGATAGTGCTACGAGAAGCGCATAATTTCCCTTGATTCCACGAATTCGCTATAAAGTACGCATTTGCTCGCGACTTTGAGATGAGACTCGGATAATTTCTCACTATTTCACCTGCGGAAATCATGCGAACAACTATTCGAATTCCAGAGTAGGTATGTAGTATCGCGCGAAATTGAAGGAACATCTGAACGTTTCACTTATCCCATGTTACTGACCATCATGAATATTATGCTTGCATTGTTATGAGAATCGCATATTTTTCGCGAAATCGAGGTGAAAATTGTGTGATTTGTTATGTTATTTCACAACCACCGGAAAAATCTCATATATGCCGCTTCAGCGAGGTGAACAGCGCGTAATCTCTCAATTTTTTATAAAGTTTCTGAAATAATCGCGTATTTGCCACGACATTGCGGTGATTGTCGCGAAATTTCCAAGATATATAGATTATAAGGAGGTTGGCACATCCGGCTGTATTGATGACGCACTAGTGGGAACTCGATTTTGCGCACAGTTCAAACTGCTTGTTTTGATGTGCTGCTTATAGATAAACAAAAGCAGGCGTGTCGGTGTCAAGCTCAAATTGAAGGAAAATCTTAGCTTCTCGCCTATCTCAAATTACTGACGCTCATACGTGGATGAATATTATGAAAAAATAACGTAAAGTTTGCAAGAGGCCCTCATTGATGAGCCCTCAAGCTCAACACACACGCCTAGGTATATACACATGATGGCTAATTGAGTTTTTCTCACTGTTCTAAGGTACACATAACAACCTGTCGATCGGAGCCAGCCTTGAAACCTTTTCCTAATCCTGAGTGTCAGATTACCCGCGTGAAGTTCCGAAAACGCATTCATGGAGGCCGATGACGTAAAACTCAACTACTTCAACGTGCTCCTGTGCCAGGTCTGTAAAAGCAAGGAGTCTTTCGAGAACTCAAAACACTGCTCTGGATGTGGTTTAATCAGCTATTGCAGTAAAGCTCATCAAAAACTTGACTGGAAAAGTCACAAGGAAATCTGCAGAGCCGCTCAAACTGTGTGTGACATCGTGGGAGAGCTTGACGTATTTTATTGTGGAGAGCGAATACTTAGCGCGCAACAGTTAATAGATCGCGTATATCATCGTAAGGTCTGCGACTTTCCTCCGAAATCGGACAAGACGAAAATAAAAATGACCGTCACGCAAATGATCGAAAAAAACCTCGGACGAAAACCGAAACAGTTCGAGATGCTCATGATGTATTTTCCAAAGCGTTGTGCCACGTGTTTCATAGGGCCAGACGAAAACTTGAAGAAAGAACTCGTGTGCAAAAAATGTTTCAGCGTCATTTTTTGTTCAGAGCAGTGTCAAAATATGAATAAGCATGAGTTAATTTGTTCTGATTTCCAGAAAGTTTTAGATGTAGACCTATTCATGCTTAATGTTAACGTAGACACTCCACAAATTCAACTCCTCAAGCCTACTCAAGCCACTAAGTTAAAACTGGAAAATTATGACATGCACAGTTTCATTGCTGAATACATCAAACCCGATTTGAAATTTGAAGAAGAAGTCCTTGTCAGTTTTTACTATACTTGTGTTTTGACCCTTGCCTCCATGATTAACCGTATCGAGAATTTTAAGTTTGGAGGAAAATTAACCGTCCATGTAGTTGGGGCCCATTGTAGATTCGAAGAACGTGTCTCAAAATACTGGGAAACATTACTACATTTATATCCGAGTTTAAGGGCTCTGACAGTTGTCCATATTGGTAAATGCATTTCTGATCATCGTACAAATTTGAAACTTTGTGAAGATTGTAACTCTGCAAATAAGTCTGTCAACTGTATTTTCCGTCAGGAAGTTTATCATGATTACGCCTTATCAGGCGCTTGCATGAAACCTGACATAATTATCGCGTACAATAGTGGAATATATGATTTTGATGAACAATATGATCCATGGGGAGCAAGTCTACCCTATTTCCTACAAAATCAAAACGTTCCCTTCATCCTGACTGAGAATTTTAAGTACGAAATTGTGGCAGATCTTAGAAGACTCTTTCAAACAGCTGCAATGTTGGGCAAAAATATTCGAATCGTGGTGAATTGTGAGAAGAACCCTTTTAGTGATTTGAGGCTTTATAGAGATTGGGATGCAGAGGATTCGTTTCGTGCACGCAACGGTTTTGTATCTGCTGTGATTGCAAAATAGAGTCTCAGCTGTTTCATTTTTTAAGAATCCTTTATTTTTTTACCCATCAACTTTTTTCAACAAATGATGTATGCTTCGTTTGTGATTGATGTGTCTGATGTCAAATTATATGCTATGAAATGTTAAAGTTTAGACTAAACGAATTTATATCCATTAGAGTCAATCCCTCGCGGAGAGAAGTATTCAGCTCAAGGTCTTGCCCCCTTTCTTTTCGATAATTGATCATTATGTAATCCCGTATCCCACCATTTTTAAGCATAATTCTTCCCTTTGTCTTAGTTGTATCTCCAAAATGTGTTCTTCTGAAAATCTGCTCTCAAATCATGTAACATCCTCCTTGACTCCCGTTTCTCATAGTGTTTTCTTGATAACTATTACGCTCTTCAATGCGCTTGCGCCCTTCATTATTCCAGCGATTTATTAATATCTCGTGGTGAAATGGAGAAATAACTTCGTCAAGAGCTGCCGACATCGTCCTTTTC
Organism: Bemisia tabaci; assembly: GCF_918797505.1. Classification (NCBI taxonomy): domain Eukaryota; kingdom Metazoa; phylum Arthropoda; class Insecta; order Hemiptera; family Aleyrodidae; genus Bemisia; species Bemisia tabaci. Next base: position 51,284,917 of record NC_092799.1, on the reverse strand, counting down.
ATCCAAATAACCAAATTCTAAATTCCAATTTTCTATTTTCTCAAATAATCTCCATATCTCAAGTTAATGACTTGCACACAATTTCGTCAAAAATGGACTGAAATTGAATGTTGCTGATCAACTCCGTCGATTAAATATTCTAAATTGCGAAAAATATTTCTTATCTGAACCCTTTCATATTAGGGAAATAGCACAGTCGAATGAACAATAACAATACTATTTATGATAAAAGTCTCTTTTCTCTTTTTCTGAATTAGTGCAAGATAAATTGACAATTTTTCTGTGCAACTTTACTTTAGCATGTCATGTTTTTTCTTCGAACTCTTTGATCTATTACGATGACTTATCATTGAATGTATGCCAACTTCTCATGGCTTGCAGTATTAAGGCCTTTGCCTGCAAAGTGATTATTCAAAAATAACGTATGAAGTATTACCATGCTCTTCTTTTGTATATAGTTTATCGTTTTATTTTACCCAACATATTTTCTCTGTGTAAAGTGCTGACATGTATTTTGGATTACATTTTTGCTATTAATCAGACTTTTCTTTGCTGTTTTTCCTTTTGTTATTGACTTCTAATATTAAACTATTACTAGATACTATACGACAAATGAACCGAGTTCATCAGAAAGGAGCCAACCCACATTTTTGAAAAAATTAAGTTAATAATGTTTTTGAGTTTAACTTGTCCTATATATACTCCCCTGCCAAAAACTCAAAGTCGAGAAAAAACAATGTGTGTTAAGAGGGGAAAGTTAACTGTCTCCATTGAGCATTAGTAAAACTTCAAACCTCTTTTTCTCAGTTTCAACTTTATGTGGGTTGGTTCCTTTCAGTTAACCTCGGTCCAAATACCCGTTCGGTGCAATAATCGATCTTTCCTTTCAAGATTTCCTGGCATTTGTGCATTAGGCAATTATTACAAGTGATAAATTATCGTACTCAATAATTTAAAATCACGAGGGTAGCAGTACATATTTGAGGCTGTTGCGCTCATTTCAATATATTATTCTTGCTGCAGCAAAATACTCGTAAAAGGAACCGATCACTGAACAAGGTCTGCACTCAAAAGGAAGTCCCGCCCTTGTATCTCCCAGTAGTTACCTACGTTGTATTTAAATCAGATGTGTCAGAAAAAAGAAGGAAAGTCAAGGAGGTTTTCTAGAGATTACGTCGCCTAGTTCTCCAGAGAAAAAATAAAGCACGACAGGAAGTCTGCATCATGGCAAACGGAGATACCTACGTGGTTTGACACTTTCGCCATCGACATTCTTTGCCGCGAGATTGAGTTTTAGCTTTGATTTTCTTGAGTTGGAAACTCCTTTCAGCACTTCCCACGGTATACGTATCAATGGATAGGATTGAGACGAGTGAATTCGTGCCCTTTTTGGATGAGCCGTCTGCGCGGCACTCTAGATGCATCATCGGGTAGCCATCAATTCGCCGCCTCTCTGACGCGAGGGCGTATGTTAGTGAGCCCTGTTTTACATATAAATCCACGCTTTCTGAGGCTCGTGCAGAAATCGTGTTACGCTCTTACGTCAGAGGAACGACGAATTAAGCCATATTGCTGTGGGAAATCGCACTCTCGAGAGGGCGTTACAATAGAACGACGTATGTACCATTAGTTTCTCTATGCTCATGAGTGTTTTTACTGATGCGCTAGAAATTGTAGATCCTAATTGCAAAATTTAGTCCAATTTAATAACAACGTACGGTTTTGAATTTCCCAGGCAACCGTTGTTCTACAAGAAAAACAAGTTTTCAGAGGGTCCGTTGACGAAACAACAACTGCACGTAAGGTGTAGAATTTGGAAAACGATCCGTCTCGACCGACGATAAAAGGATAATAAGGATAAAAGTGCCGCTTGAGAACCTCCATGGCACATGTTAATTTTTTCGATAGTGAATAAATTAAATTACCTACATTTTGCGATTTGCAAATAAAATTTCCGCTAAGGAATCACGTTTGTGTATGAAACTAATGGTACACACGTTGTTTCTAAACTAAGCCAGAAATTGTAGCTCCTAATTGCAAAGTGAAGACCAATTAACAATCACGTTTAAGAGAATTTGACGCGCATTCATAATATTTTTCAGTTTATTAAAAAATACGGGACAGAGAGGCAAGGATAATGACGTACAGTCCTCCCTTTTCAGGCTATTTTAGCGGCGCGCCAGCCAGGGATATCGCACGGGACGGGATGCGAGTAATTGCTGGAGTCTGACGCGCCTTCAATCCAGCTGGCAGCAACATGCTTACACCCGTGGTCGAATAGTCGTATCACTGCGCCTGCCGTGAATGAGTTCAAATATCCTTTCCTACACGCGTAAGGAAGCGTATTTAGCTCCGACTGCAACGTTGCGGACCTCAAATAATGTCTTATTTTTAATCATTCTTGTTACGAAAGGCAAATACAGTTTTTCTAAAGAATTTCCGCGGATTTTCTTCAGTCGCCGGAAATTTTGACGCAATATTTTCGCTCGTTTCATACTTCATTTTAAAAAAATGAATTTTATGAACCCAATCCGAGATTCTGAATCGTTACGATTCAGGGATACTTTTTCACTCAAATTGTGATAAAAAAATATTACACCTCTTTTATAAAATGTTCGTTATATCACACGTGAGACCAAATTTTACAGTTTCACACCTAATTTTTCACTCTTAAAAGTGAACAGACATCAGACGCGCTAGCTTTATTTTAATTAATTCACTTAATAAACTACATAAAAACCCTGATAAAAATTGGCGATAAGAGCTGCGTTTCAAAGTACCATATAGGAATTCTTATAGCCGTCTAAAGAAGGCTACAGAAAATCATGTAGCTGGCTGTAGAATGCGGAGAAAATCACACGGCGGGGCTATACGAAGCGATAAAAAATTATGCAGCCGGGCTATAGTTCCTATAGCCGGGCTTTACACTTTATCGCCTGGCTGTTGCTTTTTTGCCATCGATTATAAAATGCTATAAGAAATTGTATTGAAATTCGTGTGCTTTGGAAATCATTAAGTTTGATACGGAACCACCTAAATATTTACAAACCACACGTTATATTTTCCTTTTATACATATTTTTTTTTCATCAAGTATAAAACGAGAATAATCCATACAGGATGTGCAAACATTTCAAAATCATGAGTTGAATAACGCTGACTCCGCCAGATTAAATATATATATACGGGACTTATCAAGTTTTGAAAATTGGTCCAAATTGAACTTTAATCGTGAATAACTCGGGAACAAAAAGTCGGATTGATCTATTCGGTTTGGACGAACATTCTTGTTTTTTTATCCTCTTTCTAACGACGTATCACAAAGGGGGGGGGGGGGGGTTGCCATTTGAAAATCTCGAGTTGCTCCCCCTAAGGAGGTTCCCTTGAGGAGCCCCATTAATGAGCCCCTCTGAAAAAATCAGCTCCTTGCCACAATGAGCAATGGCCCAAACCGGAAATAGCAATGTTGAATTTCGTTCTGTGCGTCAAAAAAGCAGAAATTGGAGAGTCATGGTGGCTGGTGACTAATGTTCAATTATATGATTTCAGTGTTAGATTCAGTGGTGAAGGTGATGCAGGTCATTAAACCGATTGAACACAGGGGAAAATTTCATGAGCCCCGCCGCCCGCGGCAAACTATGGTCCTAAACTCAAGAATAAGAAGAAATAAGTCGGATAATGACTGACGAAAGTTTCATAACTGATGTTTCTTGAGTCGCTAATTTCGAATTTGATGTCAAGTTGCCTACATTTGAACACCCTGACCTATTAATTGTGGGCGAGTTTATAGCACGTTGCGGCTCTGCGTGCTGCCAGCTCGAAACGCGCACTGACGCCTACAAACCTAAGGGGATACTTCAAGCATTGCGCAGTGCGTAAAGTATCCCTGTTAGGTTTGTAGGCGTCAGTGTGCGTTTCGCGCTGGCAGCACGCCGCACAGTGCGGCACTCCGTGGACAAAAATCGAAAAAGTCATCAAAAATTTTTTTTTGAAAACGCACAATTTTTCTTGATATTCATGGTGAGGAACGTTTTTCTGACAAGGAATGATAGTTTATTTGTGATTTTCATTCGTAGATCACCATGGATAAGCGGGAAAAGTTGAAGGAAAAATCTCGGGAATGAACTTCCCCATTGAAAACATATGGGGAAAAGACAAAAAACTTAAAATGACTTTTCTCGAGAAATACTCAAAATACTCCTAGATGTTAACATTTTCTTATTCCTTATGTATCCTACTTTGATCGTGCCAAAGGGTTTTCCTATGTTGCTGCTAATATCTTTGTTATAAGAAGTTAAAGTTTGGGTATTTGACGTTGATTTTACATTGCTAACATAGGGCTGATTCGAGGTTGCCAACTTTAGATGGACTTTTCTCGAGAAATACGCAAAATACTCCTGGACGTTAACATTTTCTTATTCCTTAGGTATCATACTTTGACCGTGCCAAAGGATTTTCCTATGTTGCTGCTAATAATTTTTTTATAAGAACTTTAAATTTGAGTAATAAGTGCATACGTGGATTTTACATGGGTAGCATAGGGCTTATTCGAGGTTGCCAACTTCAAATGGACTTTTCTCGAGAAATACGCAAAATATCCTGAGATATTAGCATTTTCTTATTCCTTATATGTCCTAGAATGACTGTGCCAAAGGATTTTCCTATGTTGCTGCTACTTTCTTTGTTATTTGAAGTTAAGTGTTATGTTTTCAACCTAAAATGCATCAATTTTTGAAGGCGGCAACATAGTATGGGTTTTCCCATGCGGGAATTCCCAAATCCCACTGGACAGCGTTCATGGTAAACAAAACAAAACATATCTTGTGTTTTGTTCGTCTCGCTTATCAATAGATACAATCGTATTTAGCCAATTTAGCTCAAATCATGTGCATGTGCCGAAGTAAATTCGCTCAGATTTAGCGAGAAAATTGTGATCCATTTCGTTCAGTTAACCGGAAGTGAAACATAGAATAGCTAGCTCTAGAAATGTGTGTCTTGGGTGCAAATAAGTACTTGGAGATTCGTGGATTTCGTTGTTCATTCTTAACCATGGTAACAAATATTTACACCTTCTTATTCAAATGTATAAAGCTTCCAGACAAAGTGCGGATTTCTACCTTTACCCGGCAGAATGTATGATTTTCAATGTTCTCACTCTCAGTGAATTGAATGACCTGATATCTCAGGCCCCAAACGTTTTCCTCCCATAATTGAATGAAGTAAGGTTTCTCTATTGTTCAGGTAAAGTCTGCCTTTACAATTTACCTCCTTTCAGCAAGTGGAATTTCTTGATTAGTGAGTATTGACTGTTACGCTGAGGTCAGATAGTGCGGAACGTTAACAGTATAACCTCTAATTCTCATGAAAGCAAGATCCATTGCTCAATTCAATAGTAGCTGTAAAATTATTTAAACAAATGGCATGATCACATATTGTGCTTCAGCTTTGTTTAAAAATTTAGCAGTGATAATTCATCTATACCTACTTATCGTCACATTGAATACTGTGCGCGTTAATCAAGTCATGTTCGGTGCTTACCATCCTATACAGTTCTTAATCGTTCCTTAGTTTTTGAATCTCATAAAAGGCTGTGCTCCTGCTCGTTTTCAATCATTATGAGAATGAGTGAAATACTCCTGAATGTGGTGTGTGACTAAATACTTACTCTTGAGTATTTTTCCTTCTGGTTTGTCCTCAGGACACTTGCGTGGTGAGTTTCATTTTCTTTCTACTCAATAGAAAATTTATTTCCTCCTTTATATTTGAGCAAATCAGGGCCTGCATTTTGTTTCATTCAGGACCCTTAATTAGGAAGTTAGGTGTTTTAGTTTCCAATTTCTGCATTCTTAAAATTACCATTATTTCCTGCATATTCGTATCATGATGCCAACCATTATCAGTCTAGTCACGAATATATTCTCCTTGATGATTTGAGAGGGATTCTGTCATAATATGTCATGCCAAGATTTGACCCGTATTAAGTTAAAACTCATTTGCGCTGCAGCACCAATCCTATGATGTCATAATTTCTCATGTAGAATCAGCATTGCCCAAAGCGCAGAATGCTTAAGCGCATACGCAGAGGTTAAGAAAGTGCCTCCACGATGCTACATCACTAATTAATGGATTTAATTACCTACTCCTGCCACTGACTATACTTTGGCGTCAAATTAAGGGAAATATATTTCAGGCTGTTATTTCAGGCTGCATTCATTTGGCCAAAAACAACCGTTTTGGGAGATGGCATGTGTGCAGGTCACTTGGTTTGCAGTGTTCTTCATACAAGTCAGTGATGATTAGTGTGCTTTTGATTCATTTTAATGAATCATGCAGGTATGTGTATTTAGAAATCTGTAGAGGAACCAACTGTGACTTTGCTCATTCTATGATAAAGATCAAGATGGTATCTTTGGGGCATGGAATTATTATCCCTACAAAAATACAAAATAAATATTTAGTTATTTTTCACCCAACTTCAGTTTTCCTCATGAAGAATGAACAAATTGAAATCTTGTGGCTCATAATACTTACCTTATCCGTTTTATTCCAATTTTTCGTTACTTAATGAGGAGATTTTTTTTTTTTTTTTTTTTTTTTTTTTTTTTTTTTTTTTTTTTTTTTTTACTACCATACTGCTTTTAAAGCCATAAATTAAGTCCCAGAGAATTTTAGGTTGTAGAATTGGATTCCACGGGAAAAATTACATGGGAATTGACACCTCAAAGACCTGCATCCGTACAATTCAAATTTTGCATTATTGAGAGGATCATTTTGAGGTTTTTTGGCATCCATCTTGTGGTGATTTCACGATAACAGGAATAGTTAAAATGTGAAATACCTTAGAAATAAAAGTGCACCAATTTTAACAGGATTTCATTACCTCATTTTAAAGGTATTAAACTTCCTTTTCCCAGCTTTGGCACGCTCTATAATGATTCAGTGCAAAGTTAAAGTGATTGATAAATAAGCCATTGAATCAGGTATCAGCGCTTCCCGCGGGACTGCTGGAGGTCCACGCAAACAAGGCGGCTCTGCCAAATTGTGTCGGTTACGTAACAGACGCAGCGTAACCGACACTCAAAAATGTGAGATTAAAGATGATACAAAAGATGAAACTTGGCAATTCTTGAGTTGTGACGTGGAATTAATGCTGCCTTAAAAGTTTTCTAGACTTTGGAGACTTTCTTTTAGTTAAATACTATTAAATTGAGGTTTTTGCGTAGTGAGGAATTAGTGCTACACACGTAAAAATCACTGGTTTTCATAAAAATTAAAGTTTTCATTGTAAAAAAAAGTGACTTATCAGTAATGGTTTTGTCAAGAAGACTTCAGCGAACAATTTGATGGCAGTTTTGAAACTCCTGACTCCATTTGGCGAGATAAACACTGCACTTAATACAACTGCAAAAATGTGTTGCCAAATGTGGCGACACCTCTTTCTTATGACTTTTCTCACTCAATAATAAACATTTCAGTTCAAACTGGCAATTTTCTTGAACACTAGAGTCTCTTTTCAGCAAATATTGCCAAAGAGTTCATGATCAGTACTGATATGTTACCGCAAATTGCTCTTTTGCTTCAAAATCGAGGTTGGCGACGCGTAACCGACCGGACATTTTCGGCCTTTAAAGTCTCATATTATTAAATATAATAATAATTCATCATAATTTTAAGCATGGATAGGTTCAGGGACATCATTCCTATTGATTAATTAATTTGGTTTTCAATCGTTTTGCCCTATGTCGTTCATAACCCACGGCGACACGACTATTCCTATTATCGTGAAATCACCCTTGTATTTGAAGCCAAAATTTCAGTCCTAGAGAATTTTAGTTCGCAGAATTGGGTTCTATGGGAGAAATTACATACGAATTGATACCTGAAGGACCTGCATCCGTAGAATTCAAATTTTGCATTATTAAGAGGATCACTTTTAGCTTAGGTACTTGGCAGCCATCTTACTTTGGAGCCAAAATTTCAGTGTTAGAGAATTTTTGGCTTCAGAATCGGATTTTACGGGAGAATTTACAAAAGAATTAATACCTAAAAGACCTACATCCGAACAATTCAAAATTTGTATTATTGAGAGGATTATTTTGAGGTTTTTTGGCAGCCATCTTGTTTTTGAAGCCAAAATTTCAGTTCTAGGGAATTTTAGGTTATAGAATTGGATTCTACGGGAAAAATTACATAGGAATTGACACCTCAAAGACCTGCATCCGTACAATTCAAATTTTGCATTATTGAGAGGATAATTTTGAGGGTTTTTCGGCAGCCATCTTGTTTTTGAGGCCAAAATTCCAATCATAGAGAATTTTTGGCTTCAGAATCGGATTCTACGGCAAAAATTACTTCAGTATCAGCATTTTCTTGGGCCAATAATCCTTTTTTCATCGTTGTAACGATTTTTGTCCACATCGACCCATAAGCATGCCGCACTGTGCACGTGCGGGCGCGACACGACCGCTAATAGCGGCTTCGCGCGCTTACTTGTTCCAGCGTTGCCGGTTGGCCCTCAAACCGCAGGAAACGCATTGTGTCTTCAACACTGAGTAAAGGCGGATTTTTGCTAGCTCAAACCGACGCACAGTGGATCGAGTCAATAGCAGAGGTCGGACATAATTTGGAAACTTTAATAGCTTTTAACTCCGTTTATACAAAACTTTGAGGTTTCAAAAGTGGTTCCATTGGTTTTCTCGTGAAATTTTCTTCTCGAAGCATCCCTAAACATTTAAAATATGACGAAAAAAACGTCAAAATTTGCAGTTTTAGTCAAAAATTTCATGTCCGACCTCTCCAATTGACTCGATCCACTGTGCGACGTATACCAACTTCCTCCGTGGGTCGTCAGCCAATTAGCATAATTTACGCTTTTTTCGGTTAACGTTACAGTACCGATGTCGTCATCCTCCGGCCTAATTGTAAGTATCACAAGCGCTATGCGACGTTTAAAAATGTCCGCCGACATTTTATTTTTTTTACAGAGGAATTGTTCAACGAAGCTGCTCGAAAATTTTACTGAATATTCTTTATGCTGCCGTTAAAATTCTGTGAAATTAGCACAATTTACGCTTTTTTTCGGTTAACGTTACAATACCTTTGTAACTGTCCGGCCATAGTGTCACAAGCGCCACGCGACGTTTAAAGCTTTCCGCCTCCATTTCATTTTTTTACAGAGAAATTGGTTGTTGAATCTGTTTGAAATTTACCGAATTTTATCGGCAGCACAAAGAATTTTCAGTGAAATTTTCCAACAGCTTCGTTGAACAATTTCTCTGTAAAAAAATAAAATGGCGGCGGGAATTTTGAAACGTCGCATGGTGCTTGTGATTCTTTGGCCGGAAGGTGACAAAAGGTGGAGAGTAAGTACGTACATGTCAGTAATTTTGGGGTTAGATGATGGAGCTTTTAAGGCCCAGAAGGGTTGCCGATCCATGAATTCAAATTATCCACAGTGATTCATTATTACAGTTGTTACGGCCAGTTGTCGGTAGAGCATGTATTTGACTTAGTTTTTGCATATATTTACTAATTTTTGCGGAAGAACGCTCATTTATGAACATTCTTGGCCATTTTGGTTTGATATTGGAATCTGAAGGTTGGCAGTGACGTTTTTCGCTTTCAAAGGTTGTCTGCTCTTTTGGGCCCTGAGGGCTCTGTATTTTGACATGCCCGTACTTTCCCTATTTAGGCACTTTTGTTAACATTGGTCTCAAGACATTTCGTTCCCTGCTCCAGGAATTGGCCCGAGTAGCCTCTTTCTTAGGTCTCAAGATAGCCGATATTTATCCTTTACAAATTAAGATCAGCATATCGCAATATCAAAGCCGAAGCATTAAATATACTCACATTCTATGCCTGTATGCAACTTTTTGTGCCTAGGAGGTATTTTTGTGGTTTAAACGAAGAATTGACAGCGCTCTACCACTTATAATCCTCGCTGATGGCGTCGCGGCTCGCGGGTGAAGTTGTGAGTGCCTGAACTGGACAGTGGACAGTCAAAACGCCTTCAACTCCGTGTGTATGCAACGCGGACATCCAAGGAGCTCGAATAGTTGCATCCAGGCGCTATAATGAAAATCGTTTAGTATCCGCCGCTACTACTGCACTCACTCTCCCCTCCGATACATATTAAGGGCGTTCTACTGTGTCTCACACCGTATCTTAATCCCTCAGGGTTGTCACCGTCAGGGAAAACCGGGAAATGTTAAAAAGTGAGGGAAAGAGACAAAAATGTCGAGGAAAATCGTCAAATCACCTTCATTTGCTTTCTCGAGTGGATTTGACGATTCGAACGACAAATTTTGCCTGAAAACGATTTCTAACCATATCTTTTTTAAAAATCTTGCATTTGTTCAATATTTTACTAAAATATGTCAGGGAGTTTAAAAAGTAAGGGAAACAGACGAAAATGTTAAGGAAAAATCGTCAAATCACCTACATTTGCTTTCTCGAATGGGTTTGACGATTCGAACAACAAATTTTGCCCGAAAACTATTTCCAACCATGTCTTTTTAAAAATCTGGCATTTGTTCAATTGTCCGCGACTTTTACTAAAATGTGTCCGGAAAATCAGGGAATTTAATTTTCCAAACTCTGTGGCATCCCTAATTCTGCGTTGCTCATTGTACTTACTGTGCCGCCATCCTTGCTTAAATTACTGAACAAACTCATCACAGCAACGATAACACCTGCTCAACTCGCTAAAGAATGAAACATCCCAAAAAATGTCTATCGGGAACCAGGAGCCTTGGTTCTTTCTCCGCACTGAGGCACTCTTTCAGCGAGAACTTTCTGGGGTGCGTAACGTGAGTTACGTCATTTAAGTGTGAGCTTATAGTAAGTGTGTCTGTCCGGTACCCACGATCAATGGAGTAAGCGCAAATCTGTAGCGCGGTGGTGCCGAGTTTCGTGTTTGCCGTACGCGCCAGTGAAAGTGAAACCGCTTCCTCGCTCCTCCTCGCTGTTTTGACACAAATCCCCTTCCCCTACCGCGTGTCCGCCGGTTAGGTAATCTTTGCCAATTGCCATGTTCCTCTTCAGCCGACGCATTAGCAGACTGAAACTCACGGGCAAATAATGGATTGTTTTTGTCATGAGCCGATATTCTGAAGTTTCGTTTCACTTGAGACACGTGCTTCCGTGCTGAGGAAAAACGTCGTATGAGCCTTCAAGCGTCGCCAGATTTCCCTCGATAAAAGTAGAATTTACTGGGAAATTTTTAAATGTTTAAATGTAGAATTTTCATTTTCTAAATTCTGTGGCAACCCTGTATTTTTGAAATTTTAGAGGGAAAAGGGCTTTGAAAATTGGAAATCTAAGAACTTTCTGCGCCCGTGACTCAATCTTTCCACGATGATTGTTAGAAAGCAGGACTTATTGCGATCAGCCAGACATCAGAGAGGTTGACCAATCTTGGCCGAGGAATACAATCAATTATTCCCGGCTTTTGCAAGAAAATAATTTCTGCACGGATCCTGAGAAAGCACCACTAGGAGAGACATTGTCGACATTGCTCTACACGCGCTCGTACGTTTCTGCCGTTGACTTTTCCGCGATTTCATCTAAATTAACATAAGTGAACTCGCTGATTCAAGGATAACTACGCCACGCAGTCGGTACAGTTTAATATTTAAATCAGGAATACCCGTACTGATCCGAATCATAAAACGAAGCAGGAGCCAAGAAGAAAATTCCCGGTTACTGAGTGGTCTCTGAAACATTAACGGAAAACTTTCCAATATTTTTCGTCAAATTTTTGAAAAATGGGGAATTTTTAGGCGGTTGTTGCGGTTGATCTCCGGGAAAGAATTCTGGAAATGACCAATGGATCAAACAAATTCAGTAATTATACTGATCATCATATATTGATGGAGAAACGAGCAAAATACTATTTTGATTTGGTTGCATGCTGTCAGATACAAGTTCTTCGTGTTTAAAAGTACGCATCAAGGGATTTTATTTTGCAAACCCTCCACCACATTTTGTTTTCATAAGGAAGACAAACAGTTATTATTTTTTAAAAGTCCGCATTATTTTTTCCCTAACCACAAATTAATTCTTTGATGACTAATCGGTAAATTTCAGGGTATTTTCCAAGCGTTTTTTTGGCTATTACTTGCCTGTCGTCGAGTACGAAACATTTTTTAATTTCATGGAATATTGGTTCGGAAATGAATTTGAAAACGCCTTCATGACATTTTTACTCCTATTCCCTCTATTATTGCCTCAGATCATGCTTCACTATCTTCAACCCCCACTCCAGCCTGTTTTTCTTCATTTAACTTCCGGAAACCTCCAAGTGGTGTACATTGCTACTAATTAATCCCACAGTTTTATTTGATACTTGACTCTTTCAGCTGCATCAGACCGTGCTCAAAATGTTTTTGCCCCTAATCGGTTACCTCTCAAGCTCTCACGAGCATAGAGTTTGGATTGCTATATTTCGTCAGGCGGTGTTAAAATTCAGAAATTCACTCAGATCCCACAGCGTGAAGACTAGGGTTATTTCATGAGAAAATCTGGCAGACCTGACAGTGGTGATAGTCTTACTTTTGGCTTCCTCCTTTGGGATCCGAATTTTCTCGCATCAATCACAAATTCTTGGCAACCGTTAGCAAGTTTAACTTTCCTATAATCTCCAACCATTTTCCGCATAATCCGGGCGATGTACAGACTTTCAGTAAAAACATCTTACTCCCCTTATGCATTCTTTTTATCATGCACCACCATGGACGCACGCTCAAAAAAGTTTACCTGAAGTCTTTCGGCGCCTTCAAGGATGAAAGTGCGCTCCAGGCAAACATTTCTCACCAGGAAAAAATCCTCAAATATCTCTTGCGCAAGCCTTGAACTCATTTTAAACCGACTCGGAGTGAGATTCACTCACTACTTACCTTTTGTGACATTACTTAAGACAAATCTTCGCGATCGCTAATCATACATGTTTTTAATGAAAATATTCGGCATAAACCAACTTGACAAGCAAACAGACTGACAGGACTGAACCTCGAGTCGAGTTTTACGCACGAAGTTAGGGTTGCCACAGTCGCGGCATACGCATACAGGGAAATGTCAGGGAATTTTAAAGTCAGGGAAATCCTGGAAACATTAGAGAAAATATCGAAAGTGTCAGGGAAAACTTGTTAATTTACCTTTATTTGCCCTGTAGAATGGATTTGACGTGCAGAACAACAAATTTTGCCTGGAAACTATTTCAAATTATGTCTTTCTGGCTGTATGGCATACTCTCAATTGAACCGCGTTATTAAGCAGAAAGGAACCAAGCCACATCAGCTATCGCCTTTTAACTGGGCAATTTTATTTTTTTCATGAAAACGGTTGTGCGGATTTTTGAGCAAATTTCATTGATTTTTCTGCATAGTACGAAACAAATTCCTTCAAATTTTGAAAGGAATCCGCACAAACGTTTTCTTGTAAAAAAATTAAACTACCCGGTTTAATTTGGCAGCAGCTGACGTGGCTTGGTTCCTTTCTGCTGAACGCAGTCCACTTGTCAGGGAATTTTACCTAAATGTGTCAGGGAAATCAGGGAATTGTGAGGGAGTTTCATTTTCTAAATTTTGTGGCAACCCTAACGAAATATTGCTCTCCGTGTGGTTGTCCACATCGAGTGGAAAGCGCTTCGTCTGGAATGAACCTGCATAAGAAGATGCTCATCTGGATGCATTTCGGGGTCTTGGCCGGAGGGAGGAATCCGGGATGTGGGGATCCCGGAAATGACGGGATCGATAGGTTGTGTCGTGTGGGATCGTGGATGTGGTTCCAGGTGCAAGGTCGCGCACGGCTTCTCGTCTTTAAAAGACACCAGCAGAAATTCTGGTACAAATTTTGGCAGAAATCTTCCCGATAGTAAAATTCGTGAAACATTTTCCGGAAAATTCGTGTTTTTCGATTCCCACGACATTTTCCTGACAAGATTATTGCTAGCAAAATAAATTTCCCTGACATGCCGAATTTTTGCGGATTCCCTGACGTTTTCTCTGGTTTCCCTGACATATCCTGGTTTTCCAACTTTAAACGAGGGAGGAATAAAAAGAAAACAATTTTTTTTAAAAAAAAAAACTCGGAATATCTGCTGTATTTGAGATAGATTGTTAGAGCAGCGGATGAGGTGAGAATCAAGGGTTCTGATTGGCTTTTCACTGCGTTTGAAGGAAACCAATCAAAACACGATTGTCATTTTGTCAAGGAGAGTGAAAACGTGCTAACTCGTCATCCCATCTCTCGTTATTGCACCGATTTTACGATGAGTCTTTGGACAAGAGTGAAGTTGGTGTCAAATCTACGGGGAAAATTACTTGAGCGCTTTTACTAAACTGAGACTCGGTCATTGTTGATGGTGTTTGGCAACGGTGCTCTGATGTGAACGCCCGAATCTGTCCAGTGTTCCGGTCTTGACCCAAACAAGGCGAGAAACCTCCGTTCGAAAATGGGACTGCTCAGAGCAGAAATCATTTGAAAACAAAACATTGCGTCTGAGATCATTGAACACGGCATTGACGCGAACGAGGGCTGAATCTCCAGGGATCGAATCTAAAAAACTAGTTCCGGGTCATCAAGTTCCCTTGAATATTTATCACTTTCAGTGAATCACTCGAATGTGTCAGAAATTTGACGAATTTCGTGTTCAAGTGGACGCTACCAAGTGAGCTGAACACGAAAATATCCTTGGTTCATAAATTGAACAATTATTGGAGAAGATTTGATAGAATGATCTAATTTGCTAAAATACATTTATTTAAATGGGAAATGCCGCCAGGTGACGTCACTAGACGGTGCATTTTCCCACTTTTAGATATATTTCTATACTATTTCCCATATCAGAACAAAATTATAAAAAATACTGTGAAATTAGCTCTTTAAGCACTTTCAAATGAAGAGAATGCAAATTCTCCATTGGATGAATTCATACCAACTAAAACTTAAGGGACCTTAAAGGTGAAGCTCTAAGTTTGTTCATGTGAACCGCGAGGCATAAACCTGTTCAGGTGATTTGATGGCTCAAGGTTTATGGGTCAAGACGACATGCAATATATCTCAGTGATAAGCTGTGTGTTAATTAAAGCCCAACAATTCACGAGCCTACTAAACTTTTATGTCATCATTCCATACTGGCGACCCCAATCACATTATTTTGACTGTAGGTTGCAGCATAATTGTTATTCGACTGCGGGTAAATATGAGTTCATGCTTTGCGGTGAGTGAAAAATAGATTTAAATAATAATAACAATAAATAAATAACAAAAATAGCGGCGACATTGGCTCAGCAAAATTTGGAAATACTCGTAAATTTAAAGCAAAAAAATATTTTTTAAAAAAAACTGAAAATATCAGAGTCAAACCTTTTTACGTTAAGGTGCAACCTTACACTTTCCCCAAGTTTTTTTTGTTCACTTTATTATATGGTGCATTTTTTACTTTTCTACTTTGCAGTTATTTTGTATTTAGCTTACTAATATACGTGTTTAGAATTTAAGAAAATGTTAAAGGCAATTTCTTTTCATCACTTTTTTTGTACGTAAAATTCACATGGTACATTTTACGTAAAATATGACAAGAAAAGTTTCTTGACTCGTGCATTATAACAACTTTTTACGATTTTTCAAAGTACGGATTTAAGATAAAATGCGATACTGAGTATGGGACGTCCTGACGGGTGCAAAATAATAAAAATAGATAGAAGATTAATGCACGCCTATTATTTGTTCCGGGAAGGAAGACCAAAATTACCAACAGTGAAAAAAGGAGCGTTCTCCACAAGTTCTCGTTCTTCGTTTCTTCGGTTCGTGAAAATTCTGATTTTTGTACAAAGAATTCTATGCACTTCCTGGGACTTCTTAGAGCGATAAAATATAAAAAATAACTTCAGGGAATCTTCGACACCATTCAAGACGCATGCTAAGCAGGAATTAATCTGCACCATTCTACGTGTTCAGTCACAATCGTGATTGAATCACCCTATACTACCGAGAACGCGGGCCTTAACCCAAGTTATTTTTCACAACTTCGAGACAGGGCCGAAGCGTGGATCATCTACTATTGGGAGTTTCCTCTTTGAACACTGTTAAAAAAAATTAGCTCAGAGCACGACCTATATAAGGAAGTCGCTCGAAGTCACTCATCGCTCAGGGCCAATTTCCACGGAGTTGAAAATCTCCGACGTAAGTATGGAAATGCTGAGCTAAAGTAACTCAGGCATCAGGACGGGCTGCGTCGCTGGCGACTGCCCTCCCCTTACCCCTGGCCAGGCATTTGAGGCGCCTCATGAGGTTATGCTGTACAGCATCAACTCGTAGCTTCAGCATCAATGCCGTATGCCCAGGTAGCGGCCGTTCGGGCATACGGCTCCGAGCCTGATGCGCTCAACCTGCCGGCCGCCGGCTTCGGGCATTGAAGCCCGATGCTGGAGAGCCGACCGAGCCAACCTCAAGCGCTGATGCTGAGGTTTGATGCTGGCTCATGGGCCTCAGCCTCTGAGGCCGGACCGTCGGCTTGCGGCCCGATACGGCCTTAATTTTCGGACCCGCCACCCAGCTTAATTACCGACGGGGCTGTCCCAGAAGACCGCGACCCTCGGACTCGGCGATGAATTCGCGGAACACCCCTTTGTTTACGTTTCCCATTGGCGCGGTGGCCCACGCCGGGGCGCTGGCGTCCGACGCGTCTGCTAATTGAGGCCGCTAATTTTGATGCTGGACTCAGCATCAAAACTGATGCAGCATCAGAAAAGGAGCCGGGAGTCGGCTTCACCAGGTGAAGCCGCCTCAACGGCATATGCGCTCCCCCGGCGCACTGATCGAAGCGGCATGAAAGTCCGCGCCGGGCCTCCGCCTCGCGCGCCGATGCGGCTCCGTTTATGATGCTCCCTCAAACCTCAGCTCTAAATCCCTGCCCCTGGCATCCGTCTCATACCCCGATCCGTTTCCCCCCTCTCCTCCCCTCCCTCTCCTCCCCTCCCCTCTCCCCTCCCCTCCCCCTCCTCCCCTCCCTCCCCTTCCTCCCCTCCCTCTCCTCCCCTCCCTCTCCCTCTCCTCCCTCCCTCTTCTGCCTTTCCCTTCCACCTGTAACTGCAATGTATGTTCTTTTTTTTTGAAAAGATGTGAAGTTGTACTGCACATCAAATCATGTTTGAGGAACTTTAGGGCCGATATCCCACAAATTCGGAGCCAAAGTGTTTTTTGAGTTGCAAACACGCGACGGAAAATCAATATTTGTCATAGCTGAACAGCTGTCTCCAGTAATTTCGAAAACGCTTTTAGACAAAGAAAAGTTTTATAGATATTAAGTATTTTGTGAACATAAATTCAGTGTAAGCTTAAAAAATAAATATACACGATAACAGAATTCTAACTTTACTGGACGCCACGCCATACCCTTATAATCAGGCTTTGATGCCCAAAAGTATCATACGAGCTAAAAGAATAAATGACAATTTCGTAGAATTATACTGCAAAATTTTATTCAATACACCTGAGGTTTTTCGGCATACAGTGCCATCTCCAGACGCATAACGAACTTTCACTAAGGAAACTACAGATACTTGACAAGGAAGTACAACTAAAAGCAAATAATCCATTAACGGGACCAACATGATGGTTTTAAATAGGGAATAATCTAAATAAACTACCATGCACATGCAAATCAACAAGCGATAAGGAATGAAGCGATAAAAGAGAAAGAGATACAACTTTGCAGTATAATGGTACGAAATATGTATTTTTCCTCTTAAACCTAGTTTCATAAAACTGCTGCCCTTACCGGCGTTTTCAAAATTCCTGGAGGTAGGCTATTCTACTAGGACGAATTTTTATTTTCCGTCGTGTTAGGAACTCAGCGAACACTTTGGTATGGGATCCATTGGGTATTATCCTGGAAAGCCTTCAAACAAAATTTAATTTGCTGTACACCTTCACGAGTCGCAACTAATCACTGTTCACGCAAAAGCCACTGGCTGGAGACTGACGCCGTCGCAGTCGTGAATTCCAGAATAAGATTGTAACGGTCAATGCGCGTTGATGATGCGCAGAAAATTATAGCTCTGTTTCTTCTTAAGTATCTTAAATCTGAGTGGAAAGTATCTCTCCCGAGCATATAGCTGTCTTTCCTGGAGTGATCTCATGACGCAGGGAGCTTCCCATGCCAGAGCGAGCTATCTAACTCACCGCAAAATTTTGTCACTCGATGCTCCAGGCAGGATAGCTCCATAACATTTCACTCAGGCCACTCAGGCCAGAATAATTTTTAACAGTGAAGCAATGGTAAACAATCGATTATTAAAGTGCTCATTGCGAACGCTCTAATAATCGATCCTTTTCCATAGGTTTAAATGGCAGATGAATCGATACCTCGCAAAGCACGACACACCAATGCTTCAAAGCGTCTCCACCTCGACGCGTGACATTTCGCCTGCTGCTTCCCGATACAGATCTTCGGCGAGAATCAAATATTTGAAGAGCATACACTCAACAGCTCGGATGTTGATTTTAGGACCCCCCCCCCCCTCTTTCCTCTCTTCCTGAATGTCCTGACTCACGTCCGTTGTAAACCAGCAAAAACCAAAAGACTAGAAACAAATTTGAACAACTCGGCTCAAGTTCAACATAGATTTTACAAGTGCAAGGTGAGCAAATCGTTGCTTGGCTCACAAAGGGGCTTAACTGCCTTTGGAGATGAGCTCGGGGCAGCATTTGAGTTACATGGCAGGGTTCAAAGTGCAGTTGCGTCCTTACTAAAATGCACGGGTACTCTTCAAAACAAGTGAGTTCAATCAAGACTGAGTGTTTTTTGCTAATGTGTTTGCATTGACAGAAAATATTGTTGGAAATCAGAAAAACTTAAGATTTTATGGAGTTGTTGCTGAACAAATTTCCGGAGACCAATGAATGCTAGTATACCAGCAAAGGCAAACAGACTGAAAATGACATTCATTCTCTTCTACGTCAAAATTTGAGGAAAAGGATTTCCCAAACCCCCTAAAAGTTTCAGTGTCTCTTTTTGAGACACCGTCTCTTCTTCGGTTTCAGTACATTTAACAAGAATTTTATAGGAATTCTAGGATATTATCCATTTCTAGTTCTGATGTTTGCAGGTGAACCACGAGTCAGGGCATAACATCGAGTTCCATAAAATATCGTTTTTTCTCATCGAATTCGAACAATTCTTGTCAACGTTGATTCATATTTTTCGCTAAAAAAAAAACCGAAGTCCATTTGAATCAAAGTGAGCACTAGACCATAATTTCGGTACATTTTACAATGCAGGAATTTTTCAAGGCATTGACTTTTTTTTTGACAAGATTGAGGGTGCCTCCTGCACAGGAGGAAGAAAATGAGGGTGAAATGAAGCTTTAGTTATTTAGGTATCGTATAAGTTGATTTCAATACCTAATTTGAGCTAATTTTCGCGAGCAGGAGCTTTGAATTCACTGTTTACGAAATTACGATGAGAGATACCAACATTTATTTCTCACTTATCACTTTATTTTCCTAGTTTTTCGTGCGTTCAGCGAGTCCGGCGTGAAATTTTGATGAGAAACTGTGTGCTGTAAAGGTTAATTTCTAACTAACCTTTAGTGGTCCACTCCAGGATTTAGCCTTCGTTCTTTTTCTTGTTTCCGCGTTTAAGTCTCCAAATCGATCATCTCACTGCTGTTTATTCATGAATATTTATTTGGATCACTGATGGAGCTTACCTTCAATTTTTAAGAATTTTCAGGCTGTGAAAAGTCTCTCTGTCCGGATAAAGCGCCAACTCCCTTATAGGATGCAAAATTTTCGATAGTGCTTAAACTTTCTTCCCCAAAAGACGTTCTGTCGTGTCTACCAGTTAAATAAACTAAAATTGGGGACTTTTAGGGGTGTTTTTTTCAAGAAAATCGGGGACTTTTCCCCCGAAAGAGTAAGAGAAAGGGAGTTAAGCGTTAAAAGGCGTATTTTACATGACTAATTTTACAAGTCATGTTGAACCGATGAAAACATGGCAACACTTCGGTTTTTTATTCTTGGTAACACGCGCCGCCGCGGTAGGCGGAAAAATTTGAAAATGCCGGTGTTAGGGACGAGTTTTGTCAGTTTTTGGCGACCTGAACAAGGAAATTGTGGACTTTCGGGGATATCGGGGACAGCCTCTCAAAATCGAGGATAAGCGGGGACATTGGGGACTTGTAGGGACCGGTGGACACCCTGTTTTCCT
This sequence comes from Bemisia tabaci, assembly GCF_918797505.1. NCBI lineage: Eukaryota > Metazoa > Arthropoda > Insecta > Hemiptera > Aleyrodidae > Bemisia > Bemisia tabaci. Next base: position 51,264,703 of record NC_092799.1, on the reverse strand, counting down.
TTTTTTTCTTTCTTTCTTTTTTTTACCCTCGAGAAAACCGGAATTTTTGGCGTCATCATGGTTGACTCAAACTTTGCAAAATTTACTACTAAAAACATGCCGCTCTTAGAGCACTTCCGTGTACTCTGCGACACCCAGCCGCCACCGATAGCGAGGCAAATCACATCTACTCATTTCCTGACTTACTCAATCAATCCGCGATTTGGCAGGGCGTCCTCTACGTTTTCTGGCAGAAACAACGTTGCATAATCTACGCACAGGATTCACTTTTGCCTACAAAAATGACAGCGTAATTTTTATTCAAAATCTCGCCGGTTTTTGCCGATAACATTGCTTGACAATTTTCGTATTCGATTCACCAAAAAACAATAAACGGATACGGAGTAGAATTTTAGCACTGATTTCCGTAAATGGCCTCTATTCTACTGGATCAGTTCGAATTCCTCGGAAGAATCCAAGTTTTCCCTAACAATTGAGCTTTCACGGAGAAAAGTTATTTTTCTGGAAAATCGATTTACAATGGAAAAAACTAAGGTCATTTCCGGATTCAGCAGTCAAATTTACACTAAATTACAGTGAGTGTATGCCTATTAAAATTTCCTTTCTATTCCTAACATTGAGTTTTTTCCGGTCAAGTGCTTCCTTTCGCCCATGTACTAATAACACGACCAGCCGTTGGGTGCAGAAACGGCACGTCGTGGTTGCCATGTCTCAAATTCTTCACAACTAATTTATATTTTAAAGAGGGAACTATTCAGGGAATTTTCCGAAATTTTTCGTTTTCAGCATTGTAAAATCATGAAGAGAATTCAGTAAAAGTTTCAACGAATCCCAGACAATTTTCTTTAATTACGATGCATAAAACGTTAGCGGAGATTCTGCGAGACCGCAACCAAAAAATGCCCTTTCTGCACACAGCGCTTCAATTTTCCCTGACGCTTTCGTAATTTTCCCTGACATTTCCTAGTTATCCCTAGGGTTGTCAAAGAATTTTTTAGAAAATAAAATTCCCCGACATTTTCCTGATTTCCCCGACACATTTTCGTGAAATTCCCTGACAATTGAAGATGTGACGGATGGTTCAAAAGGCAAAATTGAAAATAGTTTTCAGACATTTGTTGTTCGAAACCTCAAACCCACTCTAGAAAGCAAATGAAGGGGATTTAACAAATTTTCCCTGAGATTTTCGTCAATTTCCCTGACATTTCCCGGTTTTCCCTTGATGTGGCAACCCCGTTACCCGGAATTTTAAAAATTCCCTGAGGTTTCCCGCTTTCCCTGAGCGTGGCACACCGAAACAAAATTCTCGGCGTTTTTACCAAGGTCCGTTGGTGCCCTTACCATCTCAATTTTTATACCAATTATTGGTAATTTAATCAAGACAGACTGGTA